>NC_052086.1:82461158-82823140 GCF_015852505.1 Tachyglossus aculeatus | reverse complement strand
GGATTGGTTTCGGCAAGGGATTTCCCTGAAGCTCGACGGTCCGGCCAGCAGATAGCGCCCTCACAGCTTCTCCCGTCGCCCCGAAATCAGTGGAGTGCGGGGATTGGCTGGGGCCGGGGATTCCCCTGCAGCTCTTGGACTCGGTCATTAGAGGGCGCCCTCTCAGCTAATCCCGTCCCCTCCAAATCAACTGGTGCTTGGGGTTCGAGTGAGTTAGGGGATTCTCCTGAAGCTCGCGAGGTCGGCCAGCAGGGTGCGTCATCGCAGCTCCTCCCGTTCCCCCCAATCTACTGGTGTTTGGGGAATGGCTGGGGTCGGGGATTCCGCTGCACCTCACAAGCTCGGCTGGCAGAGGACGCCCTCGCAGCTCTTCCCGTTTCCCACCTTCTCCTTAACTGAGTGGAGCTTGGGGATCATCTGGAGCCGGGCACCCTCCGGCAGCTCCTGGGCTCGGCCAACAGAGGGCGCCCTCGTAGTTCCTCCCGTCCATCCCAAATTCAGTGAAACGCGAGGATTCGCTGGGGCTGGAGTCCCTCCTGCAGGGCTCTAGGTGGGCCAGAAGAGGGTGCCCTCGCTGCACCTCCTGTTCCCCCCAATCAACCTGTTCCTTGGGATTGGCTTGGGTCGGGGATTCTACTGCAGCTCGCGAGCTCGTCCAGCAGACGACGCCCTCGCAGCTCTTCCTGATTCTTCCCCTCTACTTAAACGAGTGGAGCTTGGGGAACGGCTGGAGCCGGGCACCTTCCTGCAGTTCTTGGGCACGGGCAACAAAGGCGCCCTCGCAGCTCCACCCGGCCCACCCCACATTCAGTGGAGCACGGGATTGGCAGGGGCGGTGGCCCGTCCTGCAGTGCTCTGGGTGGACCATCAGAGGGCGCCTTCTCAGCTCCTCCCTTTCCCCCCAATCAACTGGTGCGTGGGGATTAGCTGGGGTCGGGGATTCTCCTGCAGCTCGCGAGCTCGGCCAGCAGAGGACGTCCTAGCAGCTCTTTCGGTTTCCCCCCTCTCTTTAAATGAGTGGAGCATTGGGATATGCTGGAGCCGGGTAACCTCCTGCAGCTTCTGGGCTCGGCCAACGGAGGGCGCCCTCGCAGGTCCACCCTTCACCCCCATTCAGTGGGGCGCAGATTGGTATGAGCAGGGGATTTTCCTGCAGTTCATGGGCCCGGCCAGCAGATGGCGCCATTGCAGCTTCGCTCGTCGCCCCGAAATTGGTGGAGTGCGGGGATTGGCTGGGGCCCTGGATTCCCCTGCAGCTCTTGGACTCGGTCATTAGAGGACGCCCTCTGAGCTTCTCTTGTCCCCTACAAATCAACTGGTGCTTGGGGATCGACTGAGGTCGGGGATTCTCCTGAAGCTCGCGATTTAGGCCACGAGGATGCAGCCTCGCAGCTCCTCTCGTTCCCCCCAATCAACTGGTGCTTGGGGATTGGCTGGGGTTGGTGATTCTTCTGCAGTTCACGAACGCGTCCAGCAGTGGACGCCCTCGCAGCTCTTACCGATTGCTCCCCTCTCCTTAAATGTATGTAGCATGGGAACCGGCTGGAGCTGTGTACACTGCTGCAGTTCCTGGGCTCGGCCAACAGAGGGCGCCCTTGCAGCTCCTTCCGGCCAAGCCCCTCTTCATTGAAAAGCGGGGATTGGCTGGGGCAGGTACCCGTCCTACAGGGCTCTGGCTGGGCCAGCAGAGGGCGTCATCGCAGCTCCTTCCATTTCCCCAATCAACTGGTGCTGGGAGATTGGCTGGGGTCCGGTATTCTCCTGCAGCTCGCGAGGTCGGCCAGCAGAGGACGCCCTCGCAGCTCTTCCTGTTTCCCCCCCTCCTTAACTGAGTGGAGCATGGGGATATGCTGGAGCCGGGTACCCTCCTGCAGCTCTTGGGCTCGGCCAGCAGAGAGTGCTTTTGCAGTTCCTCCCTTCACCCCCATTCAGTGGGGTGCGGATTGGTTTGGCTAATGGATTTCCCTGCAGCTCGTGGGCCCGGCCAGCAGATGGCGCACTCGTAGCTTCTACCTTCGCCCCTAAATCAGTGGAGTGCGGAGATTTCCTGGGGCCGTGGATTCCCCTGCAGCTCTTGGACTCGGTCATTACAGGGCGCACTCCCAGCTTCTCCCGTCCTCTCCAAATCAACTGGTGCTTGGGGATCGACTGAGATCGGGGATTCTCCTGAAGCTCGCCAGGTCTGCCAGGAAGAAGCACCCTCGCAACTCTTCCCGTTTCAATCAATCAATCAATCAATCAATCAATCAATCGTATTTATTGAGCGCTTACTATGTGCAGAGCACTGTACTAAGCGCTTGGGTAGTACAAATTGGCATCACATAGAGACAGTCCCTACCCAACAGTGGGCTCACAGTCTAAAAGGGGGAGACAGAGAACAGAACCAAACATACTAACAAAATAAAATAAGTAGGATAGAAATGTACAAGTAAAATAAATAAATAATAAATAAATAAATAAATAAATAGAGTAATAAATATGTACAACCATATATACATATATACAGGTGCTGTGGGGAAGGGAAGGAGGTAAGACGGGGGGATGGAGAGGGGGACGAGGGGGAGAGGAAAGAAGGGGCTCAGTCTGGGAAGGCCTCCTGGAGGAGGTGAGATCTCAGCAGGGCCTTGAAGGGAGGAAGAGAGCTAGCTTGGCGGATGGGCAGAGGGAGGGCATTCCAGGCCCGGGGGATGACGTGGGCCGGGGGTCGATGGCGGGACAGGCGAGAGCGAGGTACAGTGAGGAGATTAGTGGTGGAGGAGCGGAGGGTGCGGGCTGGGTAGTAGAAGGAGAGAAGGGAGGTGAGGTAGGAGGGGGCGAGGTGATGGAGAGCCTTGAAGCCCAGGGTGAGGAGTTTCTGCCTGATGCGCAGATTGATCGGTAGCCATTGGAGGTTTTTGAGGAGGGGAGTAATATGTCCAGAGCGTTTCTGGACAAAGATAATCCGGGCAGCAGCATGAAGTATGGATTGAAGTGGAGAGAGACACGAGGATGGGAGATCAGAGAGAAGGCTAGTGCAGTAGTCCAGACGGGATAGGATGAGAGCTTGAATTAGCAGGGTAGCGGTTTGGATGGAGAGGAAAGGGCGGATCTTGGCAATGTTGCCGAGCTGAGACCGGCAGGTTTTGGTGACGGCTTGGATGTGAGGGGTGAATGAGAGAGCGGAGTCGAGGATGACACCAAGGTTGCGGGCTTGTGAGACGGGAAGGATGGTAGTGCCGTCAACAGAGATGGGAAAGTCAGGGAGAGGACAAGGTTTGGGAGGGAAGACAAGGAGTTCAGTCTTCGACATGTTGAGCTTTAGGTGGCGGGCGGACATCCAGATGGAGATGTCCTGAAGGCAGGAGGAGATGCGAGCCTGGAGAGCGGGGGAGAGAACAGGGGCAGAGATGTAGATCTGGGTGTCATCAGCGTAGGGATGATAGTTGAAGCCGCGGGAGCGAATGAGGTCACCAAGGGAGTGAGTGTAGATTGAGAACAGAAGGGGACCAAGCACTGAACCTTGGGGAACCCCCACAGTAAGAAGATGGGAGGGGGAGGAGGAGCCTGCAAAACAGACTGAGAAAGAACGACCGGAGAGATAAGAGGAGAACCAGGAGAAGACGGAGTCTGTGAAGCCAAGGTCAGATAACGTGTTGAGGAGAAGGGGGTGGTCCACAGTGTCAAAGGCAGCTGAGAGGTCGAGGAGGATTAGGACAGAGTATGAGCCGTTGGATTTGGCAAGCAGGAGGTCATTGGTGACCTTTGAGAGCGCAGTTTCCGTGGAATGAAGGGGACGGAAGCCAGACTGGAGGGGGTCGAGGAGAGAGTTGTTGTTGAGGAATTCTAGGCAGCGCGTGTAGACAACTCGTTCAAGGAGTTTGGAAAGGAATGGTAGGAGGGATATGGGACAATAACTAGAAGGTGAGGTGGGGTCAAGAGAGGGTTTTTTTAGGATGGGAGAGACATGGGCATGTTTGAAGGCAGAGGGGAAGGAACCAGTGGAGAGTGAGCGGTTGAAGATGGAAGTTAAGGAGGGGAGAAGGGATGGAGCGAGAGATTTCATAAGATGAGAGGGAATGGGATCAGAAGCACAGGTGGCCGGAGTAGCACTTGAGAGGAGGGAGGAGAGTTCCTCTGAGGATACCGCTGGGAAGGATGGGAGAGTAGCAGAGAGTGTTGAGAGCCGGGGGGTTGGAGAAAGGGGGGAAGAGACTTTGGGGAGGTCGGACCTGATGGATTTAATTTTGTTAATGAAGTAGGAGGCCAGATCGTTGGGGGTGAGGGAAGGAGGAGGGGGAGGAACCGGGGGCCTGAGAAGGGAGTTGAATGTACGGAAGAGCTGGCGGGGGTGATGGGCATGGGTGTCAATAAGGGAGGAGAAATAGTTTTTGTCTGGCAGAAGAGAGGGCTGAGTTAAGGCAGGAAAGGATAAACTTGAAGTGAACGAGGTTGGCATGGTGTTTAGACTTTCGCCAGCAGCGTTCGGCAGCTCGAGCATAAGAGCGAAGGAGGTGGACAGTGGCAGTGATCCAGGGCTGTGGGTTAGTGGTGCGAAAGCGGCGAAGGGAAAGGGGAGCGAGCGAGTCTAGCTGAGTAGAAAGGGTAGAGTTGAGAGCAGTAATCTGATCATCAAGACTGGGTAGAGAGGAGAGGGCGGCGAGGTGGGGTGTGAGGCGCTCCGAAAGATGGGTGGGGTCCAGAGAGCGGAGATCTCTGTGAGGGAGTAATACGGATTTACAGGGGAAAGGAGTGTGAGTGAGGAGGCAGGTGAGAAGATTATGATCAGAGAGAGGGATCACAGAGTTGGTGAGGGTGGACACAGTGCAGCGGTAGGAAATGATGAGGTCGAGGGTATGACCAAGTTGGTGAGTGGGTGAGGTGGGGTGGAGGAAGAGGTTGGCAGCGTCAAGGAGAGATAGAAGGCGGGTGGCAGAGGAGTCGTTAGGGATATCCATGTGGATATTGAAGTCTCCGAGGATCAGAGTGGGCATGGAGAAGGAGAGAAGGAATGTGAGGATTGGTTTCCACCAATCAACTGGTGCTTGGGGATTGGCTGGGGCCAGCGATTCTGCTGCAGTTTGCGAGCTCGTCCAGCTGTGGACGCAATCGCAGCTCTTACCGATTCCTCCCCTCTCCTTAAGTGAGTGGAGCGTGGGGATCGCCTGGAGCCGTGGACCCTCCTGCAGCAGCTGGGTTCGGCCAACAGATGGCGCCCGTGAAGCTCCTCCCAGCCCAACCCCCCTTCAGTGAAGCGCTGGGATTGGCTGGGGCAGAGAATCGTCCTACAGGGCTCCGGGTGGGCGAGCAGAGGGTGGCCTCGAAGCTCTTCTCGATCCCCCAATCAACTGTTGCTTGGGGATTGGCTGGGGTCGGGGCTTCTCCTGCAGCTCGCGGGCTCAGCTATCAGAGGATGCCCTCCCAGCTCTTCCCGTTTCCCACCCTCTCCTTAACTGAATGGAGCATGGGGATCAGCAGGTGCCGAGCACCCTCCTGCAGCTTCTGGGCTCGGCCAACAGAGGGCGTCCTCGCAGCTCCTCCCGTCCTTCCCCAATTCAGTGAAGCACGGGGATTAGCTGGGGCCGGGGCCCACACTGTAGGGCTCTGGGTGGGTCAGCAGAGGACGCCCTCGCAGCTCCTCTCGTTCCCCCTAGTCAACTGATGCTTGGGGATTAGCTGTGGTCGGGGATTCTGCTGCAGTTCGCGTGCTCGTACAGCAGAAGACGCCTTCGCAGCTCTTCCCGATTCCTCTCCTCTCCTTCAATGAGTGGAGCATGCGGATCGGCTGGAGCCTGGGACCCTCCTGCGGGCCGTGGGCTCGTCCAACAGAGGGCGCCCTCGCAGCTACTCCCGACCCATCCCCCATTCTGTGAAGCGCGGGGATTGGTTGGGACCGGGGTCCGTCAAGCAGGGCTCTGGGTGGGCCAGTAGAGGGCGCCCTCGCAGCTGTTCTCGTTCCCCCCAGTTAACCGGTGCTTGGGGATTGGCTGGGGACGGAGATTCTGCAGCTCACGAGCTCGTCCAACAAAGGGCGCCCACGCAGCTCTTCCCGGGCCACTCCCCATTCAGTGGAGCACGGGGATTGCCTAGGGCCGTGGCGCGTCCTGCCGGGCTCTGAGTGGGCCAGCAGAGGGCGTTCTCACAGATCCTCCCATACCCCCAATCTACTCGTGGGTGGGGAATGCCTGGAGTCGGAAATTCTCCTGCAGCTCACGAGCTCGGCCTGAAGAGGACGCCCTTGCAGCTCTTCCCGTTTCCTACCCTCTCCTTAACTGAGTCTAGCGTGGGGATTGGCTGGAGCCGTGGACCGTCCTGCAGCTCCTGGGCTCGGCCAACAGAGGGTGCCCTCGCAGCTCCTCCCGTCCTTCCCCAATTCAGTGAAGCGCGGAGATTTGTTGCGGCCGGGGCCCGTCCTGCTGGGCTCTTGGTGGGCCACAGAGGGAGCCATCGCAGCTCCTCCAGCTCCCCCCAGTCAACTGGTTCTTGGGGATTGGCTGGGGTGGAGGATTCGCCTGCAGCTCACGAGCTCGCCCAGCAGAGGACGCCCTCGCAGTTTTTCCCATATCACCCCCTCTCGTTAAATGAGTCTAGCGTGGAGATCGGTTGGAGCCGGTCCTCGTCCTGTAGCTCCTGGGCTCGGCCATCAGAGGGCGCCCTCGCAGTTCCTGCCGGCCCACCATACATTCAGTGGTGCGCCGGGGAATTGACGGGGGTCTTGGCCCGTCCTGCAGAGCTCTGCGTGGGCCAGCAGAGGGCGCCCTCCCAGTTCGTCCCGTTCCCCCAGTCAACGGATGCTTGGGGATTGGCCGGGGTCGGGGATTATCCTGCAGCTCAGGGCTCGCCCAGCAGACAACGCCCTCGCAGCTTCTCCCGTTTCCCCAGTCAACTGGTGCTTTGGGATTGGCTATGGTCGGGGATTCTCCTGCAGCTCGAGAGCTCGGCGAGAAGAGGACGCCCTCGCAGCTATTCCCGTTTCCCCCCTCCCTTAAATGAGTCTAGCATGGGGATCGGCTGGAGCCGTGGACCCTTGCATCTCCAATCGGCCCACCCAACATTCAGTGAGGTACGGGGATTGCCAGGGGGCGTGGCCCGTCCTGCAGGGCTCTGGGTGGGCCATCACAGGGCGCCCTCGCAACTCCTCCCGTTCCCCCCAATCACCTGGTGCTCGGGGATTGGCTGGGGTCGGGGATTCTATTGCAGCACGAGAGGTCAGCCAGCAGGATGCGCCGTCGCAGCTCCTCTCGTTCCCCCTAATCAACCTATGCTTGGGGATTAGCTGTGGTCGGGGATTCTCCTGCAGGTCGCGAGTTCGTCCAGCAGAGGACGCGTTCGCAGCTCTTACCGTTTCCCCCCCTCTTTAAATGAGTGGAGCGTGGAGATCAGCTGCAGCCAGCGACCGTCCTGCACTTCCAGGGCTCGCCCAACAGACGGTGACTTCGCAGCTCCTCCCGGCCCACCACACATTCAGTTAATCGCGGGGATTGGCAGGGGCCGTAGCCCGTCCTGTAGGGCTCTGGGTGAGCCAGCAGAGGGCGCCCTCCCAGCTCCTCCCGTTTCCCCAGTCAACTGGTGCTTGTGGATTGGCTGGGGTCGGGATTATCCTGCAGCTCGCGATCTAGTCCAGCAGAGGACGCCCTCGCAGCTCTTAAAGTTTCCCCCCTTCCTAAATGAGTGTAGCGTGGGGATCGGCTAGAGCCGTATACCTTCCATCACCTCGATGGCAAACCCAACAGAGGGCGCCATCGCAGCTCTTCACGGCCCACTCCCAATTCAGAGGAGCGCGGGGCCTCCCCGTGGTTGGGGCCCATCCTGCAGTGATCTGGGTGGGCCAGCAGAGGGCGCCCTCGCAGCTCCTCCTGTTCCCCCCAATCAACTCTTGCTTGCGGACTGGCTGGGGTCGGTGATTCTATTGCAGCTCCAGAGTCGGCCAGCGGGATGTGCCGTCGCATCTCCTCTCGTTCCCCCTAATCAACTTATGCTTGGAGATTGGCTGGGGTCGGGGATTCTGCTGCAGTTTGCAAGCTCATCCAGCAGAGGCCGCCCTCGCTGCTCTTCCCGATTCCTCCCCTCTTCTTAAATGAGTGGAGCGTGGGTATCAGCTGGAGCCAGGGACCCTCCTGCAGCTCCTGGCCTCGGCCAACAGAGGGCGCCCTCGAAGCGACTCCCGACCCACCCGACATTCAGTGGAGCGTATGATTGGCGGTGGCTGGGGCCCGTCCTGCAGGGCTCTGGGTGGTCCAGCAGAGGGCGCCCTCGCAGCTCCTCACATTCGCCCCAGTAATCTGGTGTTTGTGGATTGGCTGGGGTCGGGGATTCTGCTGCAGCTCGTGAGCTAGTTTAGTAGAGGACGCCCTCGCAGCTCCTCCCGATTCCTCCCCTCTCCTTAATAGGGTGGAGTGTGGGGATCGGCTGGAGCCGGGGATCCTCCTGCAGATCTGCGCTCGGCCAACAGGGGCGCCCTCTCAGCTCCTCCCGGCCCTCCCCCCCTTCAGTGAAGCGAGGCGGTTTCCTGGGGCAGGGACCCGTCCTACAGGGCTCTGGGTGAGCGAGCACAGGGCGTCCTGGCAGCTCCTCCCGTTCCCCAAATCAACTGGTGCTTGGGATTGCCCGGGGTCGGGGCTTCTCCTGCAGCTCGCAGGCTCAGCTAGCAGAGGACGCCCTCGCAGGTCTTCCCGCTTCCCACCCTCTCCTTATCTGAGTGGAGCGTGGGGATCAGCTGGAGCCGGGCACCCTACTGCAGCCCCTGGTCTCGCCCAAGAGAGGGCGCCCGGGCAGCTCTTCCCTTCCTCCCCCAATTCAGTGGATTGGCGTTGGCAGGGGTAACTCCTCCAGGGCTCTGAGTAGACCAGCAGTGGGCGCAATCCTAGCTCCTCCCATCCTTGCCCAGTTGAGTGAAGCGCAGGGATTGGCTGGGGCCAGGGCCCATCCTGCAGGGCTCTGGGTGGGCCAGCACAGGGCGATCTCGCTTCTCCTCCTGTTCCCCCCAATCAACTAGTGCTTGGGAAGTGGCTGGGGTAGGGGATTCTCCTGCAGCTCGCGAGCTCGGCCAGCAAAGGACGCGATCGCAGCTCTTAACGATTCCCCCACCCTCTTTAAATGAGTGGAGCGTGGGAATCGGCAGGAGCTAGGGACCGTCCTGCATGTCGTGGCCTCGGCCAACAGAGGTCGCCATCGCAGCTCCTCCCGGGCCACCCCCCATTCAGTGGAGAGCGGGGTTGGGCTGGGGCCAGGGCCCGTCTTTTAGGGTTCTGTGTAGGCCAGCAGGGGGCTCGCTCGCAGCTCTTCACGTTCCCCTCAGTCAACTGGTGCTTGGGGATTGGCTGGGGTCGGAGATTCTGCTGCAGCTCGCGAGCTCGTGCAGCAGAGGACGCCCTCTCAGCTCTTCCCGATTCCTCCCCTCTCCCTAAATGATTGGAGCGTAGGGATCGGCTGGATCTGGGGGGCCCTCCTGCAGCTCCTGGGCTCGGCCAACAGAGGGTGCCCTCGCAGCTCCTCCCGTCCCACCCCCCTTCAGTGAATCGCGGGGATTTGATGGGGCAGGGATCCGTCCTAAAGGGCTCTCGGTTGGCGAGCAGAGGGTGCCCTCCCAGCTCCTCCCGTTCCCCCAATCAACTGGTGCTTGGGGATTGGCTGGGGTTAGGGAATCTCCTGCAGCTCGTGAGCTCGACTAGCAGAGGACACCCTCGCTGTTCTTCCCGTTTCCCCCCTTTCCTTAAATGAGTGGAGCAGTGGGATATGCTGGAGCCGGGTACCCTCCTGCAGTTCCTGGGCTCGGCCAGCCGAAAGCGATATCGGCAGGCATAGGGCGCCCTCGCAGCTCCTCCCTGACCACCCGACATTCATTGAGGCGCGGGGATGGGCGGGGTCCGTGGCCCATCCTGCAGGGCTCTAAGTGGTCGATCAGAGGGCGCTCTCGCAGCTCCTCCCTTTCCCCAAATCAACTGGTTCTTGGGGATTGGCTGTGGTCGGGGATTCTCCTGCAGCTCGCGAGGTCGGCCAGCAGAAGATGCCCTCGCAGCTCTTCCCGTTTCCCCTGTCTCCTTAATTGAGAGGACCATGGGGATATGGTGGAGCCCGGTACCCTCCTGCAGCACCTGGGCTCAGCCAGCAGAAAGGGACCTCGCAGGTCCACCCTTCCCCCACCATTCTGTGTGGCACGGATTGATTGGGGCAAGGGATTTCCCTGCAGCTCGCGGGCCAGACCAGCGGATGGCGCCTTCGCAGCTTCTCCCGACGCCCCCAAATCAGAAGAGTTTGGGGATTGGCTGCGGCCGGTGATTCCCCTGCAGCTCCTGGACTCGGTCACTAGAGGGTGCCCTCTCAGCTTCTCCCGTCCCTTCCAAATCAACTGGTGCTTGGGGATTGACTGACTTCGGGGATTCTTCTGAAGTTTGCGAAGTCGGCCAGCAGGGGGCACCCTCGCAGCTCCTCCCCTTCCCCCCAATCAACTGGTGCTTGGGAATTGGCTGGGGCCAGGGATTCCCCTGTAGCTCTTGGACTCGGTCATTACCGGGCGACCACCCAGCTTCTCCCGTCCCCTCCAAATCAACTGGTGCTTGGGGATCGGCTGAGGTCGGAGATTCTCCTGAAGCTCGCGAGGTCGCCCAGGACGTTGCGCCATCGCAGCTCCTCCCGTTCCGCCCAATCAAGTGGTGCTTGGGGATTTGCTGGGGTCGGGGATTCTGCTGAAGTTCGCGAGCTCGTACAGCAGAGGACGCCCTCGCAGCTCTTCCCGATTCCTCCCCGCTCTTTAAATTAGTTTAGCGTGCGGATCGGCGGTAGCCCGGGACACTCCTGCAGTCCCTGGGCTCGGCCAAGAGAAGGCACCCTCGCAGGTCCTCCCGGCCCACTCCCCATTCAGGAAAGAGCGGGGATTGGCTGGGGCCAGGGCTCGTCCTGCAGGGCTCTGGGTGAGCCAGCAGACGGCGCCTTCGTAGCTGCTCCCGTTCAACCAAGTCAACTGGTGCTTGGGATTAGCAGGGGTCGGGGCTTCCCCTGCAGCTCGCGAGCTCGGGCAACAGAGGGCGCCCTCGTAGCTCTTCCCCTTTCCCTCCCTCTCCTTAAATGAGTCTAGCGTGGGGATCGGCTGGAGCCAGGGACCCTCCTGCAGCTCCTGGGCTCGGCAAACAGAGAACGCCCTCGCAGTTCCTCCCGTTTCCCCCTCTCATTAACTGAGTGGAGCATGGGGATATGTTGGAGCCGGGTACCCTCCTGCAGCTCCTGGGCTCGGCCAGGAGAGAGCGCCCTCACTGGGCAACCCTTCCTCCGCATTCATTGGGGGGGGCACGGATTGGTTGGGGCAAAGGATT
Source organism: Tachyglossus aculeatus (assembly GCF_015852505.1). Taxonomy (NCBI): domain Eukaryota; kingdom Metazoa; phylum Chordata; class Mammalia; order Monotremata; family Tachyglossidae; genus Tachyglossus; species Tachyglossus aculeatus. The sequence goes on along the minus strand of NC_052086.1, from coordinate 82,811,855 downwards.
TCCCTGCAGCTCGCGGGCCCGGCCAACAGATGGCGCCCTCGCAGCTTCTCCCATCGCTACCAGATTAGTAGAGTGCAGGGATTGGCTGGGGCCAGGGATTCCCCTGCATCTCTTGGACTCGGTCATTACCGGGAGCCCATTCAACTTTTCCCGACCCCTCCAAATCAACTGGTGCTTGGGGATCGACTGAGGTCGGGAATTCTCCTGAAGTTCGCGAGGTCGGCCAGGAGGGTGCGCCCTCGCAGCTGCCCCCGTTCCCCCCAGTCAACTGGTCCTTGGGAATTGGCTGTGGTCGGGGATTCTGATGCAGTTCGCAGAACTCGTACAGCAGAGGACGCCCTCGCAGCTCTTCCCGATTCCTCCCCACTACTTAAATGAGTTTAGCGTGCAGATCAGCTGTAGCCCGGGATTCCCCTGCTGCCCTTGGGCTCGGCCAAGAGAGGGCACACACGCAGGTCCTCCCGGCGAACTCCCCATTCAGGGAAGCGTGGGGATTGGCTGGGGCCGGGGCCCGTCCTGCAGAGCTCTGGGTGGGCCAGCAGAGGGCGCCCTCACAGTTGCTTCCGTTCCCCCGAGTAAAGTGGTGCTTGGGATTGGCTGGGGTTGGGGCTTCTCCTGCAGCTCGCGATCTCGTCCAACAGAGGACGCCCTCGCAGCTCTTCCCGTTTCCCCCTCTCTCCTTAAGTGAGTGGAGCCTGTTGATCGGCCGGTTCCCGGGACCTCCTGGCTTCAGCCAACAGAGGGCGCCATTGCAGCTTCTCCCGGACCACCCCCCATTCAGTGGATCGCTGGGTTTGGCTGGGACCAGGGCCCGTCCTGCAGAGCCCTAGCTGGGCCAGCAGAGGGCGCCCTCACTTCTCTTCCCGATTCCTCCCCTCTCCTTAAATGATTGGATCGTGGAGATCAGCTGGATTCGGGGAGCCTCCTGCAGCTCCTGGGCTCGGTCAGCAGACAGCGCCCTCGCAGCTCCTCCGTCCCACACCACATTCAGTGGAGCATGAGGATTGGCTGGGTCCAGAGCCTGTCTTGCCAGGCTCTGGGTGGGACGGAAGAGGGCGCCTTCGCAGCTCCTCCCGTTCCCCCTAGTCAACTGGTGATTGGGGATTGGATGTGGTAGGGGATTCTCCTGCAGCTCAGGGCTCGGCCAGCAGAGGACGCCCTCGTAGCTGCTCCCGTTCCTCCTAATCAACTGATGCTTGCGGATTGGTTGGGGTCAGGGATTCTCCTGCAGCTCGCGAACTCGGCCAGCAGACGGCGCCCTCGCAGTTCTTCCCTTTTCCCCCTCTCCCCTTAAATGAGTCTAGTGTGGGGATGAACTGGAGGCAGGGATCGTCCTTCAGCTCCTGCACTCGGCCTACAGAGGGCGCCATCGCTGCAGCTCCCGGGGCGCCCTCCATTCAGTGGAGCGCGGTGTTTGTATGGGGACGGCTCCCGTCCTGCAGGGTTAAGTGTGGGACAGCAGAGGGCTCCCTCGAAGCTCCCCCCGGCCCACCCCACGTTCAGTGAAGCGCAGGGATTGGCTGGGGCCAGGATCCGTCCTGCAGGGCTCTGGGTGGCCCAGCAGAGGGCCCCCTCGCAGCTGCTCCCGTTCCCCCCAGTCACCTGGTGCTTGGGGATTGGCTGGGGTCGTTGCTGCAGCTCGCGAGCTTCTACAGCAGAGGACGCCATCGCAGCTCCTACCGATTCCTACCATCTCCTTAAATGAGTGGAGCGTGGGGATCGTCTGGAGCCGGGTGCCCTCCAGCAGCTCCTGGGCTCGGCCAACAGAGGGCGCCCTCGCAGCTCCTCCCGGCCCACCCCCACTTCAGTGAAGCGCTGGGATTGGACAGGGTAGGGACCCGTCCTACAGGGCTCTGGGTTAGCGAGCAGAGGGCGTCCTCGCAGCTCCTCCCATACCCCCAATCTACTGGTGCTTGGGGATTGGCTGGAGTCGGTGTTTCTCCTGCAGCTCGCGAGCTCGGCCAGCAGAGGACGCCCTCAAAGCTCTTCCCGTTTCCCCCCTCTCCTTAAATGAGTCTAACGTGGGGATCGGCTGGAGCCGGGGACCGTCTTGCAGCTCCTGGCCCCCTCCAATAGAGGTCGCCCTCTCAGCTTCTCCCCACCCACCCCTGATTCAGTGGAGCGCGGGCCGTGGCCCGCCCAGCAGTGCTCTGGGTGGGCCAGCAGAGGGCGCCATCGCAGCTCCTCCCGTTCCTCCCAATCCACTGGTGCTTAGGGATTGGCTGGGGTCGGGGCTTCTCCTGCAGTTCGCCAAGTCGGCCAGCAGGGGGCGCCTTCGCAGCTCCTCCCGTTCCCCTACCAACTGGTGCTTGGGGATTGGTAGTGGTCGGGGATTCTGCTGCAGCTCGTCTGCTCGTCCAGCAGAGGACGCTCTCGCAGCTATTCCCGAATCCTCCCCTCTCCTTAAATGAGTGGAGCGTGGTGACCAGCTGGAGCCAAGTACCCTCCTACAGCTCCTGGGCTCGGCCAACAGAGGGCGCCCTCGCAGCTCCTCCCGGGCCACCCCCATTCAGTAGAGCATGGGGATTCGCTGAGTCCTGGGCCCGTCCTGCCGGGCTCTGGGTGGGACAGCAGAGGGCGCCCTCGCAGCTACTCCCATCCTCCCACAATTCAGTGAAGAGCTAGGATTGGCTGGGCCTGGGCCCGCCCTGCAGTGCTCTGGGTGGGCTAGAGGAGGGTGCCCTTGCAGCTCCTCCCGTTTACCGCCAAACAACTGGTGCTTTGGGATTACCTGGGGTCGGGGATTCTCGTGCAGCTCCCGAGGTCATCAAAAGGGTGCGCCGTCGCAGCACGTTCCGTTCGCCCCACTCAACTTGTGCTTAGGAATTGGCTGGAGTCGGGGTTTTTCCTGCAGCTCACGAGCTCGGACAACAGAGGACGCCTTCGCAGATCTTTCCGTTTCCCCACCTGTCCTTGAATGAGTGAACCCTGGGGATCGGCCTGTGCCGGGGACCCTGTGCTGCGAGGGCGCGCTCTGTTGGCCGAGCCCAGGCGCGGCAGGACAGTCCCCTGACCCAGGCAATCACCGCACTCCACTGATTTGGGGGCGACGGGAGAAGCTGCGAGAACACCATCTGATGCCCGGGCCCGAGGGCTGCAGGGAAATCCCTTGCTCCAACCAATCCGCGCCCCACTGAATGGGGGGAGGGCCGAGGGGCTGCGAGGGCGCCCTCTGTTGGCCGAGCCCAGGAGCTTCAAGACGGTCCCTGGCTCCAGCCGATCCCCAAGCTCTGCTAGTTTAAGGAGAGGGGGAGAAACGGGAAGAGCTGCGAGGGAGTCCTCTGCTGGTCTAGCTCTCGAGCTGCAAGACAATTCCCTTCCCCAACCAATCCCCAAGCACCTTTTGATTGGGGAGAATGGGAGGAGCTGCGAGGGCGTCCCCTTCTGGCCGATTTCGCGAGCTTAAGGAAAACCCCCGACTTCAGCCAATCCCCAAGCCCCAGTTGATTTGGTGGGGACAGGAGAAGCTCAGAGGATGCCCTCTGCTGACCGTGTCCAAGATTGACAGGGGAATCTGCGGCCACAGCCAATCCCCGCACTCCACTTATTTGGGGGAGACGGGAAATACTGCGAGGGCGCCATCTGTTGCCGGATCCCCGAGGTGCAGGGGAATCCTTTGCTCCAACCAATCCGCGACCCACAGAATGGGGGAGTACGGGGGGATCTGCAAGGGCACAATCTTCTTGCCGAGCCCAGGAGCAGCAGGACGGTCCCCGGCTCCAGCCGTTCCCCATACTCCCCTCAGTTAAGGAGAGGGGGGGAAACGAGAAGAGCTGCGAGGGCGTCCTCTGCTGGCCGGTCTAGCGAGCTGCAGGTTAATCCCCGACCCCAGCCAATCCGCAAGCACAGCTTGATTGTTGGGAACGGGAGGAGCTGCGAGGGTGCCCTCTGCTGGTCCACCCAGAGCCCTGCAGGACAGACCCCATCCCCAGCCAATCCCCGCGCTCCACTGAATGGGGGGTGGGCCAGGAGGAGCTGCGACGGTGCCCTCTGTTGGCCGAACCCAGGAAATGCAGGACAGTCCCAGGCTACAGGATTTCCCCTTGCTCTACTCATTTAGGAAGAGCTGGGGAAACGTGAAGAGCTGCTAGGGCGTTCTCTGTTGGCCGAGTTCGAAAGCTGCAAGAGAATCCCCCACCGCAGCCAATCCCCAAGTACAGGTTGATCAGGGGGATCTGGAGTAGGTGCGAGGGCGCCCTCTGCTTGCCCACCTAGCGCCCTGCAGGACGGGCCGCGGCTCCAGTGAATCCCCGTGCTCCCGTGAATGTGGGGTGGACAGGGAAAAGCTGCGAGGGCTGCCCAGCAGCTGCAGGATGGTCCCCGGCTCCAGCCGATCCCGACGCTGCACTCATTTAAGGGGAGGGAGGGAAACGGGAAGAGCTGCGAGGGCGTCCTCTGCTGGCCGAGCTCGCGAGCTGCACAAGAATCCCGGACCGCAGCCGATTCCAAAACACCAGTTGATTTGGAGGGGACGGTAGAAGCTGATAGGGCGACCCTGCTGACTGAGTCCAAGAGCTGCAAGGGAATCCCCGGCCCCAGCCAATCACCGCACTCCACTGCTTTGGGAGCGACGGGAGAAGCTGCGAGGCTGCCATCCGCTGGCCGGGACCGCATGCTAGAGGGAAATCCCTTGCCCCAACCAGTCCGACCCCCACAGAATGGGGGGTGGGGGAGAAGGAAGGACCTGCGAGCGCGCTCTCTGCTGAGCGAGCCCAGGAGCTGCAGTAGGGTCCCCGGCTCCAGCTGATCCCCATACTCCACTCAGTTAAGGAGAGGGGGGACATGGGAAGAGCTGCGGGGGCGTCCTCTGCTGGCCGATCTCGCGAGATGCAGGATAATCCCCGACCCCAGCCAGTCCCCATGCACCAGTTGATTGGGATGAACGGGAGGAGATGCAATGGGGCCCTCTGCTGAACCACGCATAGCACTGCAGGATGGTCCTCCGCCCCAGCGAATCCCCGCTCTTCACTGAATGGTAGGTGAGTCAGGAGGAGCTGTGAAGGCGCCCTCTGTAGGCCGATCCCTGGAGCTGCAGGAGAGTCCCCGGCTCCGGCCAATCCCCATGCTCCATTCAGTTAATGAGAGGGGGAAACGGGAAGAGCTGCGAGGGCGTCCTCTTCTGGACGAGCTTGCAAGCTATAGGAGAATCCCCGACACCAGCCCATCCCCAAGCACAAGCTGATTGGGGGGGACGGGAGGAGCTGCGATTGCGCACCCTGTTGGCCGACCTCGCAAGCTTCAGGAGAATCCTGGACCTCAGCCCATCACAAAGTAACAGTTGATTTGGAGGGGATGGGAGAAGCTGAGATGGCGCCCTCTGCTGACCGAGTACAAGAGCTGCATGGGAATCCCCGGCACCAGCCAATCCCCGTACTCCACCAATTTGGAGGGGACGGAAGAAGTTGCGAGCGCACCATCTGCTGGCCGGGCCCGCGAGCTGCAGGAGAATCCCTTGCCCCACCCAATCCGCGCCCCACAGAAGTGGGGGGGGGGGGGTCAGGAGGACTTGCGAGGGCAACCTCTGCTGGCCGAGCCCAGGAGCTGCAGGACGGTGCCTGACTCCAGCCGATCCCCACGCTCCAGTCATTTAAGGAGAGGGGAGGAATCGGTAAGAGCTGCGATGGCGTCCTCTGCTGGACGAGCTCGCGAGCTGCAGCAATATCCCCGACCCCAGCCAATCCCAAAGTCCCAGTTGACTGGGGGGAACAGGAGGAGCTGCGAGTGCGCCCTCCGCTGGCCTACACAGAACCCTGCAGGACGAGCCCCGGCCCCAGCTAAACCCCACGCTCCACTGAATGGGGAGTGGCCCTGGAGGATCTGCGATGGAGCCCTCTGTTAGCCGAGTCCAGGAGCTGCAGGACGGTCCCTGGCTCCAGCTGGTCCCCACGCTAGACTCAATTAAGTAGAGAGGGTGAAACGGGAGGAGCTGCGAAGGCGCCGTTTGTTGGCCCAGATCGCGAGCTGAAGGAGAATCACCGACCCCAGCCAATCCCCAAGCAACAGTCGATTGAGGGAAACGGGAGCAGCTGCGAGGGCGATCTCTGCTGGCCCACCCAGAGCCTTGCAATACGGACACCGGCCCCAGCGAATCCCCGAGCTTCACTGAATGGGGGTGGGCCGGAAGGAGTTGCAATAGCGCCCTCTTTTGTCCGAAACCCAGAGGCTGCATGAGGGTCCCTGCCTCCAGCCGATCCGCACTCTCCACTCAATTCCGGAGAGGGAAGGAATCGGGAAGAGCTGCGAGGGCGTCCTCAGCTGTACGAGCATGCTAACTGCAGCAGAATCCCCGACCCCAGCCAACCCCCAAACACCAGTTGACTGGGGGAAACGGGAGGAGCTGTGAGCTCGCCCTCTGCTGTCCCACCCAGAGCCCTGCAGGACGGGCCCCGGCCCCAGCCAATCCCCGCGCTTCACTGAATTGGGGAAGAACGGGAGGAGCTGCGAGGGCGCCCTCTGTTGGCCGAGCCCAGGAGCTGCATGAGGGTGCCCGGCTCCAGCCGAGCCCCATGCTCCACACAGATAAGGAGAGGGTGGGAAACGAGAAGAGCTGCGAGGGCGTCCTCTGCTAGCCGAGGCCGCGAGCTGCAGGAGAAGCACCGATCCCAGCCAATCCCCAAGCACCAGTTGATTGGGTGAACGGGAGGAGCTGCGAGGGCACCCTCTGCTCACCCACCCAGAGCCCTGTAGGACGGGTCCCTGCCCCAGCCAATGGCAGTGCTTCACTGAAGGGGGGGTGAGCAGGGAGGAGCTGCGAGGGCACCCGGCCCCAGCGAATCCCCGCGCTCCCCTGATTGGAGGATGTGTCGGGAGGAGCTGCGATGGCGTCCTCTGCTGGCCGAGCTCGCGAGCTGCAGGACAATCCCCGACCCCAGCCAATACCCAGGCACCAGCTGATTTGGGGGAATAGGAGGAGCTGCGAGGGCGCCCTCTGATGGCCCACTAGGAGCCATGCAGGACGGGCGACGCCCCCTCCAATCGCCGTGCACCATTGAATGTGCGGTTCGGCCGGGAGGAGCTGCGAGGGCACCCTCTGTTGGCCGAGCCCAGGAGCTGCAGGACGGGGCCCAGCTCCAGCCGATCCTTACGCTAGACTCATTTAAGGAGACGGGGGGAAACGGGAAGAGCTGTGAGGGAGTCCTCTGCTGGCCGAGCTGGCGAGCGTCAGGAGAATCCCCGACCCCTGCCAATCCCCAAGCACAAGTTGACTGAGGGGGGAAGGGGAGGAGCTACGACGGCGCCCCCTGCTGCCTGATCTCGAAAGCTGCAGGAGAATCGCCGACCCCAGCAATTCCCCAAGCACCAGATGATTGGGGGGAACGGGAGGATTGGCGAGGGCGCCCTCTGCTGTCCCACCCAGAAAACTGTAGGACGGGCCACGGCCCCTGCCAATCCCACGCTCCACTGAATGTGCGGGGGGCCGGGAGGAGCTGCGAGGGCGCCCTCTGTTGGCTGAGCCCAGGACCTGCAGGAGAGTCCCTGGTTCCTGCCGATCCCCACGCTCCACTGCTTTAAGGAGAGGGGAAGAATCGGGAAGAGCTGCCAGGGTGTCCTCTGCTGGACGAGTTCAGGAGCTGCAGTAGAATCCCCGACCCCAGCCAATGCATAAGCACTTGTAGATTGGGGGGAAACGGGAAGAGCTGCGACGGCGTCCTCTGCTGGCCGTGCTCGCAAGCTGCAGGAAAATACCTGACCCCAGCCATTCCCCAAACACAAGTTGATTCGGAGGAACGGGAAGAGCTGAGACAGCGCCTCCTGCTGGCCGACCTCGCGAGCTTCAGGAAAATTCCTGACCCCAGCCAATCCCCAAGCACGAGTTGACTGGGGGAACGGGAGGAACTGCGAGGGCGCCCTCTGCTGGCCCACCCAGAGCCCTGCAGGACGGGCCACGGCTCCTGCCAATCCTGCCCTCCACTAAATGTGGAGTGGGCCGGGAGAAGCTGTGAGGGCGCCCGCTGTTGGCCGAGCCCAGGAGCTGCAGGAGGTTCCCTGGCTCCAGCCTATCCCCACGCTTCACTCATTTAAGGAGAGGGGAGAAATCGTGAAGAGCTGCAGGGCGACCCCTCCTGGCCGACCTCGCGAGCTGCAGGAGAATCCCCGAACCCAGCCAATTCACAAGCACCAGTTGATTCGGGGGAAATGGAGGAGCTACGAGCGCGCCCTCTGCTGGCCCACACAGTACCCTGCAGGACGGGCCCCGGTCCCAGCCAAACCGCGCGCTCCACTGAATGAGGGGTGGCCCGGGAGGAGCTGCGATGGCGCCCTCTGTTGGCCGAGTTCAGGACCCTCAGTACGGTCCCTGGCTCCAGCCGATCCCCACGCTAGAATGATTTAAGGAGAGAGGGGGAAACGGGAAGAGCTGCGAGGGCGCCCTTTGCTGGCCGAGATCGCGAGCTGCAGGAGAATCCCCGACCCCAGCCAATCCCTAAGAACCAGTTGATTGTGGTGGAACGGTGGCAGCAGCGAGGGCGCTGTCTGCTGGCCCAACCAGAGCCGTAAAAGAAAGGCCCCGGTCCCAGCAAACCCCGCGCTCCACTGAATGGAGGATGGGCCGGAGATGCTGCGAGGGCGTCATCTGTTGGCCGAGCGCAGGAGCGCAGGATGTTCCCCGGCTCCAGCCGATCGCCAAGCTCCACTCATTCAAGAAGATGGGGGGAAACGAGAAGTGCTTGCCGAGCTCGCGACCTGCAGGGGAATCCCCGACCCCATCCAATCCCCAAGCACCAGTTGATTGGCACGAACGGGAGGTGTTGCTTGGGCGCCCTCTGCTGGTCCACCCAGAGTCCTGCAGGACAGGCCCCGACCCAAGCCAATCCCCGCGCTCCACTGAATGTGGGGTAGGCCTGGAAGAGCTGCGAGGGCGCCCTCTGTTGGCCGAGCCCAGGAGCTGCAGGAGTGTCCCCGTCTCCAGCCCATCCACATTCTCCACTCATTTAAGGAGAGGGGGCAAACGGGAAGAACTGCGAGGGCAAACTCTGCTGGCCGAGCTCACGACCTGCAGGAGAATCACCGACCCCAGAAAATCCCCAAGCACCAATACATTGGGGGGAACGGAAGGAGATGCGAGGGCGCCCCCTACTGGTCGACCTCGTGAGCTTCAGGAGAAGCCCTGACCTCAGGGTATTACCAAGCACCAGTTGATTTTGAGGGGTCGGTATAAATTGAAGGGGCCCCTCTGGTTACCGAGTCCAAGAGCTGCAGGGGAATCCCCGGCCCAAGGCAATCCCCGCACTCCACTGATTTGGGGACGAACGGGGAAGCTGCGAGGGCTCCATCAGCTGGCCAGGTCCGGGAGCTGCAGGGAAGTCCCTTGCCCCCACCAATCCCCGCCCCACTGAATGGGAGTGGGGTGAAGGGAGGACCTGCGAGGGTGCTCTCTGCTGGCCAAGACCAGGAGCTGCAGGAGGGTACCCGGTTCCAGCTGATCCCCATGCTCCACTCAGTTAACGAGAGGGGGGAAACAAGGAAGAGCTGCGAAGTCGTCCTCTGCTGGCAGAGCTCGCGAGCTGCAGAAGAATCCCCGACCCCAGCCAATCCCCAAGCACCAGTTGTTTGGTGGGGAACGGGAGGAGCTGCGAGGGCGCCCTCTGTTGTCCCACTCAGAGCCTCGCAGGCCGGGCCCCGGCCCCAGCCAATGCCCGCGCTTCACTGAATTGGGGAAGGACAGTAGGAGATGCGAAGGCGCCCTCCGTAGTCCAAGCCCAGGAGCTGAAGAAAGGTGCCTAGCTCCAGCTGATCCCCACGCTCCACACAGTTACGGAGAGGGTGGGAAACGGGAAGAGCTCCGAGGGCATCCTCTTCTGGCCGAGCTCGCGAAATGCAGGAGAATCCCCGACCCCAGACAATCTCCAAGCACCAGTTGATAGGGGGAACGGGATGAGCTGCGACGGCGCCCTCTGCTAGCTACCCCAGAGCCCTGTAGGATGGGTCCCTGCCCCAGCCAATCCCAGCGCTTCACTGAAGTGGGGGTGGGCCGGGAGGAGATGCGAGGGCGCCCTCTGTTCGCCGAGCCCAGGAGCTTCAGAAGGGTCACCGGCTCCAGCCGATAACCACGCTCCAGTCATTTAAGGAGAGGGGAAGAATCGGGAAGAGCTGCAAGGGCGTCCTCTGCTGGACTAGTTCACGAGCTGCAGTAGAATCCCCGACCCCAGCCAATACATAAGCACCTGTAGATTGGGGGGAAACGGAAAGAGCTGCGAGGGCGTCCTCTGCTGGCCGTGCTTGCAAGCTGCAGGAGAATTCCTGACCCCAGCCAATCCCCAAGCACCAGTTAACTGGGGGGAACGGGAGGAGCTGCGAGCGCGCCCTCGGCTGGCCCACACAGAACCCTGCAGAACGGGCCTCGGCCCCAGCCAAACTCCACACTCCACTGAATTGAGGATACCCCGAGAGCAGCTGCGATGGCGCCCTCTGTAGGCCGAGTCCAGGAGCTGCAGGACGGCCCCTGGCTCCAGATGATCCAAATGCTACACTCATTTAAGGAGAGGGGGCAACGGGAATAGCTGCGAGGGCGCCTTGTGCTGGCCGAGATCGCTAGCGGCAGGAGACTCCCCTACCCCAGCCAATCCCCAAGCACCAGTTGACTGGGGGGAACGGGAGCAGCTGCGAGGGCGATCTCTGCTGGCCCACCCAGAGCTCTGCAGGACGGACGCTGGCCCCAGCGAATCCCCGTGCTTCACTGAACGGGGGATGGGACGGGAGGAGCTGCGAGGGCGCCCTCTGTTGACCGAGCTCAGGGTCTGCAGGAGGGTCCCTGGCTCCAGCCGATCCGCACGCTCCACTCATTTAAGGTGAGGGGAGGAATAGGGAAGAGCTGCGAGGGCTTCCTCTGCTATACGAGCACCCGAAATGCATTAGAATCCTCTACCCCAGCCAATCCCCAAGCACAAGCTGATGGGGGGAACAAGAGGAGCTGAGACAGCGCCCCCTGCTGGCCGACAACGCGAGCTGCAGGAGAATCCCCGACCCCAGCCAATCCCGAAGCACCAGTTGATTAGGGAGAATGGGAGGAGTTGATAGGGAGGGCGCCTTCTGCTTGCCCACCAGAGCCCTGCAGGACGGGCCCCGGCCCCAGCCAATCCCCGTTCTTCACTGAATTGTGCAAGGACGGGAGGAGCTGCGAGGGCGCCCTCTGCTGGCCCACCCAGAGCCCTGCAGTACGGTTCCCTGCCAAAGCTAATCCCCGCACTTCACTCAATTGGGGGAGGAAGGGAGGAGCTGCGAGGGCGCCCTTTGTTGACCGAGTCCAGGAGCTGCAGGATGGTGACAGGCTCCTGCTGATACCCACGCTCCAGTCAGATAAGGAGAGGGTGGGAAACGGGGAGCTGCGAGGGAGCCCTCTGCTCGCCCACCCAGAGCTCGGTAGGGCGGGCCCCGGCAGCAGCCACCCCACTAGCTTCACTGAAGCTGGAGAGGGCCGGGAGGAGCTGCGAGGGCACTCTCTGTTGGCCGAGCCCAGGAGGTGCAGGACGGTCCACGGCTCCAGCATATCTCCACTCTAGACTCATTTAAGGATGGGAGGGAACGGGAAGAGCTGCGAGGGCGTCCTATGCTGGCCGAGCTCGCGAGCTGCAGGAGAATTCCCGAACCCAGCCATTCCCCAAGCACAGGTTGATCGGGTGGAACGGGAAGACCTGAGACGGCGCCCCTTGCTGGCCGACCTCGCAAACTGCAGGAGAATCCCAGACACCAGCCAATCCCCAAGCACCAGTAGACTGGGGGGAACGGGAGGAGCTGCGTAGGCGCACTCTGCTGTCCAACCCAGAGCCCTGCAGGACGGGCCCCGGCCCCAGCCAAAGTCCACGCTCCACTGAATGGGGGGTGGCCCGGGAGGAGATGTTGCCCGAGCCCAGGAGCTGCAGAAGATTCACTGGCTCCAGCCGATCCCCATGCACCGCTCATTTCAGGAGAGGAGAGGAATAGGGAAGAGCTGCGAGGGCATCGTCCACTGTACTAACTCGCGAATTGCAGCAGAGTCCCCTACCCCAGCCAATTCCCAAGCACCAGTTGATTGGGGGGAACAGGAGGAGTTGTGAGGGCTCCCCCTGCTGGATTGGGAAATGGCTGGGTCGGAGATTCGCCTGTAGCTCGCGAACTGGGCCAGCAGAGTATGCCCTCGCAGCGCTTCCCGTTCCCCTCCCTCCCCACTCCTTAACTGAGTGGAACGTGGGGCTCTGCTGGATCCGGGGACCCTCCTTCAGGTCCTGGACTCGGCCCGCAGAGAACGCCCTCTTAGGTCCTCATGCACCCCGCCATTCAGTGGGGCACGGATTGGTAGCGGCAGGGAATTTCCCTGCAGCTTGCGAGCCCGGCCAGACGATGACACCCTCTCAGCTTTTCCTGTCGCCCCCAAATCAGTGGAGTGAGGGGATTTGCTCGGGCCGGGGATTCCCCTGCAGCACATGGACTCGGCCAGCAGAGGGCGCCCTCGCTGCGTCTCCCATCCCCTCCAAATCAACTGGTATTTGGGGATCGGCTGAGGTCGGGGATTTACGTGCAGTTCGCGAGGTCGGCCAGCAGGGGGCGACCACGCAGCTCCTCCCGTTCCCTCCAATCAACTGGTGCTTGGGGATTGGCTGAGTTCGGGGATTCTCCTGCAGCTCTCGAGCTGGACCAGCGGAGGACGCCCTCGCAGCGCTTCCCGTTTCCCCCCATCTCATTCATTGAGTGAAGCGTGGGGATCGTCTGGAGCCGGTCGTCTGGAGCCGGGGACCCTCCCATAGCTCCTGGGCTCAGCCAGCAGAGAGCGCCCTCGCAGGTCCTCCTATCCCCCCCCTACATTCAGTGGGGCGCGGATTGGTTGGGGCAAGGGATTTCCATGCAGATCGCTTTCCCGGCCAGAAGATGACGTCCTCGCAGCTTTTCCCATCTCCCCCAAATCAGTGGAGTGCAGGGAATGTTTGGGGCCGGCGATTCCCCTGCAGCTCCTGGGCTCGGCCAGAAGAGAACCCCCTCGCTGGTCCTCCCGCCCCCCCCCCCACTCAGTGGGACGCAGATTGGTTGGTGTAAGGGATTTCCCTGCAGCTCGAGTGCCCGGCCAGCAGATGGCTCCCTTGCAGCTTCTCCCGTCGCCCCCGAATCAATGGAGTGCAGGGATTGGCTGGGGCCGGGTATTCCCCTGCAGCTCTTGGACTCGGTCAGCAGAGGGCGCCATCTCAGCTTCTCCCGTCCCTTCCAAATCAACTGGTGAGTGGGGATCGGCTGAAGTCGGGAGTTCCCCTGCAGCTCGCGAGGTCGGCCAGCAGGGGGCACCCTCTCAACTCCTCCTATTCCCCCAAATCAACTGGTGCCTTGGGTTTGGCTGGGGTCGGGGATTCCCCTGTAGCTCTTGGACTCGGTCAGCAAAGGGAGCCATCTCAGCTTCTCCCGTCCCCTCCAAATCAACTGGTGAGTGGGGATCGGCTGAAGTCGGGGATTCTCCTGCAGCTCGCGAGCTCAGCCAGCAGAGAACGCCCTCACAGCTCTCCCGGTTTCCCCGCCTTCTTAACTGAGTGTAGCGTGGGGATCGGTTGGAGCCGGGGACACTCCTGCAGCTCCAGGGCTCGGCCAAGAGAGGGCGCCTTCGCAGCTCCCCCGGGCCCAACCCCCATTCAGTGAATCGCGGGGGTTGGCTAGGGCAGGGCCCCTTCCTGCTGCTCTTTGGGTGTGCCAGCAGAGGGCGCCCTCGAAGCTCCCCCCGTTTCCCCCAATCAACTGGTGCTTCGGGATTGGCTGGGGTCGGGGATTCTCCTGCAGCTCGCGAGGTCGGCCAGCCGGGGGCGCTGTCTCAGCTCCTCTCGTTCCCCCCATCAACTTGTGCTTGGGGATTGGCTAGGGTAGGGGATTCTAATGCATTTCGGGTGCTCGTATAGCAGAGGAAGCCCTCGCAGCTCTTCCCTATTCCTCCCCTCACCTTAAATGAGTGGAGCGGGGACCGGGGACCCTCCTGCAGCTCCTGAGCTGGTGCATGGGGATCGGCATGGAGATCGGCTGATCCAGAACTGGTTGGTGGTGATCGGCTGAAGTCGTGGAATCTCCTGCAGTTTGCGAGCTGGGCCAGCAGATAACGTCTCGCAGCTCTTCCCGTCCCCCCCGCAACTTCTTCACTGAGTGAAGAGTGTGCTTCGGCTGGATCCAGGGACCCTCCTGCAGCTCCGGGGCTCAGCCAATAGAGGGCGTCCTCGCAGCTCCTCTCGGCCCACCCCCCATTCAGTGGAGCGCGGGAATTGGCTGGGGCCGGGGCACGTCCTGCAGGGCTCTGGGTTGGTCAACAGAGGGCGCCCTCTCATTTCCTCCCATTCCGCCCAATCAACTGCTGCTTGGGGATTGGCTGGGCTCAGGGATTCCCCTGCAACTCGCGATCTGGGCCAGCAGAAGACGCCCTCGCAGCGCTTCCCGTTTCCCCCCCTCTCCTTCACTGAGTGAAGCGTGGGGATCGTCTGGAGCCGGGGAACCTCCTTCGGCTTCTGGGCTCGGCCAGCAGAGAGCGCCCTCGCAGGTCTTCCTGTCCCCCCCCCCCCCCAACAAAGTGGGGCGCGGATTGTTTGGGGCAAGGGATTTCCCTTTAGATAGCTTTCCCGGCCAGAAGATGGCGTCCTCGCAGCTTTTCCGGTCTCCCCCAAATCAGTGGAGTGCAGGGATTGTCTGGGGCTGGGGAGTCCCCTGCAGCTCCTGGGCTTGGCCAAAAAAGAGCGCCCTCGCACGTCCTCCCCCCGTCCATTCAGTGGGACATCGATTGGTTGGGACAAGAGATTCCCCTGCATCTTGAGGGCCCGGCCAGCAGATGGCCCCCTCTCAGCTTCTCCCGTCGCCCCCGAATCAATGGAATGCAGGTATTGGCTGGGGCCGGGGATTCCCTTGCAGCTCTTGGGCTCGGTCAGGAGAGGGCGCCCCCAGCTTCTTCCGTCCCCTCCAAGTAAACTGGTGCTTGGTGATTGTCTGAGGTCGGGGGTTCCTCTTAAGCTCGCGAGGTCGGCCAGCAGAGGGTGCCCTCTCAGCTCCTTCCATTCCCCCATCATCATCATCATCAATCGTATTTACTGAGCGCTTACTGTGTGCAGAGCACTGTACTAAGCGCTTGGGAAGTACAAATTGGCAACATATAGAGACAGTCCCTACCCAACAGTGGGCTCACAGTCTAAAAGGGGGAGACAGAGAACAAAACCAAACATACTAACAAAATAAAATAAATAGAATAGATATGTACAAGTAAAATAAATAAATAAATAAATACAGTAACAAATATGTACAAACACATATACATATATACAGGTGCTGTGGGGAAGGGAAGGAGGTAAGATGGGGGGATGGAGAGGGGGGCGAGGAGGAGAGGAAGGAAGGCGCTCAGTCTGGGAAGGCCTCCTGGAGGAGGTGAGCTCTCAGTAGGGCCTTGAAGGGAGGAAGAGAGCTAGCTTGGCGGATGGGCAGAGGGAGGGCATTCCAGGCCCGGGGGATGACGTGGGCCGGGGGTCGATGGCGGGACAGGCGAGAACGAGGTACGGTTAGGAGATTAGCGGCGGAGGAGCGGAGGGTGCGGGCTGGGCTGTAGAAGGAGAGAAGGAAGGTGAGGTAGGAGTGGGCAAGGTGATGGAGAGCCTTGAAGCCCAGGGTGAGGAGTTTCTGCCTGATGCGCAGATTGATTGGTAATCAATCTGGTAATTGGTAATCAACTGGTGCTTGGGGATTGGCTGGGGTCGATGATTCTGCTGTTGCTCGCGAGCTCGGCCAGCAAAGGACGCCCTCGCAGTTCTTCCCATTTCCCCCCCTCTCCTTAAATGAGTGGAGCGTGGTGATCGGCTGGAGCCGGGGACCGTCCTACACCTCCTGGGCTCGGCCAAGCGAGGACCTCCTTACAGCCCCTCCCTTCCCACCCCACATTCAGTGGTGCGTGCGGATTGGCTGGAGCCGGGTACCTTCCTATAGGGTCTGTGCTCGGCCAACAGAGGGCGCCCTCTCCGCTCTTCCCGGCCAAACACACATTGAGTGGAGTGCAGGTTTTAGCTGAGGCCCGGGCCTGTCCTGCAGTGCTCTGGGTGGGCCAGCCGAGGGCGCCCTCACAGCTCCTCCCGTTCCCCCCAATCAACTGTTGCTTGGGGATTGACTAGGTTTGGGCATTCCTGCCGCTCGCGATCTCGGTCAGCAGAGGACGCCCTCGCAGCTCTACACGTTACCCCCCCATTCCTTAAATGAGTGTAGTGTGGGTGTCGGCTAGAGCTCGAGGGTTCTGGGTGGGCCAGCAGAGGGCTCCCTCGCTGCACCTCCTGTTCCCCTAAATGTACTGGTGCTTGGGGATTGGCTGGGGTCGGGTATTCTCCTGCACCTCGCGAGTTTGAACAGCAGAAGACGCCCTCGCATCTCTTCCCGTTTCCCTTCCTCTCCTTAAATGAGTGGAGCGTGGGTATAGGCTGGACCCGGGGACCGTCCTGAAGCTCCTGGGCTTGGACAAAAGAGGTCGCCCTCACCGGTGCTCCCGGCCCACCCAAAATTCAGGGAAGCGCGGTGATTGCCTGGGGCCGGGGCCCATCCTGCAGGTCTCAGGGTGGTCAAGCATAGGGCGCCGTCGCATCACTGCCTGTTCCCTCCAATCACCTGGTGCTTGGATATTGGCAGGAGTCGGGGATTCACCTGCAGCTCCCGAGGTCAGCCAGCAAAGGACGCCCTCGCAGTTCTTCCCGTTTCACCACCTCTCAAATGAATGGAGCGTGGGGACCGGCTGGAGCCGGGGACTGCCCTTCAGCCTCTGGGCTCGGCCAACCGAGGGCGCCCTCGCAGCACCTTCCAGTCCACCACACAATCAGTAGAGCACGGGGAATAGCTGGGTCCGGGGCCCGTCCTGCAGTGCTCTGGGTGGACCAACAGAGGGCACCCTCGCAGCTCTTCCCGTTCTCCACAATCAACTGGTGCTTGGGGATTGGCTGGGGTTGTGGATTCTCCTGCCACTTGCTAATTCGGCCAGCAGAGGACGCCCTCGCATCTCTTCCCGTTTACCCCACTCTCCTTAACTGAGTGGAGAGTGGGGATCGGCTGGAGCCGGGGACCATCCTGGAGTACCTGTGCTCTAACACCAGAGGGCGCCCACGCAACTCCTCCCGACCCACCCGCCATTCAGTGAAGTGCGGGCATTGGCTATGGCAGGGACCCGTCTTACAGGTCTCTGCGTGGGTCAGCAGGCGGCGCCCTCGCAGTTCCACCCGTTCCCTCAATCAACTGGTGCTTTTGGATTGGATGTTGTCGGGGATTCTACTGCAGCTCACGAGCTCGGCTAGCAGAAGACGCCATCACAACTCCTGTTCCTGTTTCTCCCCCTTTACTTAAAGGAGTGAAGCGTGGGGATCGGCTGAAGGCGGCGACCGTCCTGCAGCTTCTGGGCTCGGCCAGCAGAAAGCGCCCTCGCAGGTACTCCCGTCCCTCCCCCGCATTCATTGGGGCGCTGATTGGTTGGGGCAAGTGATTCTCCTGTAGCTGGAGGGCCCGGCCAGCACATGGAGCCCTCGCAGCTTGTCCCGTCGCCCACAAATCAGTAGAGTGAAGGGATTGGCTGGCGCCGTGGATTCCCCTGCAGCTCTTGGACTCGTTCAGCAGAGGGCGCCCTCTCAACTTCCCCCGTCCCCTCCAAATCAACTGGTGCTTGTGGATTGGCTGGGGTCGGGGATTCTCCTGAACCACGCGAGGTCGGCCAGCAGAGGACGTCTTCGAAGCTCTTCGCCTTTCGCCCCTCTCCTTAAATGAGTGGAGGGTGCGGATCGGCTGGAGCCGGGGACCATCCTGCAGTTCCTGGGCTCAGCCAACAGAAGGCGCTCTCGCAGCTCTTCCCGGCTCACCCCACATTCAGTGGAGCGTGGGGATTGGCTGGGGCCGGGGTCAGTCCTGCAGGGCTCTAGGTGGGCCAGCAGAGGGCGTCCTCGAAGCTCCTCCCGTTACCCCCAATCAACTGGCGCTTGTGGATTGGCTGGGGTCAGGGATTCACCTGCAGCTCGCGAGGTCAGCCAGCAGAAGACGTCCTCGCAGCTCTTCCCGTTTCCCCACATATCCTTAAATGAATGGAGCGCTATGTTCGGTTGGAGCCGGGGAACGTCCTCCAGCTCCTGTGCTCGGCAGGCAGAGAGTGCCCTCGTAGGTCCTCCCGCCCCCCCCCCCCCATTCAGTGGTGCACGGACTGGTTGGGGTAAGGAATTTCCCTTCAGCTCGAGGGCCTGGCCTGCAGATGGCAACCTCGCAGCTTCACCCGCCGCCCCCTAATCAGAGAAGTGCAGGGATTGGCTGGGGCAGGGGAGTCACCTGCAGCTCTTGGACTCGGTCAGCAGAGGGCTCAATCTCAGCTCCCGTCCCCTCCAGATCAGCTGGTGCTTGGGGACCTGCTGAAGTCGGGGGTTCTACTTAAGTTCGCGAGGTCGGCCAGCTGAGGGCGCCCTCGCAGCTCCTCCCATTCCCCCCAATCAACTGGTGCTTGGTGATTGGCTGGGGTCGGGGGTTCTCCTGTTGCTGGCGAGCACGGCCAGCAGAGGACACCCTCGCAGCTCTTGCCCTTTCCACCCTCTCCTTAACTGAATGGAGCGTGGGGGTCGGTTGGACTTAAGGACCCTCCTGCAGCTCTTGGTTTCGGCCAACAGAGAGCGCCTTCGCAGGTCCTGCCGTCCTCCCCCCGATTCAGTGGAGCATCGATTGTTTGGGGCAAGGGATTTCCCTGCAGCTCGAGGGTCGGCCAGCAGATGGCGTCATCTCAGCTTCTCGCGTCCCCTGCATATTAAGTGGTGCTTGGGGATTGGTTGAGGTGTGGGATTGTCCTTCAGCTCGTGAGGTCAGCTAACGGCGGGCACCCTCGCAGCTCCTCCCGTTCACCCCATGAACTGGTGCTTGGGGATTGACTGGAGTCGGGGATTCTCCTGCACTTCGCGAGGTCGGCCAGCAGAGGACGCCCTCGCAGCTCCTCCCGTTCCCCGTAATCAACTGGTGCTTGGGGATTTGCTGGGGTCGGGGATTCTCCTGCAGGTGAGCTCGGCCAGCAGAGGACGTCCTATCAGCTCTTCCCGTTTCCGTCAGTCTACTTAAATGAGTAGAGCGTGGGGACCGGCTGGAGCCAGGGAATCTCCTGAAGCTCCTGGGATCGGCCAATAGAGTGCGGCCTCGCAGCTCCTCCCAGCCCACACCCCATTCAGTGAATCGGGGTAATCGGCTGGGGCAGGGGCTCGTCCTACAGGTCTCTGGGTAGGCCAGCAGATGGCGCCCTCGTAATTTCTTCCTTCGTTTTTTTCTTTCATTCTTTAACTATTTCTCTATATTAACGTCTGTCCCTCCGTCTAGACTGTGAGCTCACTGTGGGCATGGATTGTGTCCGTTTATTGTTATGGGGTACTCTCCCAAGCTCTGAGGACAGTGTTTTACATAAACTAAGCGCTCAATAATTGCGATTGACTGAAGCATAACACATAGCAACACATAGCAAGCACTTATGAGAAATATCAACAGAAGAAAGAAACAAGGAGACAAAAAAATAGCAGGTGCCGGCGCAGGGTTCCAATTGAAAGAGAAAGAAGACGGTTTGGAACATGTGTAGTTGGAGGTGTCGGACGGTCCTGGTACATACGGTCCCTGGCCCAAGGAACTGAACAATGCAGCTGGGGGGAGGGGCAAAAATAAATTTTCCCAGGAGGGGGACGTCATGGAGGACGACGAAGTAAAAAAACGACTGAAGCACTGCTTGAGAGACGATACAATACTCCAGAGTTGCCACAAGAGGTCAGCTGCCCGCATTCATCTGGCCCCGGCCGTCTATTCTGGATTCCCAGAACCACCCGCCATCGAAAGAACCTCGCACCTCCCCGCGAGAAGCAGCGAAATGTATGGGAAAGGGCACAGGGCTGAAGGATGCCCCCGAACTGGTACCAAGTCCCTGTTTCATTCAATTCATTCAATCGTATTTATTGAGCGCTTATTGTGTGCAGAGCACTGTACTAAGCGCTTGAGAAGTACAAGTTGGCAACATATAGAGACGGTCCCTACCCAACAGTGGGCTCACAATCTGGAAGACTGACACTGTTTGACACTGTTTGTCCCTGTTTGACACTGTTGAGCTGTGTGACCTTGGCCAAGGCACTCTGGAATCTGTGTGCCTCAACTACCACATCTGTACACCTGAGGATGAACTACGTGTTCAATTTCTTCCACAGGCTGCCAGCTCCGATGTGTGACACAGGCTGCGGCTCCCTAGGTCGTACGGTCATCACACCAGCGATGGGCCAAGAGGAATCGCTGAACCAACAGCCCTGCGAGAAAACGGGGTTGACACAAGCCTTCTCAGGCACCCAGCCAAACAATCCGGCCGTGTCGCGCTGGGAGGGAGAGTGGCGTGGCGGATCGGGGCACAAAGACCTAGTCTAGTCTGAGCTAGACCTACCTTGTCTAGGTAGTTCTAGTCTGAGGCTCGCTGTTGGCAGGCGTTCACTTCCGCCTCCCAAACTACTTATCCCATCGTGCCCAGTGGCACGGCCCGAGGCTATGGGCCAGATGCCGGATGGCGCGAGCGGCCATTGTTTAGCACGTTTTTTGATTGGGATTGATGGCGCTTATGGTATATTTACAGTACTTGCTACCACTCTCTGAGCGGTATAATGCGGAGAACACGTAGATCCCAAACTCCGTTCATATCAGGCTCCTTTCGTCCCATTCGCTTTCGGGAGAATATACCACGTGACAATCGCCAAAGCGCTGAGAGGCCCCATGTAGTGAACGACGGCAACTTAAACAGGGAGGGGTTTCATTGGCCTGAGCCCGCTCCGCGTTGGTCCAGGAAGCTGCCCTTGACCCTCCCCATGACGCTCCCAAGGGAGCGAAACCTCATGAGTAGCTCGCGCTCTCCGATGGATCCCCATGGAGTCCAGGTTAGGCACCGATCTATTCATTCATTCAATCGTATTTATTGAGCGCTTACTGTGTGCAGACCACTGTACTAAGCGCTTGGGAAGTACAAGTTGGCAACATATAGAAACGGTTCCTACCCAACAGTGGGCTCACAGTCTAGAAGGGGGAGACAGAGAACAAAACAAAACATATTAACAAAATAAAATGAATAGAAGAAATATGTACAAGTAAAATAGAGTAATAAATACGTACAAACATATATACATACATACAGGTGCTGTGGGGGGGGTCAGGAGGTAAGGCGGGGGGAGGGCAGGGGGATGAGGAGGGAGAGGCGGGGGGATGGGGAGGGAGGGGAGAGGGAGAGGCAGGAGGAGGCTTAGTCTGGGAAGGCCTCCTGGAGGAGGTGAGCTCTCAGTAGGGCCGTGAAGGGAGGAAGAGGGCTAACTTGGCGGATGTGTGGAGGGAGGGCATTCCAGGCCAGGGGGATGACGTGGACCGGGGGTCGATGGCGGGACAGGCGAGAACGAGGCACGATGAGGTGATTAGCCGCAGAGGAGTGGAGGGTGCGGGCTGGGCTGTAGAAGGAGAGAAGGGAGGTGAGGTAGGAGAGGGCGAGGTGATGGAGAGCCTTGAAGCCGAGGGTGAGGACTTTTTGCCTGATGCATAGGTTGATTGGTAGACACTGGAGATATTTGAGGATCCAGTCAATCAGACCCTGTCAGAGAGGGTTCTGAGGAGTCTCGAGGCCCAAAGACATCTTGGAGTCGTGGTCTGATGTTCTCTCTGGACAGCGATCGCCTCGGTTTACCGAAATACCTTCCCTGTCGTGCCCCACGGCCTGTCTCGCGCCCGTTGGGGGCGGGGAGGGGTGGGACGGCTCTCCGAAGGTGCATGTAAAAGATATTCAGGCTGGCAAAGGGCGGTCCTGCACAGCGCTGCGGCCGCGCTGAGCTTCTTTCCTCATTCCCCAGCCCGCCAGCACTTCCTTGTAAAGCTGCAATGAATTGATTCCTACTGGTTTTTATATCCCCCTGGAGACCGTAAGCTCGTTGTGGCCAGGGAATTTGTCTGTTATTGTTGGATCGTTCCCCCATAAAAGCTGAATTATGTGCTCTACGCACAGAATGCACTCAATCATCACAACTGATGGATCAATCGATTGATTGAGTCAAACACAACATCATATTACAGACTTGTCAGACATGAAGGAAAGTCGCACGATCTACTGTGATTCATTCCTTCATTCATTCAATCGCATTTATTGAGCGCTTACTGTGTGCAGAGCACGGTACTAAGCGCTTGGAAAGTACAATTCGGCAACAGATAGAGACAATCCCTACCCGGCCCAGGGCTCACAGTCTAGAAGGGGGAGACAGACAACAAAACAAAACAAGTAGACAGGCGTCAATATCATCGAAATAGATAAATAGAATTATATATATCTATAAATATCTATACATATATATATCATTAGTAAAATAAATAGAATGATAAATATGTACAAATATAGATAAGTACTGGGGGAAAGAAAGGGGATATGAAAGAGGGAGGGAGTGGGGACGATGGGGAGGGGAAGAGGAGCAGAAGAAAAGGTGGGGGAGGTCTTGGCTGGGTGTGGGGACTCTCCTGCAGCTCGAGAGGTCGGCCAGCAGAGGACGGCCTCGAAGCTCTTCCCGTTTCCCCACTCTCCTTAATTGAGTGGAGCGTGGGGATAGGCTGGAGCCGGGAACCTTCCTGCAGCTCCTGGGATCGGCCAACAGAGGGCGCCCTCGCAGGTCCTTCCATCAATTACCCATTCATTGGGGCGCGGGATGGTTAGGGCAAGGGATTTCCCTGCATCTCGAGGGCCCGGCAAGCAGTTTCCCCAGCGCCCCCAAATCAGTGGAGTGCGGGGAATGGCTGGGGCCGGGGATTTCACTGCAGCTCTTGGACTCGGTCAGCAGAGGGCGCCCTCTCAGCTTCTCCCGTCCCCTCCAAAGCAACTGGTGCTTGGGGATCGGCTGAGGTTGGGGATTCTCCTGCAGCTCGCGAGCTGTACCAGCATGGGGCGCCCTCGCAACTTCTCTCATGCCCCCCAATCAACTGGTGCTTGGGGTTTGGCTGGGTTTGGCGATTCTCCTGCAGCTCGCGATCTTGGACAACAGAGGAGTCCCTCGTAGCTCTTCCCGTTCCCCCCAATCAACTCGTGCTTGGGGATTGGCTGGGGTCGGGAATTCTCCTGCAGCTCGCGAGCTAGGCCAGCAGAGGACGCCCTCGCAGCTCTTCCCGTTTCCCCCATCTACTTAAATGAGTGCAGCGTGGGGATCGGCTGGAGCCGGGGAACCTCCTGCAGTTCCTGGGCTCGGCAAACAGAGGGCGACCTCGCAGCTCCTCCAGGCCCACACCCCATTCAGTGGAATGCGGAGATTGGCTGGGGCCAGGGACTCTCCTGCAACTCCTGGGCACGGCCAGCAGAGATAGCTTTCGCAGGCCCTCCCGTCCCACCCCCATTAAGTGGGCCACGTATTGGTAGGGGGGCGAGGGATTTCCCTGCAGCTCGCGGGCCCGGCCAGCAGATGTCTCCCTCCCAGCCTCTCCCGTCGCCCCCAAATCAGTGGAGTGCGGGGATTGGCTGGGGCAGGGGATTCCACTGCAGCTCTTGGACTCGGTCAGCAGAGCGTGCCCTTTCAGCTTCCCCGTCCCCTCTTCCCCCATCCCCTCCAAATCAACTGGTGCTTGGGGATCGGCTGATGTCGGGGATTTTCCTGAAGCTCGCGACATAGGCCAGCAGGTGGCGCCCTCGAAGCTCCTCCCGTTCCCCCCAATCAACTGGTGCTTCGGGATTGGCTGAGGTCGGGGATTCCCCGGCAGCTCGCGAACTCGGCCATAAGAGGACGCCCTCGCGGCTCTTCCCATTCCCCCCCCTTAAATGATTGGAGCGTGGGGATAGGCTGGAGCCGTGGACCTTCGTGCAGCTCCTGGGATCGGCCAACAGAGGGCGCCCTCGCAGGTCCTTCCATCAATTACCCATTCATTGGGGCGCGGAATGGTTAGGGCAAGGGATTTCCCTGCATCTCGAGGGCCCAGCAAGCAGTTTCCCCGGCGCCCCCAAATCAGTGCAGTGCGGGGATTGGCTGGGGCCGGGGCCCATCCTGCTGGGAGCTGGGTGGGCCAACAGAAGGTGCAGTCGCAGCTCCTCCCGTTTCCCCCAGTGAAATGGTGCTTGGGTATTGGCTGGCTTCGGGGATTCTCCTGCCTCTCGAGATCTCCTCCAACAGAGGACTCCCTTGCAGCTCTTTCCGTTTCCCCCTCCCCTTAACTGAGTGGAGCGTGGGGATCGGCTCGACCTGGGGACCCTCCTGCAACTCCTGGGCTCGGCCATCAGAGAACACCCTCGCAGGTCCTCCTTTCCCCCACCATTCAGTGGGTCGCGGATTGGTTTTGGCAAGGGATTTCCCTGCAGCTTGCGTGCGCGTCCACCAGATGACGCCCTCGCAGCTTCCCCTGTAGCCCCCAAATCAGTAGAATGCGGGGATTGGCTAGGGCCGGGGATTCCCCTACAGCTCTTGGACTTGGTCATCAGAGAGCGTCTTCTCAGCTTCTCCCGCCCCCTACATATAAACTGGTGCTTGGGGACCGGCTGAGGTCGGGGATTCTCCTTAAGCTCGCGAGGTCGGCAGACATGGGGCGCCCCCGCAGCTACTCCCGTTCCCCCAAATCAACTGCTGCTTGGGGATTGGCAGGGATCGGGGATTCTCCTGCAGCTCGTGAGCTCGGCGACCAGAGAATGCCCTCATGGCTCTTCCCGTTTCCCCTCTCTCCTTAAACGAGTGTAGCGTGGGGATCGGCTGGAGCCGGGGACCGTCCTGTAGCTCTTGGGCTCAGCCAACAGAGGGCGCCCTCGCAGCTCCCCTGGCTCACCTCCCATTCAGTGAAGCGCGGGGATTGGCTGGGGTCCGGGCATGTACTGCTGGGCTCTTCGTGGGCCAACAAAGGACGCGCTCGCAGCTCCTCCCGTTCCCCCCAGTCAACTGGTGCTTGGGGGTTGGCTGGGGTCAGGGTTTCTCCTACAGCACGCGAGCTCGGCCAGCATAGGACGCCTTCTCAGCTATTCCCGTCCCCCCTCCACTTAAATCAGTTGAGCGTGGGGATCGGCTGCAGCTGGGGACCGTCCTGCACCTCCAGGGCTCGATCAACAGAGGGCGCCCTCGCAGCTCTTCCCGGCCCACCACACATTCAGTGGAGCGCGGGCATTATCTGAGGCAGGGGCCCGTTTTGCAGTGCTCTGGGTGGGCCAGCAGAAGGCGTCATACCACCTCCTCCCGTTCCCCCCAATCAACTGGTGCTTGAGGATTGGCTGGAGTCGGGGATTCTCCTGCCGCTCGCGATCTCGGCCAGAAGAGGGCGCCCTCGTGGCTCTTCCCGTTTCCCCCCCCCCACCCCGAGTCCTTAAATGAGTGGAGCCTGGAGATTGGCTGGAGCCGGGGACCGTTCTGGAGGTCCTGGGCTCGGGCAACAGATGATGCCCTCGCAACTCCTCCTGGGCCACCCGTCATCCTGTGA
Source organism: Tachyglossus aculeatus (assembly GCF_015852505.1). Taxonomy (NCBI): domain Eukaryota; kingdom Metazoa; phylum Chordata; class Mammalia; order Monotremata; family Tachyglossidae; genus Tachyglossus; species Tachyglossus aculeatus. The sequence goes on along the minus strand of NC_052086.1, from coordinate 82,786,478 downwards.
AGCGCGGGTATTGCCTGGGGCAAGGGCCCGCCCTGCAAGTCTCTTGGCGGGCTAGCAGAGGGCGCCTCGCAGCTCCGCTCGTTCCCCCCAATCAACTGGAGCTTGGGGATTGGATGGGGTCGCGGATTCACCAGCAGTTCCCGAGGTCGGCCAGCAGAGGACGCCCTCGCAGCCCTTCCTGTTTCCCCACCCCCCTCCTTAAATGAGTGGAGCGTGGGGATCGGCTGGAGCCGGGGACCGTCCTCCATCTCCTGTTCTCGGCCACCAGAGAGCGCCCACGCACGTCCTCCCGCCCCCCACCCCCATTCAGTGGGGCACGGATTGTTTGGGGCAAAGATTTCCCTGCAGCTCGATGGCCCGGCCAGAAGATGGCGTCCACACAGCTTCTTCCTTCGCCCCCAAATCAGTAGAGTTCAGGGATTGCCTGAGACAGGGGATTCCCCTGCAGCTCTTGGACTCCGTCAGCAAAGGGCGCCTTCTCAGCTTGCTGCTTGGGGATAATCTGAAGTCGGGGGTTCTCCTTAAGATCGCGAGGTGGGCCAGCAGGGGGCGCCCTCACAGCTCCTCCTGTTCGCCCCAATCAACTGGTGATTGGGGATTGGCTGGGGTCAGGGATTCGCCTGCAGCACGCGAGCTCGGGCAGCAGAAGACGCCCTCGTTGTTCATCCTCTTTTCCCCCCCTCTCGTTAACTGAGTGGAGCGTGGGGATCGGCTGGAGCCGGGGACCCTCCTGCAGCTCCTGGGCTCGGCCCGCAGAGAACGCCCTCCTAGGTCCTCCTGTCCCCGTCCCCCCCCCCCGCATTCAGTGGGGTGCTGATTGGTTGGTGCACGGGATTTCCCTGCAGCTTGCGGGCCCGGCCAGCCGATGGAACCCTCTCAGCTTTTCCAGTCGCCCCTGAAATTAGTGGGGTGTGGGGATTTCCTCGGGCCGGGGATTCCCCTGCAGCTCATGGACTCGGTAAGCAGAGGGCGCCCTCTCAGCGTCTCCTGTCCTCTCCAAATCAACTGGTATTTGGGGATCGGCTGAGGTCGGGGATTCACCTGGAGCACGCGAGGTCGGCCAGCAGGGGGCGATCACGCAGCTCCACCCGTTCCCTCCAATCACCTGGTGCTTGGGGATTGGCTGGAGCCGGGACCCTCCTGCAGCTCCTGGGATCGGCCAACAGAAAGCGCCCTCGCAGTTCCTCCCTTCACCCCTTTCAGTGGGGCGTGGATTGGTTGAGTTAAGAAATTTCCCTGCAGCTCTTGGACTCGGTCGGCAGAGGGCCTCCTCTCAGCTTCTGCCATCCCCTCCAAATCAACTGGTGCTTGGGGATTGGCTGGGGTCGGGGATCCTCCTGCAGCTCGCGAGCTAGTCCAGCAGAGGATGCCCTCGCAGTTCTTCCCATTTCACCCCATCTCATTAAATGAGTGGAGTCTGGGGATCGGCTGGAGCCGGGGACCGTCCTGCAGCTCCTGGGCTCGGCCAAGCGAGCCCGGGGATTGGCTGGGGTGGGGGACCGTCCTGCAGCTCCAGGGCTGGGCCAACGTAGGGCGCCCTCGCAGCTCCTCCCGGCCCACCCCACATTCAGTGGAGGGCGGGGATTGGCGACGGCCGGGGCACGTACTACTCGGCTCTGAGTGTGCCAGCAGCGGGCACCTTTTCTTCTTCTCCCGTCCGTCCAAATCAAATGGTGCGTGGGGATCGGCTGAGGTCGGGGATTCTTCTTCAGCTTGCGAGGTCGGCCAGGAGGTGGCGCCCTCGCAGCTCCTCCCGTTTCCCCGCTATCTTTAAATGAATGGAGCATGGGGATCGGCTGGAGCCGGGGAAGGTCTTGCAGCTCCTATGCTCGGCCAACAGACGGCGCCTACGCCGCTCCTCCCGGCCAACCCACCATTCAGTAGAGCTCAGGAATTGGCTGGGTTCAGGGATTCTCCTGCACCTCGTGAGCTCGGCCAGAAGTGGACGCTCTCGCAGCTCTTCCCGTTTCTCCCCCTCTCCTTAAATGTATGAAGCGTGGGGATCGGCTGGAGTTGGGGACCGTCCTGCAGCTCCCGGGCTCGGCCAATAGAGGGCGAACTCGCAACTCTTCCCGTTTTCCCCTTCTCCTTAAATGAGTGGAGAATGGGGATCGGCTGCAGCCTGGAACACTTCTGAAGCTCCTGGGCTCGGGCAACAGAGAGCACCCTCACAGCTCCTCCCGGCACACCACCCATTCAGTGGAATGCGGGGAATGCCTGGGGTCGCGGCCCGTCTTGCAGGGCTCTAGGTTGGCCAGCAGAGGGCGCCCTCGCCACTCCTCCTGTTCCCCCCAATCAACTGGTGTTTGGGGATTGGCTGGGGTCGAGGATTTGCCTGCAGCTCGCGAGCTCGGGCAGCAGAGAACGCCCTCGCTGCTCATCCCGTTTCACCAAGCCCCTGACTGAGCAGAATTTATCAGTCAGCCAGCCAATCCGATTTGCTGGGCAATTACTGTATGCAGAGCACATTATGAAACAGTTGGTGGAGTACAATATAACAATATTCATTCAATCACATTAATTGAACACTTACTGTGTGCAGAGTACTGTACTAAGCGCTGGGAAAGTACAATTTGGGAACAGATAGGGACAGTGCCTACCCAAGTGACAGTCCCTACCCAACAACTGGCTCACAGTCTAGAAGGGGGAGATAGACAACAAAACAAAACAAGTAGACAGGCATCAATAGCATCAAGATAGATAAATAAAATTATAGACACATACACATCATTAATAAAATAAATAGAATAAGAACTATGTACAAATATACACATGTGCTGTGGGAAGGAGGAAAGCAGAGGAAAGGAGTCGGGGCGATGGGGAGGGAAGGAGGAGCAGGGGATGAGCAGAGGATCAGGAGGGGGCTCAGTCTGGGAAGGCCTCCTGGAGGAGCTGAGCTCTCAGGAGGGCTTTGAAGGGAGGAAGAGGGCTATTTTGGCGGTTGTGTGGAGGGAGGGCATTTCAGGACAGAGGTAGTACGTAGGCCAGGGGTCAATGTAGGGACAGGTGAGAACGAGGCCCAGGGAGGAGGTGAGCAGCAGAGGAGCGGAGTGTGCGGGCTGGGCTGGAATGGAGACGGAGAGAAGAGAGCTGAGGTCGGAGGGGGCGAGGGGATGGAGACCTTTGAAGCCAATAGTGAGGAGTTTTGCTTCATGCAAAAGTTGATGGGGAACCACTGGAGACTTTTGAAGAGGGAAGTGACACGCTCAGAGTGTTTCTGTAGAAAGATAATCCGGACAGCAGAGTGAATTATAGACTGAAGTGGGGAGAGACAGGAGGATGGGATATCAGAAAGGAGACTGATGCAGTCATCCAGTCGGGATAGGATGAGAGATTGAACCAACAAGGCAGCAATTTGGATGGAGAGGGAATGGAGGATCTTGGAGATGTTGTGAAGGTGAGACCGGCAGGTTTTGGTGACGGATTGGATGTGTGTGGTGGATGACATAACGGAGTCTCATTGACTCTATCCTCTCCGGTTCTCCTCTTATTTCTCTGGCCCTTCAATTCTCAGTCTACTTTGTGGGCTCCTCCTCCTCCTCCTCCCATCCCCTTAATATAGGGGTCCCTTAAGGGTCAATTCTTTGTCCTCTTCTATTCTCCATCTACACGCACTCTCTTGGATAACTCATTCGCTCCCTCGGCTTCAACTATCATCTCTATGCAGATGATACCCAAATCTAGATCTCCTCCCCAGTTCTCTCTCTCTCCCTCCAAGCTCACATCTCCTCCTGCCTTCCGGACATCTCCACCTGGATGTCCTCCTGCCACCTAAAACTCAACAAGTCCAAGAGAGATCTCCTTATTTTCCCTAGAGCCTGGGCTTGGGAGTCAGAGGTCACGGGTTCTTATCCCAGCTCCCCGACTTATCAGCTGTGTGAGTTTGGACAAGTCACTTCACTTCTCTGTGCCTCAGTTACCTCATCTGGAAAGTGGGGATTAGGACTGTGACCTGTCCCTCCATCGACCCCCGGTCCACGTCCTACCCCTGGCCTGGAATGCTCTCCCTCCGCACATTTGCCAAGCTAGCTCTCTTTCTCCTTTCAAAGCTCTACGGAGAGCTCACCTCCTCCAGAAGGCCGTCGCAGCCTGAGTCCCCTCCTTTCTCTCCCCCTCCGCCCTATTTCCTTCCCCTCCCCAAAGCATCTGCATATATGTTTGTACATATTTATTACTCTATTTATTTTACTTGTACATATTTACTATTCTATTTATTTTATTTTGTTAATGATGTGCATCTAGCTTTTTTCCTATTTATTCTGATGAGTTGACACCTATTCGCATGTTGTGCTTTGTTGTCTGTCTCCCCCTTCTAGACTGTGAGCCCGTTGTTGGGTAGGGACCGTCCTTATATGTTGCCAACATGTACTTCCCAAACGCTTAGTACCGTGCTCTGCATACAGTAAGTGCTTAATAAATACGATTGAATGAATGAATGAATGTGGGACAACATGATTACTTTATATCCCCCCAGCGCTTAAAACAGTGCTTGGCACATAGTAGGCATTTAACAAATGCAATTATTATTATTATTATTATTATTATTATTATTATTATTATTATTGTCTTCCCTTCGGTTTTGGGCGCTCAACGGATGAGCCAGTCACAGGGGAATTCATTCACTCATTCAATCAATCGTATTTATTGAGCGCTTACAGTGGGCAGAGAACTGTATCTCCCGGCCCTGGTCACCCGATCTCCTGGCCCAGGTACCACTCTGCCTCCTGGACAAGGTTCCCCTCTGCCTACCTGTCCTGGTCCCCATCTGCCTCCTGCCCCTGGTCCCCCTCGGCCTCGTGGCCGTGGTCCCCCTCGGCCTCCTTGCTTTTGTCTTGTACGCATCTCGGCCCTGGTCCCCCTCGCCCTCCCTGCTCTTGTCTTCCACGCTTCGTGGCCCAGGTCTCCCTTTGCTTCCCGGCCCAGTTACCCCACTGCCTCCTGGACCTGGTCCCCCCTTACCATCCTGCCCTGGTCCCCCTCTGCCGCCCTGCCCTAGTCCACGCCTGCCTCTCGGTCCCGGTCCCCCTCTGCCTCTCAGCCCTTGTCCCCCTGTCTCCCGGCCCAGGTACCCCTCTGCCTCCTAGCCCTGGTCCCTTTCTGCCTCCAGGCCTTAGTCCCCCTCCGCCTCCCTGCCCTGGTCCCTCTCTGCCTTCCTGCCCTTGTCGCCCCCGCTTCTCCCTGGTCCCTTTTGCCTCCCAGTCGAGGTACCCCTCTACCTCCCGGCCCTGGTCCACCTCTGCATCTATGACTTGGTCGCCCCCTGTCTCTCGGGCCCTGGCCCCGCTCTGCTTCTCAGCCCTGGTCCTCCTGTATCCCTGCCTAGGTACCTCCCTGCTTCCTGGCCCTGATCCCACTCTGCCTCCCCGCCCTGATCCAAGTCTGCCTCCCGGCCCTGGACCATCTATGACTCGCGGCCCTGGTCTCCCTAGACCTGTAGGCCCTGGTCCCTCTCTCCGTTCCGGCTCTGGCCCCCTCTACCTCCCGGCCCTGATCCCCATGTCTCCCGACCTAGGTTCCACTCTGCCTCCTGGCCCTGGTCCCCCTCTGCCCAACTGCCCTGGTGCCCCTCTGCCTCTTGGCCCTGGTGCCCCTCTGCCTCTTGGCCCTGGTCCCCCTTTTTCACGGTACAGTAAGGCCTCTGCTTCCTAACCCTGGTCCCTCTCTGCCTCCAGGCCCTGGTCCCCCTCTGCCTCCCAGCCCTTGTCGCCCCCGCTTCTCCGCCCTGGTTCCCCTTTTCCTCCCGGCCCAGGTACCCCTATGCATCCTGGCCCACGTTACCCTCTGCCTCCCGGACCTGGTCCCCCATCTCCCGGCCAAGGTACCCCTCTGCCTCCGGCCCTGATCCCCTTCTGCCTCTCTGTTCTGGTAGCCACCTGCCTCTCAGCCCTGGTCCCCCTCTGCCGCCAGGCCCTATTCTCCCTCTACTTCCAGGCCCTTGGGTATTTCTCCGTCCCAGCTCTGGGTCCCCTCTACCTCACAACCTTGGTCCCCCTTTCTCACGGCCCAGGTACCTCTCTAATTCCCAGCGCTGGTACCAATGTCACTCGTCCCAGGTACCCCTCTGCCTCCCAGCTCTGATCCCCCTCTTCTGCCCTGCCCTGGTCCCCCTCTGCCTCCCGGCCCTGGGTCCACTCAACCTCGCGGCCCTGGTCCCCCTACCTCCTGGCCCGCGTACACTTCTAAATCCTGGCTCTGCTCCCGCTCTGCCTCCCTGCCATTGTCCCCCCAGCTTCCTGGAAGTAAGGGGGGACTAGGGCTGGCAGGCACAGTGGAACCAGGGATGGGAGGCAGATGGTGACCAGAGCAATGTGGCAGGGGGGACGAGGGCCAAGAGGCAGAGAGGTACCTAGTCTGGAGACGGTGAACCAGGGCCACGAGGCAGAGGGGGACCAGGGCCGAGATGTGGGAAGGAGAAGGGCCTGGAGGCACAGAGGGACCAGGGCCAGGAGGCAGAGGCGTACCTGGGCGGGGAAACTGGGGACCATGGTCAGGAGGTAGAGGGGGACCAGGTCAGGTCGGCAGGGGAGGACCATGGGCAGTAAGCAGACGGGTACCAAGGCAGGTAGATGGGCGACCAGGGCCAGTAGCCAGAGGGAGACCAGGGCTGGTAGAACAGGGGGATCAGGACTGGGAGGTAGAGGGGACCCATGGCAGGGACAGAGAGAGACCCAGTGGACTGGAGGTAGAGGGAGGCCAGGGCCCAGAGGCTCAAAGGGACCAGGGCCGGGAGACGGGGGACCAGGGTCGGGAGGCAGAGGGGGACCAGGGTCAGGAGGCAGAGGGGGACCAGGTCCAGGAAATGGGGATCAGGGTTGGCAGGTGGAGGGGTACCTCTGCCTCCCTGCTCTTGTGCCCTCCGCTTCTTGGAGTTAAAGGGGAACTAGGGCCAAAAGTCAGTGGGGAATCAGGGACGTGAGCCAGGGGGAGACCAAGACAGGGATGCAGACGGGATACCTGGGCCGGGAAACAGGGGGACCTATGCTGGGAGGTAGAGGGTCCCAGGGCCGGGATGGAGAGAGGGGCCAGGGCCTGGAGGTAGAGGGATACAAGGGCTGGTAGAACAGGGGGACGAGGGCCAGGAAGTAAATGGAACCCATGGCCGGGACGGAGAGAGACCCACTTGCCTGGACGTAGAGGGAGGCCAGGGCTGGTGGTACAAGGCCACGAGGAATGAGAAGAACTGTGGCACCATGCCGGTAGGCAGAGAGGGACCAGGTCCGGGCGGAAAATGGGGACCAAGGCAGGGAGGTAAAGGTGAACTAGGGCCGGAGGGAGAAGGGGACCAGGTTCAGAAGGTCGGGGGGACCAAAGCCAGAAAGTAAAGTGGGACCAGGCCTGAAAGGCAGAGCGGGACCAGGTTCTGGATGCAGAGGGGGACCGGGGCTGGGAGGCAGAGGGGGACCAGAGAAACGCGACAGAAGGGACCATGGCCAGGAGGCAGGGGGTTACCTCTGCTCGGAGACGGGGACCAGGTCCTCGAGGACGAGGGGGACCAGGTCAGAGAGGCAGAGGTTTACCTGGTCCCGGAGACAGAAGGACCAAGTTCAAGAGGCAGAGGGGGACCACGGCTGAGAGGCAGAGGGGTACCAGGGCCTAGACGCAGTGGGAGCCAGTGTCGGGAGGCAGAGGTGCACCTGGGCTGGGAGACAGGTTCCAGGGCTGGGAGGCAGAGGGGGATCAAGGCCAGGAGACACTACGGTACTTAAGCCGGGAGACAGAGGGCGACCTGTGTCGGGAGGTAGAGGGGACACAGGGCCGGGAGGCAAAGGGGTACCTGAACCAGGAAACAAAGGGACCAGGGCTGGGAGCTAGTGAGGTACCTGGACCGGAAGTCATGGTGACCAGGGCCGGTTGGTAGAGGGTAACCAGGGCTGGGAAGGAGAGAGGGCCCAGGACCTGGAGTTAGAGGGAGACCAGGGAAGGTAGAACGGAGGAACAGGGCCTGGATGTAGAGAGGACCCATGGCCGGGATAGAGAGAGACCCAGTGGCCTGGAGGTAGAGGGAGACCGGGGCCGGGAGGATTAAGGGACCAAGGCAGGGAGGCAGAGGTGTACCTGGGACCGGAGGCAGAGGGGGAACAGGGCCTAGAAGCAGGGGGGACAAGATCAGGGAGGCAAAGGGGAACCATGGCTGGTAGACACGGGTACCAGGGGGACCGGGTAACTGGGCCGGGAGGCAGTGGGACTAGGGAAATGAAGCAGAGGAGATCCAGGGCCGAGAAGCGGGGGGCAACCAGGTCAGAGAGGCAGAGGCCGGCCAGGGACGGGAAGCTTACGGGGCCCATGGCTGGAAGGCAGAGGGGTACCTTGGCCAGGATACTGGGGAAACAGGGCTGGGAGGTTCAGGGGACGCTGGGCCGGGAGGCAGAGGGTTACCCCGGCAGGGCGGCAGTGGGGGACCGGGTCCAGGAGGCAGAGAGGTACCTGGGTCGGGAGACGGGAGACCAGGGCTGGGAGGAAAATGGGGATCAAGGCCAGGATGCAGAGCAGTACCTGAACCGGAAGGCAAAGAGGGACCGGGGCCGAGACGCGGACCAGGGCCGCCAGACAGAGGGATTCCTCTGCCTCCATGCCGTTGTCCCCTGGCTTCTTGGAACAAAAGGGGAACTAGGGCTGGCAGGCTTATGGGAACCAGGGACGAGAGGCAGAGGGGGACCAGGGCATGGTAGCAGGGGGTACCAGGGCCAAGAAGAGGGGTGGACCAGGGCCGGGAGGTAGAGGGGGACCCGGGGCGGGAGGCAGGGAGTGCCTTGGGTAGGGAGTCATAGTGGGAGGAGGGCCCGGAGGCAGGGGGACCCAGGGTCAGGAGGCAGAGTGGTACCCGGGCCTGTAGACGATGGACCAGGGACGGGAGGCAGAAGGGAGCCAGGGACAGGAGGCAAAGGGGACCAGGTCCGAGATGTGGGGGTGACAAGGGCAGAGAGGCAGAGGGGGACCAGTACTGCGTGACAAATGGGTACCTGGGCCTGTAGACAGGGGCACCTAGGCTGGTGGTTAGGGGGATCCAGGGCCTGGACGGAGAGGGGGACCAGGGCCTGGAGGAAGAGGGAGACCAGGGCTGGCATGTACAAGGGGACCAGTGTCCGTAGACACGGGGGACCAAGGCCGAGAGATACAAGGCGACGAGGGCTGGGAGTAACCGGAGCACTCATGCCGGTTGGCAGAGGGCAACCAGGTCAGGGCAGAAGATGGGGACCAAGGCAGGGAGTTAGTTTGGACCTAGGACTGGAGGAAGAAAGGGACCAGGGCCAGAAAGTCGGGGGGTACCAGGGCCAGAAAGTAAAGTTGGACCAGTGGGAACGGCAGAGGGGAACAAGGGCCAGCAGTCAGCGGGCGACCGGGGTCAGGAGGCAGAAGGGTACCTGGGCAGGGAGAAAGGGGGAACTAGGTACAGGAGGTGGAGTAGGACCAGGGCCAGGACGCAGCAGGGTACCTGTGCTGGGAGGCAGGGGGGGACCAGGGCTGAGCGGCGGGGGACCGGGGCAGTGAAGCAGAGGCTGTTCATTGCCCAGAGGCAGAGGGGGTACCTGGGCCGGGAGACAGGGGTACCAGGGCCTGGATGCAGAGGGGGAAAAGGGCCAGGTTGCAGCGGGGTACGTGGGCCTGGAGGCAGAGGGTGACTGGGGCCGAGAAGCCGGGGGGACCAGGGCAGAGAGGCAGAAGGGGACAAGGGCCGGGAGGCAAAAGGGTACGTGGGCCGGAGACATTGGTACCCGGCCCTGGAAGTAGAGGGGTAACTGTGCCATGAGACAGGGGGACCAGGGTCGGGAGGCAGAGAGGTACCATGGCCGGGAGGCAGACGGGGACCAGGTTCTGGTGGCAGAGGGGTGCGAGGGCCAGGATGCAGAGGTGTACCTGGGCTGGGAGATGGGGGAACGTAGGCTGGGAGGTAGAGGGGACCCAGGGCTGGGAGATAGAGGGAAACCATGGCTGGCAGAACAGGGACCAGGGCCGGGAGTAAGAGGAGACCCAGTGCCTGGAGTCAGAGGGGGACGAGGGCAGGAACCCAGGGGTGTACCAGAGCCAGGAGGCCCTGGGGTATCTGGGCCGGTAAACGGGGTACCAGAGCCAGGAGGCAGGCCGGCAGTGGGGACCAGGACAGGTCGGGAATGGGGGACCAGGGTCGGGAGACAGGGGGACAAGGGCCACGAGGCAGAGGGGTACCTGGGCCGGGAGGCAGAGCAGGACCTGGGCCTGGAGGCAGAGTGGGAACAGGGCCAGGAGACAGAGCGGTAGCAGGGTCGGTAGATGGGGGACAAGGACCAAGAGACAGAGGGGGACCAGGGCCAACAGGGTGAGAGGTACCTGTTCAGAGAGGCAGAGGGGTACCTGTACCGGGAGGCGGGGGACTGGGGCTGAGAAGCAGAGGGGAACCAGGGCCAAGACGCAGGGGGTGAGCATATCAGATAGGCAGGTGCCCGCCAGGGCCGGGAAGCAGAGGGGGACCGGGGCCGGGTGACAGGGGGAACTAGGCCGGGAGGTAGAGGGTCCCAGGGCCGGGATGGAGAGAGGTGCAAGGGTCTGGAGGTAGAGGGAGACCAGGGGTGGTAGAACAGGGAGAGCAGGGCCGGGAGTTAGAGGGGAGCCATGGCCGGGACAGAGAGGGATCACGGAGATCGGGGCCGGGAGGTTTAAAGGGAGCAGGCCCGGGAGGCAGACGGGGACCAGTGTCTGGTGGCAGAGGGGGACGAGGGCCAGGAGGCAGAGGTGCACCTGGGCTGGGAGATGGGGGAAACTAGGCTGGGAGGTAGAGGGGACCCAGGGCTGGGAGATAGAGGGAGACCATGGCTGGCAGAGCAGGGACCAGGGCCGGGAGGTAGAGGGGACCCAGTGCCTGGAGTCAGAGGGGGACCAGGGCAGGAACGCAGGGGTGTACCAGGGCCAGGAGGCATAGGGGTACCTGGGCCGGTAGTCGGGGTACCAGAGCCAGGAGGCAGAGAGGGACCAGGGCAGTCCAGCAATGGGGGACCAGGGTCGGGAGACAGGGGGACAAGGGCCAGAAGGTAGAAGGGACCCATGGCCGGAACAGAGAGAGACCCAGTGGCCTGGATGTAGAGGGAGACCAGGGATGGGCGGCTCAAAGGGACCATTGCCGCGAGGCAGAGGGGGACCCGGGCCCGGAGGTAGAGGGGGATCAGGACCAAGAGGCAGAGGGGTACCTCTGCCTCTCTGCCCTTGTCCCCCACACTTCTCAGAAGTAGAGGGAACTAGGGCCAAACGTCGGAGGGGGACCAGGAATGAGAGGCCGGGGTTGGGGGGCGTCCAGGCCAGGGAGGCAGCGGGGAACTAGGGCCGGGAGGCAGCGGACGACCAGGGCCAGGATTTAGAAGGTACCTCGGCCAGGAGAGAGGGGTCCAGGGCCGGGAGGAAGAGGGGACCCAGGGCCAGGAGGCAGAGGGGAAGCAGTAAAGTGCGGTAGTAGGGGACCAGTGCCAGGAGGCAGAAGGGCACCTGAGCCAGGAGATAGGGGACCAGGGCCAGGAGGCAGAGAGGAACCTGGGCTGGGCGGCAAAGGGGTCCAGGGCCGAGACGTAGGGTGGACAAAGGCTGGGAGGCAGAGGGGGACCAGGGCCGTGAGGCAGAGGATTACCTAGGCCGGATACTGGGAGACTAGGGCCGGAAGGCAAAGGGGTGCCTGTGCCAGGAGACAGGGGCACTAGGGTTTTGAAGCAGAGGGGAACCAGGGCCAAGAGGGAGGCGGCAACCGGGTGAGAGAGGCAGAGGCAGACCAGGGCCGGGAAGCAAAGGGGGACCAGGGCGGGAAGGCAGAAGGGGACCAGGACCAGGAGGCAGAGGGGTACCTGTGCGAGGAGAAAAGGGGACCGGGGCTGGGAGGTAGATAGGTACCTGGGTCGGGAGACAGGGGGACCTAGGCCGGGAGGTAAATGGTCCCAGAGCCGGGAAGGAGGGAGGGGCCAGGGCCTGGAGGTTGAGGGAAACCAGGGCAGGCAGAACAGGGGGACCAGGCCCGGTACATAGAGTGGACCCATGGCTGGGACAGAGAGACCCACTGGCCTGGAGGTAGAGGGAGAGCAGGACCGGGAGGCCTAAAGGGAGCAGGGCCAGGAGTCAGAGAGTGACCAGGGCCTGAGGTTAGAGGGGTCCGTGGGCCAGGAGGGAAAGGGGTACCTGGGCCCAGAGACGGGGCACCAGGGTTGGGAGGCAGAGGGGAACCAGGGCCGGGAAACAGTGACCAGGGCCGGGAGGCAGAGGGGTACCTCTGCCTCCCTGTTCTTGTCCTCCCAGCTTCTCCAAAATAAGGGGAACTAGAGCCAAAAATCAGAGGGAGACAAGGGACGAGAGACGAGAGGGCCCAAGGCATGGAGGCAGCGGGTGACCTGGGCCGGGAGGTGGAGGGGGACCTGGGCTGAGAAGTCGGGGGAACAAGGGCAGGGAGGCAGAGGAGGACCAGGGCCCGGTGGGGACCAGGGCCTCTAGACAAGGGGACTAGGGCCGTTTGACAGAGGGGTACCTGAGGCGGAAGACAGGGGGACCAGGGCCGGGTGTTCGAGGGGTACCAGGGCCGGGAGGCAGTGGGGCACCAGGGCCTGTAGACAGGGGTACAGGGCCGGGAGGCAGACGGGGACCAGTGCCGGTAGACAGAGGGCTACCTGGGCAGAGAGACTGGGGAACCAGGTCCAGGAGGAAGAGGGGGACCAGGGCCGGTAGACAGAGGGGTACCTAGGTGGAGAGACTGGGGGACCAGGGCTGAGAGGCAGAGGGAGACCAGGGCCGAGAGGCAGGGCGAACCAGCACAGGGAGTCAGAGCGAGACCATGGCCGGGAAGCCGAGGTGGTCCAGTGCGGGGAGGTAGAGTGGGACCAGGGCCAGGAGGCAGAGGGGTACATGAGTCGGGAGACAGGTGTACGAGGGCCGGGAGGTAGATGGGACCCAGGAATGGGATGGTGAGTGACCCGAGGGCCAGGATGTAGACGTGGACCAGGGCTGGGAGGCACAGAGGGATCAGGGCCGGGAGACAGAGGGGGACCAGGGCCAGGAGGCATAGGGGTACCTGGGCCGGGAGACATGAAGACAAGGGCAGAGAGGCAGATGGGTACTTGGGCTGGGAGAAGGGGGACCAGGGCCGGGAGGCAGAGTGGGACCAAGGCCAGGAGGCAGAGGGGTACCTGGGTCGGAAGGCAGAGGGCCACCTGGGCCGGGAGGTAGAGGGGGACCAGGGCCGGAGGCAGAGGGTTACTTAGGCCAGAAGACAGAGGGAGCAGGGCCAGAGGTAGAGGGTTACCTAGGCCGGAAGACAGGGGGACCAGGGCCGGGAGACAGTGGAACCTAGGCCGGGACATAGAGGGTCCCAGGGCCAGGATGGAGAGAGGGGCCTGGGCCAGGATGGAGAGAGGGGCAAGGGCCTGGAGGTAGAGGAAGACCAGGGCTGGCAGAACAGGGGGACCAGGGTCTGGAGGTAGTGGGGACACATGGCCAGGATGGAGAGAAACCCAATGGCCTGGAGGAAGAAGGGGACCAGGGCCAGGAGGCACAGGGGTACCTGGGCTGGGAGACGGGGGACCAGGGTCAGGAAGCAGAGGGGACCAGTACCGGGAGGCAGAGGGGCACGATGGCCCAGAAACGGGGACCAGGGCCCGGATGCAGAGGGGGACCAGGGCCAGGAGGCAAAGGGGTACCTGGGCCCAGAGGCGTAGGGGGACCATGGCCGAGAAGCGGGGGGGACAAGGTCAGGGAGGAAAAAAGGGACCAGGGCCGGAGGCAGGGGGGCCAGGTCTTTGAGGCAGAGGGGTACTTGTGCCGGGAGACAGTTGGGATTGGGCTAAGAAGCAGAGGGGAACGAGGTCCGAGAGGCGGGGGATGTCCATGTCAGAGAGGCAGAGTCCGGCCAGGGCTGGGAAGCAGAGGGGGACCCGGGCAGGATGGCAAATGGGAACCAGGGCCAGGAGGCAGAGGGGTACCTGGGCCGGGAGACAGGGGGACCTAGGCCGGGAGGTTGAGGGTCCCAAGGCCAGGACGGAGAAAGGGGCCAGGGCCTGGACGTAGAGGGAGACCAGGGCTGGTAGAACAGGGGCACCTGGGCCGGGAGGTAGAGGGGACCCATGGCCAGGAAGGAGAGAGATACAGTGGCCTGGAGATAGAGGGAGGCCGGGGCCGGTAGGCTTAAAGAGACCAGGGGAAGGAGGCAGAGGAGGACCAGGGCCAAGAGGAAGAGGATGACTAGGGCCAGAAGGCAAAGGGGGACCAGGGCCGAGAGGTGGGGGGGACAAGTGCAGGGAGGCAGAGGGCGACAGGGGTCTGGAGGCAGAGGGGGACCAGGGCCAGGAGGCAGAGGCGTACCTGGGCCGGGAAATGGGGGACCAGGGTCGGGAGGCAGAAGGGGACCAGGGCCAGGATGCTTAAATGGACCAGTGTCGGGAGGTAGAGGGGAACCTGGGCCTGGAGGTAGAGGGGTAGCAGGGCCGGCAGGCAGAGAGGTTCCTCTGCCTCTCTGCCCTTGTCCCCCCAGCTTCTTGGAAGTAAGGGTGAACTAGGGCTGGCAGGCACATGGGAACCAGGGACTGGAGGCAGATGGTGACCAGGGCAGCGTGGCAGGGGGGGACTAGGGCCAGGAGGCAGAAAGGTACCTGGGCCAAGAGGCAGAGGGGGATCAGGGCCGAGATGCGGGTGGGACAAGAGCCTGGAGGCACAGAGAGACCAGGGCAAGGAAGCAGAGGGGGACCTGGGCCAGGAGATTGGGGAACCATGGCCAGGAGGCAGAGGGGGACCAGGGCAGGGTGGCAGGGGAGGACCATGTCCAGTAGACAGAGGGGTACTAAGGCCGGTAGATGGGAGACCAGGGCCACGAGGCAGAGGGACACCAGGGCTGGTAGAACAGAGGGACCAGGGATGGCAGGTAGAGGGGACCCTTGGCTGGGACGTAGAGAGACCCAGTGGCCTGGAGGTAGAGGGAGGCCAGGGCCGGGAGGCTCAAAGCGACCAGGGCCGGGAGACGGGGGACCAGGTTCAGGAGGCAGAGGAGGACCAGATCCAGGAAATGGGGATAATGGGGATCAGGGCAGGCAGGCAGAGGGGTACCTCTGCCTCCCTGCTCTTGTCTCCCCCCTCCCCACGTCTCGGAAATAAAGGGGAACTATGGCTGAAAGTCAGTGGGGGACCAGGGACGTGAGGCAGGGCGAGACCAAGGCAGGGAGGCAGACAGGGTACCTTGGCCGGAAGACAGGGGGACTTAGGCCAGGAGGCAGAGAGTCCCAGGGCCAGGATGGAGAGAGGAGCCGGGGCCTGGAGGTAGAGGGAGACCGTGGCTGGCAGAACAGGGGGACGAGGGCCAGGAGGTAAAGGGGACCCATGGCTGGGACGGAGAGTGATCCAATGGCTTGGACATAGAGGAGGTCAGGGCCTGTAGGCTCAAAGTAACCAGGGTCGGGAGGCAGAGGGGGACCAGGTCCTGGAGGGAGAGGGGGCAACAGCACCAGGAGGCAGAGGGGCCCAGGGTCGGGAGGCAGAAGGGAACCAGTGTCAAGAAACGGGGAGCAGGGCCGGCAGGCAGAGGATTAAATCTACCTCCCTTCCCTTATCACTCCCCCGCTTCTCGGAAGTAAAGAGGAACTAGGGCGAAGGTCAGAGGGTGACCAGGGGACGAGAAGCGGGGGGAACCAGGACAGGGAGGCAGAGGGGGCCCAAGGCCGGGAGGCAGAATTGGACCAGGGCGGGGAGGCAGAATTGGACCAGGGCGAGGAGGCAGAGGGGGACCAGGACCAGGATTTAGAAGGGTACATGGACCAGGAGACGAGGGACTAGGGCCGGGAGGTAGAGGGGGATCAGGGCCAGGAGGTAGAGTTGTACCTGGGCCGGAAGGAAAAGGGGGACCAGGGTCGAGAATCTGGGGGGACAAGGGCAGAGAGGGAGAGGGAGACCATGGGCGGGAGTCAGAGTGGGACCAGTGCCTGGAGGTTGAGGTGAACCAGGGCCGGGAGGCAGAGGAGTACCATGGTAGGGCAGCAGTCGGGGACCAGGACTATTCATTCAACCGCATTTATTGAGCGCTTACTGTGTGAAGAGCACTGTACTAAGCGCTTGGGAAGTAGAAGTTGGCAACATATAGAGACGGTCCCTACCCAACAACGGGCTCACAGTCTAGAAGGGGGAGACAGACAACAAAACAAAACGTGGTCAGGTGTCAAGTCATCAGTAGAAATAGAAGTATAGCTACATGCACATCATTGAGAAGATAAATAGAATAATAAATATGTACAAGTAAAAAAGGCAGAGAGGTACCTGGGCCAGGAGATGGGGGACCAGGGTCAAGAAGCGGTGGCGGGGGGACAATGGAAGGGAGGCCGAGGGGACCAGGGCATGGAGGCAGAGGAGGACCAGTTCCAGGAGGTAGATAGTCACCTGGTTCGGGAGATGGGGGACCAGGGCCGGGAGGCAGAGTGGGACCAGGGCCAGGAGGCAGAGGGGGATCAGGGCTGGGAAACGGGGACCAGGGCCGGAAGGCCGAGGGGTTCCTCTGCCTCCCTGCCCTTTTCGCCCCCCACGTTCTTGGAAGCAAAGGCGAACTAGGGCTGGCAGTCACAGGGGAACAAGGGACGTGGCAGTGGGGACCAGGGCCAGGAGGCAGAGGGGTATCTGTGCCGGGATCCAGTGGGACTCGGGCTGAGAAGCAGAGGGGAACCAGGGCCGAGAGGCGGGGGACAACCAGGACAGAGAGGCAGAGGCCGGCCAGGGCCGGGAAGCAGAGGGGGACAAGGGTGGGAAGGCAGTGGGGGACCAGGGCTAGGAGGCAGAGGGGTACCTGAGCCGGGAGATAGGGTGACCAGGGCCAGGAGGCAGAGCGTGAACTGGGCCGGGAGATATGGGGATCTAGATCAGGAGGTAGAGGGTCCGAGGGCCAGGACGGAGAGAGCGGCCAAGGCCTGGAGGTAGAGGGAGACCAGGACTGGTAGAACGGGGAACCAGGGCCGGGAGGCATAGGGGGACCAGGGCATGAAGACAGAGCGGGACCAGGGCTAGAAGCCAGAGGATTACCTGGTCCAGGAGGTAGGGGCACCTAGGCTGGGAGATAGAGGATAACCATGGCTGGGACGAGGAGAGCGGCCAGGGCCTGGAGATTGAGGGAGACCAGGGCTGGCAGGTATCCAGGGACCAGGGACAGTAGGCAGAGGGGGTCCTGGCCGGGAGGTATAAGGCGACGAGGGCTGGGAAGAACAGAGGCACCAGTGTGGTCCACGTGGGAGATGGGGACCAAGGCAGGGAGGTAGAAGGGACCATGGGCCGGAGGGGGAATATTACCAGAGCTAGAAGGTTGAGGGGGACCAGGGACAAGAAGTAAATGGGGACCAGGAACCAAGGGCGGAGGGCGACCAGGGCAGGGCAGCAGAGGTGGATCAGGGCCAGAAGGCAGAGGGGGGAGCTAGGCCGGGTAGTAGAGAGGACACCAGGCCGGGACAGAGAGAGACCCATGGGCCTGGAGATGGAGGGAGACCAGGGCTGGGAGACACAGAGTTACCGGGTCCTGGAGGCAGAGGGGGACCAGGGCCGGGTGGCAGATGGAAACCAGGGAAGGTAAGCAGAGGGGGACCAGGTTTAGGAGGTAGAGGGGTACCACGGGTAGATGGGGAACCGGGGCCAGGAGGCAGAGGGGGACCCTTGCCGAGAGGCGGGTGGTGACCAGGTCAGGGAAGCAGAGGGGCACCGGGGCCTGGTGCCAGCGGGGTATCTGGGCTGGGAGGCAGAGGGGGACTCGAGCTGAGAGGCGGGAGTGGGGTGCGGGGGACTAGGGCAGGGAGGCAGAGGGGAACCTTGACTGGGAACCAGGGGCATCAGGGCCCGGAAGTAGTGGGGACCCAGGGCAGTTCAGGGAGAGTGACCAGGGCCCGGAGGTCAAGGAAGACCAGTTCCAGGAGTCACAGAGGGACGAGGGCCGGGAGGCAGATGGAGATCAGGGTGGGGAGGCAAAGGGGGCCAATAGCCAAGAGGCAGAGGAGTACCTGGGCTGGGAGACGGGGGACCAGGACAGAGAAGCAGAGGGGGACCAGGGCCGAGAGGCACGGGTTAAGCAGGCCAGAGAGGCAAAGGCGTACCAGGGCCGGGAGGCAGAGGGGGACCATGGGCAGGTGGCAGAGGGGTACCTGGGCCAGGAGACCCGGGGATCAGCGATGGGAGGTAGAGAGGTGCCTGGGCCGGGAGACAGGGGGACCAGGGCTGGGAGGTAGAGGGGATCCCGGGCTAGGCTAGAGAGAGACCCAATTGCTTCATGGTTGAGGGAGACCAGGGCCAGGAGACACAGAGGGACCAGCGCCTGGAGGTAGAGTGGGATTAGGGCATGGAGGCAGAGGCGGACCAGGGCCATGAGGCAGAGGGGTATCTGGGCTGGGAGCCAGGTGGACTAGGTCCGGGAGACAGAGAAATACCTGGGCCGGGTGACAAGGGGACCAGGGCCAACAGTCAGTGGGGGATCAGGGTTAAGAGGCAGGAGGGGACCAGGGCCGGGAGGTAGATGTGGACCATGGCGGAGAGGCGGAGGGGAATCAAGGCTAAGAGGCAGAGGTGTACCTGGGTCCGGAGACAGGGGACCAGGGCTGGGAGGTAGAGGGGACTCAGGGCTGGGAGGAACAAGTTGATGAGGGCTGGGAAGATTTGTGGCACCCTGCCTGTAGGCAGCGAGGGATCAGGTCTGGGTGGAAGATAGGGACCAAGGCAGTGAGGTAGAGGGGACCTAGGGCTGGAAGGAGAAGGGGACCAGGGCCGGAAGCTTGGGGGTGACCCGGGCCATAAAGTAGAGTGGGACCAGGGCTGAAAGGCAGAAGAGGACTAGTGCTGGGAGGCGGCAGAGGGGTACTAGGGCCGGGGGAGAGTGGGCAAGGGCCAGGAGGTAGAGGGGACCTAGGGTCAGGAACGAGAGAGTAACCAGGGCCTGGTGGTAGAGTGAGACCAGGGCCGAGAGGGAGGGGGGAACAGGGATGGGAAGGCAGAGGGGGACCCGGGCCAGAAGGGAGAGTGTTACCTGGGTCCGGAGACATGGGTACCAAGGCCTGGAGGTAGAGGGGACCCAGGGCCAGGACAGAGAGAAGGGCCAGGGCCTGGAGGTAGAGGGAGACTAGGGCTGGCAGGTACTGCGGGACCAGGGCCGGGAGGCAGTGATCAGGGCCTGGACGCAGAGGACCAGAGCCAGGAGGCAGAGGTGTACCTGAGCTGGGAGACAGGTGGACCAGGGCAGGGAGGCAAAGGGGTACCTGGGCCAGGGGACAAGGTTACTAGGGCCAAGAGTCAGAGAGGGATCAGGGCTGGGAGGCAGAGGGGGACCAGGGCAGGGCGGAAGAGGGGGACGAGGGTCAGGAGGCATAGGGGTACCTGGGCCGGGAGACATGGGGACAAGGGCAGGGAGGCAATGGGATACTTGGGCTGAGAGATGGACGACCAGGGCCTGGAGTTAGAGGGAGACCATGGCCGAGAGACAGGGAGGGACCAGGGCGGGGAGGCAGAGGGTGACAAGAGCGTGGAGGCAGAGGGTGGCCAGGGCAAGGCAGAAGAGGGGGACCAGGGCCAGGAGGCAGAGCAGTACCTGGGTCCAGAAGCAGGGAAACAGGGCCGGGAGGGAGAGAAGGGCCAGGGCCAGGAGGTAGAGGGAGACGAGGGCTGGCAGACACAGGGGGAACAGGGTGCAGAGGCAGAGGGGGGCCAGGGCCGGAGGTACAAGGCGACAAGGGCTGGGAAGAACCACGGCACCATGCCAGAAGGCAGAGAGGGACCAGGTCCGGGTGGAAGATGGGGACCAATGCAAAGAGGTAGAGGGGAAATAGGGCCAGAGGGAGGGGGGGCCCGGGGCCAGAAGATCCGGGGGGACCACGGCCAGAACGTAAAGTGGTACCAGGGCTGAGAGGCAGAGGGGGACTAGTTCCAGGAGGCAGAGGGGGACCAGGGCATGGAGGCAGAGTTATACATGCACCAGCAAACAGGGGGACCTGGGCCGGGAGTTCGAGGGGTACCAGGGCTGGGAGGTAGAGGGGACCCAGAGCCGGGAATAAGAGAACAACCAGGACCAGGAGGTATAGTGAGACAGGGGCAGAGAGGCAAGGGGTGACCAGGGCCTGGAGGCAGATGGGGACCATTGAAGGAAGGCAGAGGAGGTCCTGGGCCAGGAGGTAGAGGGGTACCTGGGTCCGGAGACGGGGGACTAGGAGGTAGAGGGGACCCGGGGCCGGGATAGAGAGAAGGGCCAGGGCCTGGAGGTAGAGGGTGATGAGGGCTGGCAGGCACAGGGGGACCAGGGCCGGGAGGCAGAGGGGGACCAGGGACCGGAGGTACAAGGTGACAATGGCTGGGTAGAAACGGGGCACCGTGCCGGTAGACAGAGAGAGACCAGATCCGGGCAGAAGATGTGGACCAAGGAAGGGAGGTAGAGGGGAACTAGGGTCCCAGGGAGAAGGGGACCAGGGCCGAGAAGCCGGAGGGGTGGGCAGGGCAGAGAGTTTGAGGGGATCAGAGATGGGAGGTAGAGGGGGACCAGGGCCAGGATTCAGTGGAGTACATGTGCCGGGAGGCAGAGGAGGACAAGGGCTGAGAGGTGGGAGGGACCAGGGCAGGGACGCAGAGAGGGACCAGGAATGGGAAGCAGAGGTGGACCTAGGTCAGGAGGCAGACGGTGACCAGGGCCAGGAGTCAGAGGGGTACCTGGACCTCGAAACGAAGAGACCAGGGCCGGTAAGTACTGGGGTACATGGGCCGGAGGTCAGGGGGACCAGGCCCGGTTTGTAGAGGGAAACCAATGCAGTGAAGGAGAAGGACTAGGCGAAAGAGGTAGAGGGGCAACAGGGCTGGGAGGAAGAGAAGGACCAGGGCCAGGAGGCAGATGGGTACCTGGGCCTGCAGTCAGGTGGACTAGGGCTGAGTGGCAGAGGGAGACCATGGGCGGGAGGAAGAGGGGTACCTGGAACAGGAAACATGGGGACCAGTGCCGGAGTGTAGAGGGGTACCTGGGCCGGGAGGCAGGGAGACCAGAGTGGGCAGGTAGAGAGGACCCAGGGCCGCGACGGAGAGAAGGACCAGGGCTTGGAGTTAGAGGGAGAACAGTGCCGGGAAGCACAGAGGGACCGGGACACGGAGACAAAGGGGGACCAAGGCACGGTGGAAGAAGGGGACAAGGGCCAGGAGGCCGAGGGGTATCTGGACTGGGAATCAGAGGGGTACCTGGGCCAGGAGGCAAGGGGACCAGGGCCTGGAGGTAGAGGACACCAAGGCCCGGGACTGAGAGAGACCCAAGGGCCTGGACGTACAGGTACATTCAGGCCGGCAGGCACAGAGCGACCAGGGCCAGGAGGCACAGAGGGATGTGGGCCGGGAGGCAGTGGGACTAGGGCCGATAGGTGGGGGGATCCAGGAAAGGGAGGCAGAGGGGGACCAGGATGGGGAGGCAGAGGGGGATCAGGGCCCAGAGGCAGAGGGGGTACCTGGGCTGGGAGACAGGGGGTCAGGGCCAGGATGCAGAGGGGGTAAAGAACGAGGATGCAGCGGGGAACCTGGGCCGGGAGGCAGAGGGGATCAGGTCCAGAAGCAGAGGGGAACCAGGTCCGAGAGCCAGGGGAGGACCAGGGCAGGCAGAAGGGGACCAGAAATGGGAGGTAGAAGGGGACCAGGGTGGGGAGGTAGAGGGGTATCAGGGTCAGGAGGTAGTGGGGTACCTGGGTTGGGAGACAGTTGGACCAGTGCCCAGAGGTAGAGAGAACCAAGGGCCGGGATGGAGAGAGACCCAAGGGCCTGGAGGTAGGAGACCAAGTCCGGGATGCAGAGGGACCAGGTCCGGGAGGCAGAAGAGTACCTGGGCCAGGAGACGGGGCCGACGGGCAGGGGCCGACGGGCAGGAGGCAGAGGCGTACTAGGCCAGGAGACGGGCAGCAGGGCTGAGATGTATATGGTTTGGATGGAGAGGGGGAGCCGGGCCTGGAGGCAGAGGAGGACGAGGGCCAGAAGGCAGAGGGATACCTGGGCCGGGAGATGAGGGACCAGGGCCGGGAGGCAGAGGGTGACCTGGGCCAGAAGACAGAGGAACCAGGATCGGGAGACACAGGGGACCGGGGCTGAAAAGTGAGGGCGACAAGGGCAGGGAGGCAAAGGGGGACCAGAACTGGGAGACCGAGGGGGACCAGGGCCTGGAGGCCGGGGAAACAGGGAATAGGGCCTGGAGGTAGAGGTGACCCAGGGCCGTGATGGAGAGAGGGACCAGGGCCTGGAGGTTGAGGGAGACCAGACCCGAGATGCAGACGGGGATCAGGGTGGAGGGGCAGATGGGGACCAGAGCCAGGAGGCAGAGGAGTACCTGGGCCGGGAGACAGGGAGACCATGACCGGGAGGCAGAGGTGTACCTGGGCCTGGAGAAAGGGGGACCATGGCTGAGAAACAGAGGGGAACCAGTGCTGAGAGGCGGGGGCCACCAAGTCAGAGAGGCAGAGGCAGACCAGAGCCGGGGGGCAGAGGGATACCTGGGCCGGGAGATAGGGGGACCAGGGCCGGGAGGCAGAGTGGTAACTGGGCCGAGAGATGGGGGACCAGGGCCAGGAGGCAGAGGCGTACCGGGGCCAGGAGGTAGAGCGGGACCATGGCCAAGAAGTACGGGGGACCGGGATCATGAGGCATAGGGGGATCTGGGACGGGAGACAGGGAGACCAGAGCCGAGAGGCACAGGGGGACCAGGACAGGTTGGCAGAGGGGGACCAGGGCCAGTGGCGGTGGAGGCAGTGTGGAACCTGGGCCGGGAGACAGGGGGACCAGGGTCAGGAGGTAGAGGGGACCTGGGCCGGGATGGAGAGAGGAACCAGAGCCTGGAGGTCCATGGAGACCAGGGCCGGGAGGCACAGAAGGACCAGGGCAGGGAGCCAGACCGGGACAGGTCGGGGAGGCCGAGGGGGACCAGGGCCAGGAGGCAGAGAGGTTCCTGGGTCCGGAGGCAGAGGGGTATCGGGGCCGATAAGCTGGGGGGACCAGGGTATGGAGGCAGAGGCGGACCTGGGCCAGGAGGCAGATGGGGACCGGGGCCAGGAGGCAGAGGGCTACCTGGGACGAGAGACGGGTACCTGGAACGGGAGATAGGGGGACCAGGGCCGTGAGGTAGAGGGAGACCAGGGCCGTGAGGCAGAGGTTTACGCCTTCTGCGGGCTAGGGGGCAGAGAGTTCCCTGGGTCTGGAGACAGGGGGCCAGGGCCTGAAGGTAGCGGGAACCCAGGGCCGAGATGGAGAGAAAGGCCAGGTCCAAGAGGGAGAGGGAGCTGAGGGCTGGCAGGCACAGGGGGAACTGGGCCAGAAGGCAGAGAGGGACAGGTCCGGGGGAGAGATGGGGACCAGGGCAGTGAGGTAGCTAAGCTCTCCAGGGCTGGGGTCCCTTCTCCCCAAGCCCGAGCTCCGACCGCGCATGCGCGGCGCTCTCCAGGACGGGCCTCCCTCCTCCTCCCCCCCCCCCGTAGCGCACTCCGATTGCGCATTCTCCGGGGCGGGGACCCCTCCTCTCCTCTACCTCCTGGCTGTAGTTCCCCTCTGCCTTACGGCCCTGGTACTCCTCTGCCTACCGACCCAGGTCACCCCCAGCCTCCCGATCCTGGTCCCCCTCTGCCTCCCTGCCCTGGTTCCCCTGTGCCTCACAGCCCTAGTTCCCCTTTAGTTCCAAGGAGCGGAGGGACAAGGGCAGGGGGGCAGAGGAACCAATCAGCCCGCAGGACCTGGTCCCCGTTTCCCAGCCCTGTTCCCCCTGTGCCTTCCGACCCTGGTCCCCCGTTTCCCGCCCCAAGTACCCCTCTGCCTCCTGGCCCTGGTCTCCCTCTGCTTCCAGGACCTGGTCACCCTCTGGCTCACTGCCCTTGTCCCCCACCGATTCTCGACCCTGGTCCCCATTTTCCGTACGGCCCAGATACCCCTCTGCCTCTTGGCCCTAGTCCCCCACTGCATCCCTGCCCTGGTCCCCCTCCGCCTCCCGGCCTTGGGTCCCCTCAAACCTCCGACCATGGTGTCTCTGCGTACTGGCCCTAGTCCCCCCTCTGCCTCCCTGCCTTGGTCGCCCCCTGACTTACGCCCCTGATCCTCCTCTGACTTTCGGCCCTAGTTCCCCTTTACTTCTGAGAAGCGCGGGGTACAAGGGCAGGGAGACAGTGGTACCACTGCCTGTCTGCTTGATCCCCATTTCCCGGCCCTGGTCCCCCTCTGCCTCTGGGCCCTGGTCCCTCTCTGCCTTCCCAGCCCTCACCGAGGCTCCTAATGCGTGTGCGCCCCTCTTCTCCTCTCCCGCCTCCCCGGCTCCGCATGCGCAGAGCTCCCTCCCTTCTCTCCCCACCTGGGCTTCGACTGCGCATGCGCCATGCTCTCTAGGGCTGAAGATATAGCTTTGGGGACTATATCGTTCATTCATTCAATAGGATTTATTTATTGAGCGCATACTGTGTGTAGAGCACTGTACTATGCGCTTGGGAATGGGACAGTATGTCGTATATTACAGTATAGTATTGTGCAGTATAGAGAAGCAATGTGGTTCAGTGGCAAGAGCTCGGGTTTTGGAGTCAGAGGTCAGGCCTTCAAATCCCGACTTCACCGCTTGTCAGCTGTGTGACCTTGGGCAATTCACTTCACTTCTCTGGCCTCAGTTCCATCTGTAAAATGTGGATGAAGACTGTGAGCCCCGCGGGGGTAACCTGATCACCTTGTAACCCCCCAGCGCTTAGAACAGTGCTTTGCACATAGTAAGCGCTTAATAAATGCCATTATCATTATTACTATTACTATTATTTCCTCCAGGTCCTGGTCCATGTCTGCGTCCTGGACCTGGGTTCCCTCAACCTCCCGGCACTGGTCCCACGTCTTCCGACCCGGGTACCACTTTTCCTCTCGGTCCGGGTCCCCCTATTCCCCTGGCCCTGGTCCCCATCTCCCGGCCCAGGTACTCCTCTGCTTTCCTGCCCGGGTCCCCCTGTCTCCCGGCCCAGGTACCCCTGTCTCCTGCACCTGGTCGCCCTCTGCCTCCCTGCCTTGGTACTGCCGTCTGCCTCCAGGCCCTGGTCCCCCTCTGCCTCCCTGTCCTGATCCCCACCGCCTCTCGGCCTTAGTCCCCCACTGCCTCCTGGCCCCGGTACCCCTCAACCTCACATCCCTGGTCCCCGTCTGGCTCCCTGCCTTGGTCCCCCTCAAAGTCCTGGCCCGGACCGGCCTCTGCCTCTATGTCCTGGTCACACCCCGTCTCTCGGCCCTGGTTCCCCTCTGCTTCTCAGCCATAGTCCCACTGTCTCCCGGCCCAGGTACCTCTCTAACTCCCGGCCCCGGTCGCACTGTCCACCAGCCCTGCTCCCCCTCTTTCTGCCGGTCCTGGACGCTCTCTGCCTCCCTGACCTTGTCACACCGCTTCTCGGCCCTGGTCCCCCTTTGCTTCCCGGCCCTGGTTCCCCTCTGCTTCCCGGCCCTGGTCCCCCATCTACCTGCCCGACTACCCCTCTGCCTCTTGGCCCTGGTCTCCCGCTGCCTCCAATCAATCAATCGTATTTATTGAGCGCTTACTATGTGCAGAGAACTGTACTAAGCGCTCCAGGCCCTAGACCCCCTCTGCCTCTCTGCCCTTGTCCCCCTCTGCCTCCGGCCAATGTACCACACCGCCACCTGGACGAAATCTCCTTCAGCTTCCTTGCCCTGGCCCCCATCTCCCAGCTCAGGTACCCCTTGGCCTCCCGGCTCTGGTCCCGCTGTATCCCTTCCCAGGAAGCCCTCTGTCCCTGGCCCTGGTCCCCCTCGGCCTCCTGACCCTGTTCTCACTCTGCAGGAGACATAGGACCTTACAGAGAAGGCCAATAGGACTAGAGGGAACAGGGGGGATATCTCCATACAGAACAGTAGGGATAGGTCTAGACAGAGCAAAAGGGCGGAGGGGGAGAATAGTTCCAGACTGAGCAAGGTAGGAATAGTTCTAGACCGAAAAAGGCGGGAATAGTTCCAGAGCGAGCAAGGTGGGAATAGTTCTATAGCGAGCAAGGTGGGAATAGTTCCAGACGGAGTCTGGAGAGAGCCAGCTGGGGCAATTCTGACTGGAGCTGGGGGGGGGCCAGTGGGAAAGGAACTGGGGGCAGGTTCGGAGGGAGCGGGCGGGGCAAGGCCCGAGGGAGCAGGGGGGCAAGTCCGGAGACAGCCGGGCTGCAGAACCAAACAGAGAAGGGGGGCAGAACCAGACAGAGAAGGGGTGATAGGACCAGGTAGAGAAGTAGAGATGGGACCTTACAGAGAAGGACAATAGGACTAAAGGGAGCAGGGAGCATAGGTCAATACAGAACAGTGGGGATAGGTCCAGACAGAGCAAGGGGAGGGACTACTTCCAGAAATAGCGGGGGGTGTCACGAGAGGGGGGGCCTTTCCAGAGAGAGCACGGGAGGGAACCGGTTCGGAGAGAGCAGGCGGGGCATGTCCGGAGGAAGCAGGCAGGGGCAGGTCCGGGTCCGGAGAGTGCAGGCGGGGGCGGAGGGAGCGGGCAGGGTCGGGTCCGGAGAGAGCCGGGCTGCAGAGCCAGACAGAGAAGGGGTGATAGAACCAGTTAGAGAAGGAGAGATAGGACCTTACAGAGAAGGACAATAGGACTAGAGGGAGAAGGGGGAATAGGTTCATACAGAACAGTGGGGGTAGGTCCAGACAGAGCAAAGGGCGGGGGGCGGGGATAGTTCCAGATGGAGCAGGGCGGGAGTAGTTCCAGACAGAACGGAGTGGGGGAATACTTCCCGAAAGAAAGTGGGGGTGGGGGTGGGGGGGCGGTCCAGAGAGAGCGGGGGGGGGGGCGATCCAGAGAGAGCTGGGCTGCAGAATTCATACAGAACAGTGGGGATAGGTCCAGGCAAAGCAAAGTGGGGAGAATAGTTCCAGACGGAGCAAGGCAGGAAGAGCTCCAGATAGAACGGGGGGCCCAGGGGCAATACTTCCAGAAAGAGCCGGGGGGGTGCCGGTCCACAGACAGCGGGGCGGCGTGGGGGGGAAGCGATCCAGTGAGAGCAGGTGAGGGGTGGTCAGGAGAGGGGGGGTGCCCGGTCCAGAGAGAGCGGGAGGGGGGCGGGCCCGGAGAGAGCCGGACGGCAGAGCCAGAGAGAGAAGGGGTGATACGACCAGATAGAGAAGGAGAGATAGGACCTTACAGAGAAGGAAAATAGGACTAAAGAGAGCAGGGAGCATAGCTCCATAGGTCCAGTGGGGATAGGTCCAGAAGGAGCAAGGGGGGGGCAGGGAATAGTTCCAGAGTAAGGCGGGAATAGTTCCAGACAGAACGGGGGGGGGAAATACTTCCAAAAAGAGCTGGGGGGTGGACCAGAGACAGCAGGGGAGGCAGTCCCGAGGGGGGGGGGTGGTCCAGAGAGAGCGGGGGAGGGGGCCGGTCCGCTGAGGTGGGTGGGGGCGGGTCCAGAGAGAGCCGGGCAGCAGAGCCAGAGAAAGGGGGCAGAACCAGACAGAGAAGGGATGATAGGACCAGTTAGAGAAGGAGAGATAGAACCTTACAGAGAAGGACAGTACGACTAGAGGGAGCAGGGGGGATAGGTCCAGACAAAGCAAAGGTGGGGAATACTTCCAGAGGGAGCATGGCAGGAATAGTTGCAGACAGAATGAGGAGGGGGGGAATCCTTCCAGGCAGAGCAAGGTGGGAATACTTCCAGACAGAATGGGGAGGGGGCGTGGAAATACTTCCAGAAAGAGCGGGGTGGGAGCGCTCCAGTGAGAGTTAAGAGGGGGCCTGTCTAGAGAGAGCAGGGGGGTCGGCCCAAAGAGAGTGGGGTGGGGGGGTCGGCCTAGAGGGGGGGTGGGGCTTGGGGGCGGGGCCGGAGAAAGCCACGGGGGCCGGTCAGGAGAGAGCAG
This sequence comes from Tachyglossus aculeatus, assembly GCF_015852505.1. NCBI lineage: Eukaryota > Metazoa > Chordata > Mammalia > Monotremata > Tachyglossidae > Tachyglossus > Tachyglossus aculeatus. The sequence goes on along the minus strand of NC_052086.1, from coordinate 82,758,668 downwards.
GGAGGCAGGTCCAGAGAGAGCAGGGCAGCATTTCCAGGGAGAGCAGGAGGGGCATGTCCAGAGGGGGCGGGAGGGATATCCAGAAAGGGTGAGATGGGCATTTCCATAGAGGGCGGGGGGGCCGGTCCAGAGAGGGCAGGGGGCGGGCAGGGCCAGAGGTGGTGGGGCAGTCCAGAGAGAGCAGGGCATATAGGTCCAGAGAGGGCGGGGGTGGAGGTCCAGAGAGAGCGGGGGTGGAGGTCCAGAGAGAGCGGGAGGGGCAGGTCCAGAGAGGGTTGGGGGGGGTCCAGGGAAAGCTGCGGGGGGTTCCAGAGAAAGCTGGGGAGGGGCGGTCTGGAGAGAGCTGGGGGGCGGTCCAGAGAGAGCTGGGGGGAGGGTGGTCTAGAGACAGCAGGGGAGGCCGGTCCAGAGAGAGCAGGGGAAGCTGGTCCAGGGAGAAAGGGGGGCAATTCCAGAGAAGGCCGGGGGGGCAGCGGCATCGGTCCAGAGGGGGCGGGGGCAGGCAGGTCCAGATACGGCGGGGGGGGCGCCATTCGATAGCGAGCCGCGGGAGGCAGGTCCAGAGAGAGCCGTGGGAGGCAGGTCCAGAGAGAGCGGGGGGACAGGTCCAGAAAGAGCGGGGGGGCAGGTCCAGAGAGAGCAGGGGGGCAGGTCCAGAGAGAGCGGGGGGGCAGGTCGAGAGAGAGCGGGGGGCAGGTCGAGAGAGAGCGGGGGGCAGATCCAGAGAGGGCTGTGGGGGAGCAGACACAGCGGGGAGGGCAGGTCCAGAGAGGGCGGGGGGGGGAGGCCATTCCAGAGATAGCTGGGGTATGCCGGTCCAGAGAGAGCAGGGGAGGAAGGCAGGAGGGGCATGTCCAGAGACCGCAGTGGGGCTGGTCCAGAGATGGCGAGGGGTGGGGAGGGCGGTCCAGAGATGGAGGGGGGTGCTGGTCCAGAGACGACAGAGAAGGTTGGGGGGCAGGGCCAGAAAGAGAGGGGTGGGCCTCTGCGGAGAGAGCAGGTGGGGCCAGTCCGGAGAGAGCAGGGAGGCAGGTCCAGGTCCAGATAGACAGAGCGGGGTGGGGGCGGTCCAGAGAGAGCTGTGAGGAGGTGGCAGATCCAGAGAGAGAGCAGGGGAGGCAGATCCAAAGAGATCGGGGGGGCGATCCAGAGACAGCAGAGGGGGGCTGGTCCAGAGACGGCAGGGGGGGCAGGGCAAGGGAGAGTGCCCCCCCCGCCCGCTGTGGTCCTGCCCCCCTGCCCCCTCTGGCAGGCAAGTCCAGAGTGAGCCGGGCGGTGAGGTTGCCGGTCCATAGAGAGCTGGGGGGATGGCCGGTCCAGAGAGAGCCCAATGGGGGAGGAGTCCAGAGAGAGCAGGGGAGGAGGTCCAGGGAGAGCAGGAGGGGTATGTCTAGAGAGGGCGAGGGGGATGTTCAGAACGCGCAGGGGGGGCATTTCCAGAGAGGGCGGGGGGCAGGGGGTGGACAGGGCCAGAGATGGCGGGGCAGTCCAGAGAGAGCAGGGCATATAGGTCCAGAGAAGGCGGGGGGGGGGGCAGGTCTACAGAGAACAGGGGGGCAGGTCCACAGAGAGCTGGGGGGGTCCAGAGAAAGCTGGTGGGGGCAGTCCAGAGAGAGCTGGGGGGGTGTCTAGAGACAGCAGGAGAGGCCAGTCCAGAGAGAGCGGGGGGGGGCAATTCCAGAGAAGGTCGGGGGGCAGGTCCAGAGAGGGCAGGGGCGTCGGTCCAGAGGGGGCGGGGGCTGGCAGGTCCAGATACAGCAGGGGGAGCACCATTCGATAGAACCAGGGAACAGAAGGGCAGGTCCAGAGAGAGCAGGGGGGCAGGTCCAAAGAGGGGGGGGCAGGTCCAGAGAGGGCGGGGGGGGGCAGGTCCAGAGAGAGAAGGGGGGCAGGTCCAGAGAGGGTTGGGGGGGAGCTGACAGAGCGGGGAGTGCAGGTCCAGAGACGGCGGGGTGGGAGAGGCCATTCCAGAGATAGCTGGGGGGTGCCGGTCCAGAGAGAGCAGGGGAGGAAGGCAGGGGGGCATGTCCAGAGACCGCGGGGGGTGGGGGAGGCGGTCCAGAGACAGCAGTGGGGGGGCGGTCCAGAGACAACAGGGCATATAGGTGCAGAGAGGGTAGGGAGGCAGGGCCACAGAGGGCAGAGCCAGAGAGAGGGGGATGGGCCTCTGTGGAGAGAGCAGGTGGGGCCAGTCCGGAGAGAGCAGTGAGGCAGCCAGACTGGGGAGAGCAGGGAGGCAGATCCAGGTCCAGATAGATGGGGGGGTCCAGAGGGAGCGGTGGGGGGGTAGATCAAGAGAGAGACTGGTGGGGCAGATCCAGAGACGGCAGAGGGGGGGGCTGGTACAGAGACGGCAGGGGGGGCACGTCCAGGGAGAGTGGGGGCGGGGCAGGGGGCGGGAAGGACCAGAGATGGCGGGGCAGTCCAGAGAGAGCAGGGCATATAGGTCCAGAGAGGGCTCGGGGGGTCCAGAGAAAGCTGGTGGGGGCAGTCCAGAGAGAGCTGGGCGGGGGGGGGGGGGTCTAGAGACAGCAGGGGAGGCCAGTCCGGAGAGAGCAGGGGAAGCCGGTCTAAGGGAACAGGGGTGTCAATTCCAGAGAGGGTCAGGGGGGCAGGTCCAGAGTGGGCAGCGGCATCAGTCCAGAAGGGGCGGGGCAGGCATGTCCAGATATAGCGGGGGGAGCACCATTCGATAGAGTCGGCGGGGGGCGCAGGTCCAGAGAGAGCAGGAGGGCAGGTCCAGAGAGGGCGAGGGGGGATGCAGGTCCAGAGAGAGAGGGGGGCAGGTCCAGGGAGAGCAGGGGGGCAGGTCCAGATAGGGTTGGGGGCGAGCAGACAGAGCGGGGAGGGCAGGTCCAGAGAGGGCGGGGTGGGGGGGGGCCATTCCAGAGATAGCTGGGGGGTGTCGGTCCAGAGAGAGCAGGGGAGGAAGGCAGGGGGGGCATGTCCAGAGACGGCAGCGGGTGGAGGAGGCAGTCCAGAGACAGCTGGGGGGGCCGGTCCAGAGATAACAGGGCATATAGGTGCAGGGGGGGGGGGGCAGGGCCACAGAGGGCTGCCTCCCCGCCATCTCTGGATCTGCTCCCACCCCACTCTCTCTGGATCTGCCCCCGCTCTCTCTGGACCGCCCCCCCCCCCCCCCCGCAGTGGCCCACCCCTCTCTCTCTGGCCCTACCCCCGCCCTCCGTGGCCCTGCCCCCTCTGCACCTATATGCCCTGCTGTCTCTGGACCAGCTCCCCCTGCCATCTCCGAACCCCCCCCACCCCGCTGTCTCTGGCTCTGCCAGCCCCCTGCCCTCTCTGGACATGCCCCTCCTGCTCTCCCTGGACCTCCTCCCCTGCTCTCTCTGGACTGTGCCCCCCACCCCTGGCTCTCTCTGGACCAGCCCCCCCACCCCTGGCTCTCTCTGTACCTGCCTGCCAGAGAGGGCAGGGGGGCAGGGCCAGAGGGGGCAAGGGGACATGACCACAGCAGGCAGGGGGAGACCCCCACTCTCCCTGGACCAACCCCCCCGGTCTCTCTCTGGATCTGCCCCCACCCCCCCAATGCTCTCTCTGGACCGCCCCCCCCCCGCCCCGGTCTATCTGGACTTGGACCTGCCTCACTGCTCTCTCTGGACTGGCCCCACCTGCTCTCTCCACAGAGGCCCACCCCTCTCTCTCTGGCCCTGCCCCCCTGCCCTCTGTGGCCTTGTCCCTCCCCCACCCTCTCTGAACCTATATGCCCTGTCGTCTCTGGACCGGCCCCCACTGCTGTCTCTGGACTGCCTCCCCCACCATCTCTGGACATGCCCCCCCTGCCTTCCTCCCCTGCTCTCTCTGGACCGGCACCCCCCAGCTATCTCTAGAATGGCCTCCCCCACCCTGCACTCTATGGACCTGCTCTGTCTGCTCCCCCTCAACCCTCTCTGGACCTGCCCTCCTGTTCTCTCTGGACTTGCCCCCCAACCCCGGCTCTATCGAACGGCGCTCCCCCGGCTGTATCTGGACCTGCCTGCCCCTGCACTGTCTGGACCTGCCCCCCCAACCTTCTCTGGAACTGATCCCCCTGTTCTCCCTGGACTGGCCTCCCCTGCTGTCTCTAGACATCCCCCCCAGCTCTCTCTGGACTGCCCCCACCAGCTTTCTCTGGACCCCCCCTCCGAGCTCTCTGGACCTGTCCCCCCCCGTCCTCTCTAGACCTGCTACACCTGCCCTCTCTGGACCTCCGTTCCCACCCCCCCCGCCCTCTCTGGACTGCCCCGCCATCTCTGGCCCTGTCCGCCCCCCGCCCTCTCTGGAAATGCCGCCCCCGCCCTTTCTGTACATCCCCCCTGCCCTCTATGGACATGCCCCTCCTGCTCTCCCTGGACCTCCTCCCCTGCTCTCCCTGGACACCCCCCCCCCCCGGCTCTCTCTTGACCTGCCTCCCTGCTCTCTCCAGACTGGACCCCCCGCTCTCTCTGCAGTGGCTCACCCGTCTCCTTCTGGCCCTGCTCCCCTGGCTTTGCCCCCACTGCCCTCTCTGCACCTATATGCCTGGACCGCCCCCCCCCCTGCCATCTCTGGACATGCCCTCCCTGCTTTCCTCCCCGGCTCTATTTGGACCGCCCCGACCCTGCTCTCTGTGGACCGGCAGCCCCCAGCTATCTCTGGACTGGACCTCCCCACCCCGCCCTCTTTGGACCTGCCCTCCCCGCCATCTCTGGACCTGCTTCCCCCGCCCTCTTTGGACCTGACCCCCCCTCCGCTGCCCTCTCTGGAACTGCTCCCCTCCAGCCCTCTCTGGACCAGCCCCCGCCCCTGCTCTCTCTGGACCTTCTCCTCTCCCCTCTCTGGACCTTCCCCCCTCCCCCCCACTCTCTCTGGACCTGCAACCCACCTGTTCTCTCTGGACCTGCGCTCCCCCAGCCCTCTCTGGACCTGCTCCCCTGCTCTCTCTGGACCTGCCCCCTGTGGCCCTGCCCTCTGCCCCCCTGCCCTCTATGCACCTATATGCCCTGCTGTTTCTTGACCGCCCCCCCTGCATTCCTCCCCTGCTCTCTGTGGACCGGCACCCCCCAGCTATTTCTGGACTGGACCCCCCACCTCGCCCTCTCTGGACCTGCTCCCCCCACCCTCTTTGGACCTGCCCCCCCGATATGCCCATCCATGCCCTCTCTGGACCTGGTCCCCCTTACTCTCTCTGGACCTGCACCCTCCGACGTCTCTGGACCAGCCCCCACCACTGCACTCTCTGGACCTGATCCCCCCCACCGCTCTCTCTGGACCTGCCCCCCCACCGTGGACCTGCCCTCCTGCTCTCTCTGGCCCTGCCCTCCTGCTCTCTCTGGCCCTGCCCCCCTGCCCCTGCTGTCTCTTGACCAGCCCCCCCTGCTGTCTCTGGACCGCCCCCCACCCCGCCATCTCTGGACATGCCCCCTCGCCTTCCTCCCCTGCTCTCTTTGGACCACCCCCACCCTGCTCTCTGTGGACCAGCACCCCCCAACTATCTCTGGACTGGACCCGCCACCCCACCCTCTCTGGACCTGCCCTCCCCGCCATCTCTGGACCTGCCCCCCCCCAGCCCCCTGGGTCTGCCCCCTTGCTCTCTCTGGATCTGCCCTCCATGCTCTCTCTGGCCCTGCCCCCTCTGGCCCTGCTCTCTCTGCACCTATATGCCCTGCCATCTCTGGACCGGCTCCCCCGGCCGTCTCTAAACCCCCCCCACCCCTGCTGTCTATGGCCCTGCCAGCCCTCCGCCCTCTCTGGCCATGCCCCCTCCACCGTCTCTGGACATGCCCCTCCTGCTCTCTCTGGACCTCCTCCCCTGGCTCTCTCTGGACCGCCACCCCCCCGCCCCGGCTCTCTCTGGACCTGCCTGCCAGAGAGGGTGGGGGGGCAGGGCCAGAGGGGTCAGGGGGGCATGACCACAGCGGGCAGGGGAAGGACCCCCCACTCTCCCTGGACCTGCCCCCCCTGCCGTCTCTGGACCGCCCCCCTCCCTGCCACCTCTGGATCTGCCCCCCCCCACCAACCACTCTCTCTGAACCACCCCCCCCCCGCCCCCCATCTATCTGGACCTGCCTCCCTGCTCTCTCCGGGCTGGCTGCCTCACTGCCCACCCCTCTCTCTATGGCCCTGCCCCTCACACCCTCTCTGCACCTATATACCCTGTTGTCTCTGGACCGGCCCCCCCCTGCTGTCTCTGGACTGCCTCCCCCACCTGCCGCCGACTCTGGACATGCCCCCCTTCCTTCCTCCCCTGCTCTCTCTGGACCAGCACCCCCCAGCTATCTTTGGAATGGCCTCCCCCACCCCGCCCTCTCTGGACCTGCCCTCCCTGCTCTCCCCAACCCTCTCTGGACCAGCCCCCCCTCCCGCCGGCTCTATCGAATGGCGCTCCCCCCGCTATATCTGGACGTGCCTGCCCCACCCCTTCTGGACTGATGTCCCTGCCCTCTCTGGACCTGCCCCCCTGACCTTCTCTGGAATTGACCCCCCTGTTCTCCCTGGACTGGCTTCCCCTGCTGTCTCTAAACCCACCCCCCCGCCCAGCTCTCTCTGCACTGCCCCCACCAGCTTTCTCTGGACCCCCCCGAGCACTCTCTGGAGCACCCGCCCCACCCCCTGCCCTCTCTGGGCCTATATGCCCTGCTCTCTCTGAACTGCCCCACCATCTCTGGTCCTGCCCGCCCCTTGCCCTCTCTGGACTGGTCCCCCTGCCGTCTCAGGAAATGCCCCCCCTTTCTGGACAACCTCCCCTGCCCTCTCTGGACATGCCCCTCCTGCTCTCCCTGGACCTCCTCCCTTGCTCTCTCTGGACTGCCCCCCCCGGCTCTCTCTGGACCAGCCCCCCCCCCCCCCGACTCACCCTGGTCCTGCCTCCCTGCTGTCTCTGGACTGGCCCCCCCTGCTCTCTCTGCAGTGGCCCACCACTCTCCTTCTGGCCATGCCCCACCTGCCCTCTGTGGCCCTGACCCCCTGGCTTTGCCCCCCTTCCCTCTCTGCACCTATATGCCCTGCTGTCTCTGGACCGCCCCCCCCCCCCCGCCATCTCTGGACATGCTCCCCCTGCTTTCCTCCCCTGCCCTCTCTGGACCTGCCCTCCTGCTCTCTCTGGCCCTGCCCCCCCTGCCCTCTATGCACCTATATGCCCTGCTGTCTCTTGACCGGCCCCCCCTGCTGTCTCTGGACCGCCCCCACCCCGCAATCTCTGGACATGCCCCCTCGCCTTCCTCCCCTGCTCTCTTTGGACTACCCCACCCTGCTCTCTGTGGACCGGCACCCCCCAGCTATCTCTGGACTGGACCCGCCACCCCACCCTCTCTGGACCTGCCCCCCCACCTCTGGATCTGCCCCCCTGCTCTTAGTGGACCCCCCCCCAGTCTCTCTCTGCAGTGGCCCACCCCTCTCTCTCTGGCCCTGCACCCCCGTCCTCTGTGGCCCTGCCCCCTACCCCCTCTGGCCCTGCCCTCTCTGCACCTATATGCCCTGCCGTCTCTGGACCAGGTCCCCCAGCCATCGCTGAATCCCTCCCCCCGCCCGCTGTCCCTGGCCTTGTCAGCCCCCTGCCCTCTCTGGACTGCCCCCCCCGGCTCTCTCTGGAACGGTCACCCCCCCACCCCTGGCTCTCTCTGGACCTGCCTGCCAGAGAGGGTGGGGGGGCATGGCCACAGAGGGCAGGGCCAGAGAGAGAGAGGGGTGGGCAGTGAGGCAGCCAGCCTGGAGAGAGCAGGGAGGCAGGTCCAGGTCCAGATAGATGAGTGGCGGGAGGGGGGGGTGTCCAGAGAGAGCGGTTGGGGGGGCAGATCCAGAGATGGCAGAGGGGGGGCCTGTCCAGAGATGGCAGGGGGGGGCGGGTCCAGGGTGAGTGGGGGGTCCTCCCCCTTCCCGCTGTGGTCATGCCCCCTGCCCCCTCTGGCCCTGCCCCCCCACCCTCTCTGGCAGGTAGGTCCAGAGAGAGCCAGGAGTGGGGGGGCCGGTCCAGAGAGGGCAGGGGGAGCAGGTCCAGATATGGCGGGGAGGGCAGGTCCAGAGAGGGTGGGGTGGCGGGTCCAGTCCAGAGATAGCTGGGGGGTGCTGGTCCACAGAGAGCAGGGTGGGGGTGGTCCAAGGAGAGCAGGGAAGGAAGGCGAGGAGGCATGTCCAGAGATGGCGGGGTGGGGGAGGTCCAGAGACAGCAGGGGGGCTGGTCAAGAGCCAGCAGGGCATATAGGTGCAGAGAGCAGGGGGGTAGGGCCAGAGAGAGCAGGAGGGCAGGGCCACGGTGGGGGGGGGGCAGGTCCAGAGAGAGCAGAGGGGTCGCAGGCCCCAAGAAAGCGGGGGGGGGGGGTTCAGGTCCAGAGAGGAGAGAGGAAAAGGTCCAGAGAGAGCAGGGGAGAAAGTCCAGAGAGGGCAGTGGCGGGGGCTGGTCCAGAGAAGTAGGAGGGAGCAGGTCCAGAGAGGGTGAGGGGGAGCAGGTCCAGAGAGGGCATGGATGGGCAGATCCGGAGGGGGGGCATGTCCAAAGAGGGTGGGGGGAGCAGGTCCAGAGAGGGCGAGGTGGGGGGTCCAGTCCAGATATAGATGGGGGGTTGCCGGTCCACAGAGCAGGGTCGGGGCGCTCCAAAGAGAGCAGGGTAGGAAAGAAGGGTGGGCGGTCCAGAGACAGCATGGGGGCCGGTCAAGAGACAGCAGGGCATAAAGGTGCATAGAGGGCAGGGGGGCAGGGAGCAGGGCCACAGGGGGCAGGTCCAGAGAGAGCAGGGGAGCAGGTCCAGAGAGAGCAGGAGGGCAGGTCCAGAGAGGGCGGGGAGGTCCAGAGTAAGCTGGTGGGGGCAGTCCAGAGAGAGCTGCGGCGGGGGGGGGGGGTCTAGAGACAGCAGGGGAGGCCAGTCCAGGGAGAACAGGGGGGTCAGTTCCAGAGAAGGTTGGGGGGGCAGGTCCAGAGAGGGCAGGGGCAGGCAGGTCCAGATACAGCCGGGGGAGAGCAATTCGATAGACCCGGGGGGACAGGTCCAGAGAGCACAGGGGGGCAGGACCAGAGAGGGTGGGGGGGCAGGACCAGAGAGAGTTGTGGGGGAGCAGACAGAGCAAGTCCATAGAGGGCAGGGTGGGGGAGGCCATTCCAGAGATAGCTGGGGGGTGCCGGTCCAGAGAGAGCAGGGGAGGAAGGCAGGGGTGGCATGTCCAGAGACAGTGGGGGAGGCAGTTCAGAGACAGCAGGGGGGGGGGCGGTCCAGAGACAACAGGGCATATTGGTGCAGGGGGGGGGGCAAGGCCACAGAGGGCAGGGGGGCAGGGCCAGAGAGAGAGGGGTGGGCCTCTGTGGAGAGAGCAGGTGGGGCCAGTCCAGAGAGAGCAGTGACGCAGCCAGCCCGGAGAGAGCAGGGAGGCAGGTCCAGATAGATGGGGGGGGAAGGAGGGGTCCAGAGAGAGCAGGGGGGGTGGGGGCAGATCCAGAGAGAGACCGGGGGGGACCGGTCCAGAGACGGCAGGGGGGGCAGGTCCAGGGAGAGTGGGGTTCCCCCCCCGCCTGCTGTGGTCATGCTCCTCTGTCCCCTCTGGCCCTGCTCCCCCTGCCCTCTCTGGCAGGCAGGTCCAGAGAGAGCCAGGGGTGGGGGGCACAGTCCAGAGAGAGCAGGGGACGAGGTCCACGGAGAGCAATCAATCATATTGAGCGCTTACTGTGTGCAGAGCACTGTACTAAGCTCTTGGGAAGTATAATTTGGTAACATATAGAGACAGTCCCTACCCAACAGTGGGCTCACAGTCTAAACGGGGGAGACAGAGAACAAAACCAAACATACTAACAAAATAAAATAAATAGAATAGATATGTACAAGTAAAATAGAGTAATAAATATGTACAAACATATATACATATATACAGGTGCTGTGGGGAAGGGAAGGAGGTAAAATGGGGGGGGATGGAGAGGGAGACGAGGGGGAGACGAAGGAAGGGGCTCAGTCTGGGAAGGCCTCCTGGAGGAGGTGAGCTCTCAGTAGGGCCTTGAAGGGAGGAAGAGAGCTAGCTTGGCGGATGGGCAGAGGGAGGGCATTCCAGGCCCGGGGGATGACGTGGGCCGGGGGTCGATGGCGGGACAGGTGAAAACGAGGCACGGTGAGGAGATTAGCGGCAGAGGAGCGGTGGGTGCGGGGTGAGCTGTAGAAGGAGAGAAGGGAGGTAAGGTAGGAGGGGGCGAGGTGATGGAGAGCCTTGAAGCCGAGGGTGAGGAGTTTCTGCCTGATGCGCAGATTGATTGGTAGCCACTGGAGAGGAGTAACAGGCCCAGAGCGTTTCTGGACAAAGACAATTCGGGCAGCAGCATGAAGTATGGATTGAAGTGGGGAGAGACATGAGGATGGGAGATCAGAGAGAAGGCTGATACAGTAGTCCAGATGAATTAGGATGAGAGCATGAACGAGCCAGAGACAGCAGGGGGCGGGGGGAAGTTCAGAGATGGCAGGAGGAGCCGGTGCAGAGACAGCAGGGCATATAGGTGCAGATATGGCAGGGCCAGAGGGGGCAGGGCCACAGAGGGTGGGGGGGCAGGGCCAGAGAGAGAGGGGTGGGCCACTGCAGAGAGCAGGGGGGCAGGTCCAGAGAGAGCGGGGGGCAGGTCCAGAGAGAGCAGGGGGGCAGATCCAGAGAGAGCGGGGGGGCAGATCCAGAGACAGCGGGGGGGGCAGATCCAGGGAGAGCGGGGGGGGGGGGCAGATCCAGAGACAGTGGGGGGGGCAGATCCAGAGAGAGCGGGGGGGGGGCAGATCCAGAGACAGCGGGGGGGGCAGATCCAGAGAGAGCTGGGGGGGGCGGTCCAGAGAGAGTCGGGGGGGCAGATCCAGAGAGAGCGGTGGGGGGGGCAGGTCCAGAAAGGGCAGGGGGAGCAGGTCCAGAGATGGAGGGGAGGGCAGGTCCAGGGAGGGCGTGGTGACGGGTCCAGTCCAGAGATAGCTGGGGGGTGACAGTCCACAGAGATGAGGGTGGGCGTGGTCCAAAGTGAGCAGGGGAGGAAGGCAAGGGGGCATGTCCAGTGATGGCGGGGTGGGGGCGGTCCAGAGACGGGGGGGGGCGGTCAAGAGACAGCAGGGCATATAGGTGCATAGAGGGCAGGGGGAGCAGGGCCAGGGGGGCAGGGCCAGAGAGAGCAAGAGGGCAGGTCCAGAGAGAGCAGGGGAGCACGTCCAGAGAGAACAGGAGGGCAGGTCCAGAGAGGGTGAGGGGGGCGCAGGTCCAGAGAGAGCAGGTGGGTTGCAGGTCCAGAGAGAGCGGGGGGGGCGGGGCGAAAGGGGCTGGTCCAGAGAGGGGAGAGGAGAAGGTCTAGAGAGAGCAGGGGAAGGGGCTGGTCCAGAGAGGGCTGGTGGGGGGGCAGGCCCAGAGAGGCTGCGGGGGGAGCAGGTCTAGAGAGGGCGGGGAGGCCAGATCCAGAGAGGGCAATGGGGAGGGGGGGGAGGACAGGTCCAAAGAGGTAAGGGAAAGCAGGTCTAGAGATGGCAGGGAGGGCGGGTCCAGAGAGGGCGGGGTTGGGGGGTCCAGTCCAGAGATAGCTGGGGGGGTGCTGGTCCACAGAGAGCAGAGTCGGGGCGGTCCAAAGAGAGCAGGGGAGGAAAGCAGGGGGGGGCATGTCCAGAGATGGTGGGGGGGTGGAGGTCCAGAGACGGTAGGGGGGGGGGTCCAGAGACAGCAGGGCATATAGGTGCAGAGAGGGCGAGGGGGGCAGAGCCAGGGGGGCAGGGCCACAGAGGGCAGGGGGGGCAGGTCCAGAAAAAGAGGGGTGGGCCACTGCAGAGAGAGCAGGGGGAGCCAGTCCAGAGACAGCAGGGAGGCAAGTCCAGGGTGAGCCGGGGGCGGGGGGGGGCTGGTCCAGAGAGAGCCGGGGGGGCAGTCCAGAGAGAGCAGGGGAGGAGGTCCAGGGAGCGCAGGAGGGGCATGTCCAGAGTGGGGCGGGGGCGATGTCCAGAAAGGGGGGGCATTTCCGGGGGGGGCGGTCCAGAGAGGGCAGGGGGTGGGCAGGGCCAGAGATGGTGGGGCAGTCCAGAGAGAGCAGGGTATATAGGTCCGAGGGGGGAAGGTCTAGAGAGGACAGGGGGGCAGGTCCAGAGAGGGTGGGGGGGACAGGTTCAAAGACAGCTTGGGGTGGAGGTCCAGAGATAGCTGGTGGGGGCAGTCCAGAGAGAGCTTGGGGGGGGGGGCAGAGAAATCTGGCAGGGGAGCGGTCCGGAGAGAGCTGTGGGGGGGGGGGCGACCCAGAGGGAGCTTGAGGGAGAGCGGTCTAGAGACAGCAGGGGAGGCCAGTCCAGAGAGAGCAGAGGAAGCCGGTCCAGGGAGAACGGCGGGGCAATTCCAGAGAACGTTGGGGGGGGGCAGGTCCAGAGGGGGCGGGGGCAGGAAGGTCCAGATACAGTAGGGGGAGCACCATTCGATAAAGCCAGGGGAGCAGGTCCAGAGAGAACAGGAGGGCAGGTCCAGAGAGAGCAGGGGGGCAGGTCCGGGGGGGGGGGGCAGGTCCAGAGAGGGCGGGGGGGGCAGGTCCAGAGAGGGCGGGGGGGACAGGTCCGGGGAGAACAGGGGGGCAGGTCCAGGGAGAGCAGGGTGGCAGATCCAGGGAGAGCAGGGTGGCAGATCCAGGGAGAGCAGGGGGGCAGGTCCAGGGAGAGCAGGGGGGCAGGTCCAGGGAGAGCAGGGGGGCAGGTCCAGGGAGAGCAGGGGGGCAGGTCCAGGGAGAGCAGGGGGGCAGGTCCAGGGAGAGCAGGGGGGCAGGTCCAGGGAGAGCAGGGAGGCAGGTCCAGGGAGAGCAGGGGGGCAGGTCCAGGGAGAGCAGGGGGGCAGGTCCAGGGAGAGCAGGGGGGCAGGTCCAGGGAGAGCAGGGGGGCAGGTCCAGGGAGAGCAGGGGGGCAGGTCCAGGGAGAGCAGGGGGGCAGGTCCAGGGAGAGCAGGGGGGCAGGTCCAGGGAGGCCCTTCCAAAGATAGCTGGGGTGTGCTGGTCCAGAGAGAGCAGGGGAGGAAGGCGGGGGAGCATGTCCAGAGTCGGTGGGGGGTGGGGAGGGCGGTCCAGAGACAACAGGGCATATAGGTGCAGAGAGGGTTGGGGGGCAGGGCCAGGGAGAGAGAGAAGGGTGGGCCTCTGCCAAGAGAGCAGGTGGGGCCAGTCCCAAGAGAGCAGGGAGGCAGGTCCAGGTCCAGATAGACAGAGCAGGGTGGGGGCGGTCCAGAGAGAGCCGTGTGGGGGTGGGTAAGATCAAGAGAGAGAGCAGGGGGCCAGATCCAGAGACAGAGCAGCGGGGCCAGTTCCAGAGACAGAGCTGGGGGGGCAATCCAGAGAAAGCAGAAGGGGGCCAGCCAGGGATGGCGGGGGGGGCAGGTCCAGGGAGAGTGGGGGGCCCCCCTGCTCCCCCAGCAGGCAGGTCCAGAGAGAGCCCGGCAGGGGGGACCAGTCCAGGGAGAACCGGGGAGGTGTCCAGGGAGAGCAGGGGAGGAGGTCCAGGGAGAGCAGGAGGAGCATGTCCAGAGAGGGCGGCGGGGGGGGGAATATCCAGAAAGGGCGGGGGGGCCAATCCAGAGAGGGCAGGCAGGGCCAGAGATGGTGGGGCAGTCCAGAGAGAGCAGGGCATATAGGTCCAGAGAGGGAAGGTCTAGAGAGGATGGGGGGGCAGGTCTAGAGACCTGGTGGGGGGTTCCAGAGAAAGCTGGTGGGGGCAGTCCAGAGAGAGCTGGGTGGGGGGAGGGTCTAGAGACAGTAGGGGAGGCCAGTACAGAGAGAGCAGGGGAAGCCGATCTAGGGAGAACAGGGGGGTCAATTACAGAGAAGTTCGGGGGGGCGGGGGCAGGTCCAGAGAGGGTGGGGGGAAGCAGGTCCAGAGATGGCGGGGAGGGCGGGTCCAGAGAGGGTGGGGTGGGGGGGTCCAGTCCAGAGATAGCTGGCAGGTTCCGGTCCACAGAAAGCAGGGTGGGGGCAGTCCAAAGACAGCAGGGGAGGAAAGCAGGGGGGGCATGTCCAGGGATGGCGGGAGTGGGGGGGTGGTCCAGAGACAGCAGGGAATATAGGTGCAGATAGGGCAGGGCCACAGATGGCGGGAGGGCAGGGCCAGAGAGAGCAGGGGGGCAGGGCCAGAGAGAGCAGGGGGGCACAGGTACAGAGAGAGCAGGTGGGTTGCAGGTCCAGAGAGAGCGGGGGGCGGGGGGAGGGTGGCAGGTCCAGAGAGGGGAGAGGAGAAGGTCCAGAGAGAACAGGGGTGGAGACTGGTCCAGAGAGGGTTGGGGGGTAGCAGGTCCAGAGAGATCGGAGGGAGCAGATCCAGAGAGGGCGGGGAGGCCAGATCCGGGGGGGGGGGGGGCAGGTCCAAAGAGGGAGGGGGAAGCAGATCCAGAGATGGCTGGGAGGGCGGGTCCAGAGAGCAGGGTGGGGGGTCCAGTCCAGAGATAGCTGGGGGGTGCCGGTCCACAGAGACCAGGGTCAGTGGGATCCAAAGAGAGCAGGGGAGGAAAGTAGGGGGGGCATGTCCAGAGATGGCGGGGGGGTGGTCCAGAGACAGCGGCGCATATAGGTGCAGAGAGGGCAGGGGGGGCAAAGCCAGGGGGGCAGGGCCACAGAGAGCAGGGGGGGCAGGGCCAGAAGGAGAGGGGTGGGCCATTGCAGAGAGAGCAGGGGGGGCCAGTCCGGAGAGAGCAGGGAGGCAGGTCCAGAGAGAGCCGGGGGGGGGGGGGGGCGTCCAGAGAGTGCAGGGGAACAGATCCAGAGAGAGCAAGGAAGGAGGTCCAGGGAGAGCAGGAGGGGCATGACCGGGGGGGGGGGGGGGGGGGGCATTTCCAGAGAGGGCGGGGTGACCGGTCCAGAGAGGGCAGGGGGCAGGCAGGGCCAGAGATGGTGGGGCAGTCCAGAGAAAGCAGGGCATATAGGTCCAGAGAGGGTGGGGGAGTGGGAGGGGAGGTCCAGAGAGGGCAGGTGTAGCAGGTCTAGAGAGGACGGGGGGCAGGTCCAGAGAGTTCGGGGAGGTCCAGAGTAAGCTGGTGGGGGCAGTCCAGAGAGAGCTGCGGCGGGGGGGGGGGGTCTAGAGACAGCAGGGGAGGCCAGTCCAGGGAGAACAGGGGGGTCAATTCCAGAGAAGGTTGGGGGGGGCAGGTCCAGAGAGGGCAGGGGCAGGCAGGTCCAGATACAGCCGGGGGAGAGCAATTCGATAGACCCGGGGGGACAGGTCCAGAGAGCACAGGGGGGCAGGACCAGAGAGGGTGGGGGGGCAGGACCAGAGAGAGTTGTGGGGGAGCAGACAGAGCAAGTCCATAGAGGGCAGGGTGGGGGAGGCCATTCCAGAGATAGCTGGGGGGTGCCGGTCCAGAGAGAGCAGGGGAGGAAGGCAGGGGTGGCATGTCCAGAGACAGTGGGGGAAGCAGTTCAGAGACAGCGGGGGGGGGGGGCGGTCCAGAGACAACAGGGCATATTGGTGCAGGGGGGGGCAAGGCCACAGAGGGCAGGGGGGGCAGGGCCAGAGAGAGAGGGGTGGGCCTCTGTGGAGAGAGCAGGTGGGGCCAGTCCAGAGACAGCAGTGAGGCAGCCAGCCCGGAGAGAGCAGGGAGGCAGTTTCAGGTCCAAATAGACCGGGGGGGAGGGAGGGGTCCAGAGAGAGCATTGGTGGGTGGGGGCAGATCCAGAGAGAGACCGGTGGGGCCGGTCCAGAGACGGCAGGGGGGGCAGGTCCAGGGAGAGTGGGGGTCCTCCCCCGCCCGCTGTGTTCATGCCCCCCTGCCCCCTCTGGCCCTGCCCCCCCTGCCCTCTCTGGCAGGCAGGTCCAGAGATAGCCAGGGGTTGGGGAGGCTGGTCCAGAGAGAGCCAGGGGTGGGGGGCACAGTCCAGAGAGAGCAGGGGACGAGGTCCACGGAGAGCAATCAATCAATCAATCATATTTATTGAGCGCTTACTGTGTGCAGAGCACTGTACTAAGCACTTGGGAAGTACAAGTTGGCAACATATAGAGACAGTCCCTACCCAACAGTGGGCTCACAGTCTAAAGGAGGGAGACAGAGAACAAAACCAAACATACTAACAAAATAAAATAAATAGAATAGATATGTACAAGTAAAATAGAGTAATAAATATGTACAAACATATATACATATATACAGGTGCTGTGGGGAAGGGAAGGAGGTAAAATGGGGGGGATGGGGAGGGAGACGAGGGGGAGAGGAAGGAAGGGGCTCAGTCTGGGAAGGCCTCCTGGAGGAGGTGAGCTCTCAGTAGGGCCTTGAAGGGAGGAAGAGAGCTAGCTTGGCGGATGGGCAGAGGGAGGGCATTCCAGGCCCGGGGGATGACGTGGGCCGGGGGTCGATGGCGGGACAGGTGAAAACGAGGCACGGTGAGGAGATTAGCGGCAGAGGAGCGGTGGGTGCGGGGTGAGCTGTAGAAGGAGAGAAGGGAGGTAAGGTAGGAGGGGGCGAGGTGATGGAGAGCCTTGAAGCCGAGGGTGAGGAGTTTCTGCCTGATGCGCAGATTGATTGGTAGCCACTGGAGAGGAGTAACAGGCCCAGAGCGTTTCTGGACAAAGACAATCCGGGCAGCAGCATGAAGTATGGATTGAAGTGGGGAGAGACATGAGGATGGGAGATCAGAGAGAAGGCTGATACAATAGTCCAGACGGGATAGGATGAGAGCATGAACTAGCAGGGTAACGGTTTGGATGGAGAGCAGGAGGGTCATGTCCAGAGAGGGTGGAGGGGGCATGTCCAGAGAGGGCAGGGGGCTGGCAGAGCCAGAGACAGCAGGCGGGGGTGGGTTCAGAGATGGCAGGGGGAGCCGGTCCAGAGACAGCAGGGCATATAGGTGCAAAGAGGGCAGGGCCACAGATGGCAGGGGGGGCAGGGCCAGAAAGAGCAGGAGGGCAGGTCCAGAGAGAGCAGGCGAGCAGGTCCAGAGAGGGTGAGGGGGGGCGCAGGTCCCGGGGGGGCCCACAGGTTGAGAGAGCAGGGGTGGGGGGCAGGTCCAGAGAGAGCAGGGGAGAAGGTCCAGAGAGCGGGGGGGGGTGGGGGGGAGGTCCAGAGAGCAGGGGGGGAAGCAAGTCCAGAGAAGTCGGGGGACGCAGGTCCAGAGAGGGCGGTGAGGGCAGGTCCAGAGAGGGCGGGGTGGGGGGTCCAGTTCAGAGATAGCTGGTGGGTGCCAGTCCAGAGAGAGCAGGGTGAGGGCAGTCCAAAGAAAGTAGGGGAGGAAGGCCAGGGGGTATGTCCAGAGACGGCAGCGGGGGGGGGGGGCGGCGATCCAGAGACGGCTGGGGGGGGGCCGGTCCGGAGACGGCTTGGGGGGGCCGGTCCGGAAAGAGCTGGGTGGGACTGGGGGGGTGTAGCCCAGAAAGAGCCAGGGGTGGCAGTCCAGAAAGAGCCGGGGGTGGGGGAGCGCTCCAGAAAGAGCCGGGGGCAGGGGGGGGGGTCCAGAAAGAGCGGGGGGGGGCAGGTCCAGAGAGAGCAGGGCATATAGGTGCAGAGAGGGCAGGAGAGCAGGGCCAGAGAGAAGTGTTGGCCAGTGCAGAAAGAACGGGGGAGGGCAGTCCAGAGAGAGCAGGGGGGCAGGTCCAGGGAAGGGGCAGCTCCGGGGAGGGCAGGTCCAGAGAGGGCAGGGGGCAGTCCAGAGAGAGCTGGGGTGTGCCAGTCCAGAGAGAGCCTGGCGGGGGGCTGTCCAGAGAGAGTAGGGGAGGCCGGTCTAGAGAGAGCAGGGGAGGAAGGCGGGGGGCGGTCCAGAGAGAGCCAGGGGGGAGGGCAGGTCCAGAGAGAGCAGGGCAAATAGGTCCAGGGGCAGGGTGGGCAGGGCAAAAATGACTGGGGTGGGCCGGTGCAGAGAGAGCAGCAGGAGGGGCGGTCCAGAGAGGGCAGCGGGGGTAGGGGGGCAGTCCAGAAATACCTGGGGAGTGCCGGTCCAGAGAGAGCAGGGCGGGGATGGTCCAGGGAGAGCAGGGGAGGAAGGTAGGGGGTGCTTGTCCCGAGACGGCAGGGGGGACCGGTCCAGAGACAGCAAGATCAGGAGAGAGTGGGTGGGGGTGGGTCTGGAGAGATCCGGGCTGCAGAGCCAGACAGAGAAGGAAAATAGGACTAGAGGGAACAGTGGGGATAGTTCCATACAGAACAGTAGGGATAGGGCCAGACAAAGCAAAGGCGGGGAATAGTTCCAGACAGAGCAAGGTAGGAATAGTTCCAGACAGAATGGGGGAGGGAGAGGGGAATACTTCCAGAAAGAGCGGGGGGGGGGGCGGGTGACGGTCCAGGTACAGCGCCGGGTGGGGGGCGGTCCGGTGAGAGCCGGGGGGTGGGGGAAAACACAGGACGGGTGGACCGGAGAGAGCAGGCAGGGGCAGGTCCGAAGGGAGCAGGGAGGGGTGAGGGGTGGGTCCGGAGGGAGAGGGCGGGTCCGGAGAGAGCTGGGCAGCAGAGCCAGACAGAGAAGGGGGGTAGAACCAGACAGAGAAGGGGTGATAGGACCTTAAATAGAAGGAAAATAGGACTAGAGGGAGCAGGGGGGATAGGTCCATACAGAACAGTGGGGATAAGTCCAGATAGAGCAAAGGCCGGGAATAGCCCCAGACGGAGCAAGGTGGGAATAGTTCCAGACAGAAAGGGGGGCGGGGGGTACTTCCAGACGGAGCAAGACGGGAATACTTCTAGACAGAATATCGGGGGGTGGGGGGTGGAAATACTTTCAGAAAGTGGGGGGGCGGTCCAGTGAGATCTGGGGGGGGCTGTCCAGAGAGAATGGGGGGGCGGGTCCGGAGAGAGCCAGGCTGCAGATCCAGACAGAGAAGGGGTGATAGGACCCGATAGAGAAGGAGAGATAAGACCTTACAGAGGAGGACAATAGGACTCGGGGGACCAGGGGGAATAGGTCTATACAGAACAGTGGGGATAGGTCCAGACAGAGCAAAGGTGGGGGGGGGGGGAGAGTTCCAGACGGAGCAAGGCAGGAATAGTTCCAGACAGAACGGGGTGGGGGTGGGAAGGGGAGGCGGGGAAATACTTCCAGAATGAGGTGATGTGGGGCGGGGGCTGGTCCAGAGACAGTGGGTGGGGGGGTCCAGAGAGAGCCAGGGGGTGCGGTCCAGAGAGAGTGGGTGGGGGCAAGTCCAGAGAGAGCCAGGCTGCAGAGCCAGACAGAGAAGGATGGCACAGACAGAGAAGGGGTGATAGGACCAGTTAGAAAAGGAGAGATAGGACCTTACAGAGAAGGACAATAGGACTAGAGGGAGAAGGGGGAATAGGTTTATACAGAACAGTGTGGATAGATCCAGACAGAGCAAGGGGGGGGGGGGGAATAGTTCCAGACAGAACGGGGGTGGGGAAATACTTCCCGAAAGAGCGGGGGGGGGGGGGCGGTCCAGAGACATAGTGGGGAGGTGGGGCGGTCCAGACAGAGAAGGGTGGCAGAATCAGACAGAGAAGGGGTGATAGGACCAGATAAAGGAGAGATAGGACCTCCAGAGAACACCATAGGACTAGAGGGAACAGGGGGTATAGTTCCATACAGAACAGTGGGGATAGGTCCAGGCAGAGCAAAGGGGGGAGAATAGTTCCAGATGGAGCAAGGCGGGAATAGTTCCAAATAGAACGGGGGGCCGTGGGGGAATACTTCCAGAAAGAGCAGGGGGTGCCGGTCCAGAGACAGCGGGGGTGGGGGGTGCCGGTCCAGTGAGAGCGGGTGGGGGGTGGTCGGGAGAGAGTGGGAGCGGGGCCCGGCCCAGAGAGAGCGGGGGGGGGGGGTCCAGAGAGAGCGCGGGCAGGGGCAGGAGGGGGCCGGGTCCGGAGAGAGCCGGGCAGCAGAGACAGACAGAGAAGGGGGGCAGAACCAGACAGAGAAGGGGTGATAGGACCAGATACAGAAGGAGAGATAGGACCTTACAGAGAAGGCCAATAGGACTAGAGGGAACAGGGGGGATAGGTCCATACAGAACAGTGGGGATAGGTCCAGACAGAGCAAAGGGAGGCGGGGGGGGGGAGGGGAAAATAGTTCCAGACGGAGCAAGTTGGAAATAATTCCAGACAGACCGGGGGTGAGGGGAATACTTCCAGAAAGAGCGGGGGGGCGGGGGGGAGGCGGTCCCGAGAGAGCACCTGGTCCAGAGAGAGCAGGGGGGGGACAGACAAGTACAGAGGGAGCAGGCAGGGGCGTGTCCGGAAGGAAAGGGCAGGGGCGGGTCCGGAAGGAGCGTGCGGGGGCGGGTCCGAAGAGAGCTGGGCAGCAGAGTCAGACAGAGAAGGGGGGCAGAACCAGACAGAGAAGGGGTGATAGGACCTGACAGAGAAGGAGACATAGGACCTTACAGAGAAGGACAAATAGGACTGGGGGGAGCATGGGGAATAGGTCCATACAGAACAATCAATCAATCGTATTTATTGAGCGCTTACTATGTGCAGAGCACTGTACTAAGCGCTTGGGAAGTACAAATTGGCATCACATAGAGACAGTCCCTGCCCAACAGTGGGCTCACAGTCTAAAAGGGGGAGACAGAGAACAGAACCAAACATACCAACAAGATAAAATAAGTAGGCTAGAAATGTACAAGTAAAATAAATAAATAAATAAATAGAGTAATAAATATGTACAACCATATATACATATATACAGGTGCTGTGGGGAAGGGAAGGAGGTAAGATGGGGGGATGGAGAGGGGGACGAGGGGGACAGGAAAGAAGGGGCTCAGTCTGGGAAGGCCTCCTGGAGGAGGTGAGCTCTCAGCAGGGCCTTGAAGGGAGGAAGAGAGCTAGCTTGGCGGATGGGCAGAGGGAGGGCATTCCAGGCCCGGGGGATGACGTGGGCCGGGGGTCGATGGCGGGACAGGCGAGAGCGAGGTACAGTGAGGAGATTAGTGGTGGAGGAGCGGAGGGTGAGGGCTGGGCAGTAGAAGGAGAGAAGGGAGGTGAGGTAGGAGGGGGCGAGAACAGTGGGGATAGGTCCAGACAGAGCAAAGGCGGGAATACTTCCAGATGGAGCAATGTGGAAATCCTTCCAGATGGGTCAAGGATACTTCCAGACAGAATGGGGGTGGGGGCAGTCCAGGGGCAGCGGAGGGGGGGTGCCTTCCAGTGAGAGCAGGGGGGGGCCTGTCCAGAGAGAGTGGGCGGGGTCAAGTCCAGAGAGAGCCAGGCTGCAGAGCCAGAGAGAGAAGGGGGACAGAACCAGACAGAGAAGGGGTGAGAGGACCAGATAGAGAAGGAGAGATAGGACCTTAAAGAGAAGGACAATAGGACTGGTGGGAACAGGGGGGATAGGTCCCTACAGAACAGTGGGGATAGGCCCACAAAGAGCAAGTGGCGGGTGTGGGGGGGCGAATAGTTCCAGACAGAGCAAGGCGGGAATACTTCCCGACTGAGCAAGGCAGGAATACTTCGACAGAATGGGGGTGGGGGGGAATACTTCCAGAAAGAGCAGGGGGGGGTGCCGGTCCAGAGAGAGCAGAGGGGGGTGGTCCAGTGAGAAAGGGTGAGGGGCAGTCCGGAGAGAGTGGGGGGGCCCAGTCCGCAGAGAGCAGCAGGGCGCAGGTCTGGAGAGAGCGGGGGGCGGTCAGCTCCGCAGAGAGCCGGGGGGGGCGGGTCCGGAAAGAGTGGGCAGGGGCAGGTCCGGAGAGAGCCGGGCTGCAGAGCCAGACAGAGAAGCGTGGCAAAATCAGAGATAGGACCTTACAGAGAAGCACAATAGGACTAGAGGGAGCGGGGGGAAGGGCTCCAGACCGAGCAGGGGCCGGGGGGAAGGGCTCCAGACCGAGCAGGGGCCGGGGGGAAGGGCTCCAGACCGAGCAGGGGCCGGGGGGAAGGGCTCCAGACCGAGCAGGGGCCGGGGGGAAGGGCTCCAGACCGAGCAGGGGCGGGGGGAAGGGCTCCAGACCGAGCAAAGGCGGGGGGAAGGGCTCCAGACCGAGCAAAGGCCGGGGGAAGGGCTCCAGACCGAGCAAAGGCCGGGGGAAGGGCTCCAGACCGAGCAAGGCCGGGGGAAGAGCTCCAGACAGAGTCTGGAGAGAGCGGGAGGGGGCAAGTCTGGGGGGAACGGGGAAGGGGCAAATACGGAGGGAGCAGGGGGGCAAGTCCGGAGGGAGTGGGCGGAACAAGTCTGGATAGCGGGGGGGCAAGTCCGGAGAGTGCCGGGCTGCAGAGCCAAACAGAGAAGCGGGGCAGAACCAGAGAAGGGGTGATAGAACCAGGTAGAGAAGGAGAGAAAGGACCTTACAGAGAAGGACAATAGGACTAAAGGGAGCAGGGAGCGTAGGTCCATACAGAACAGTGGGGATAGGTCCAGACAGAGCAAGGGGGGTGGAGAAATAGGTCCAGACGGAGCAAGGCGGGAATAGTTCCAGACAGAACGGGGTGGGCGGCAGTCCGGAGAGAGCACGGTGGATGTGCAAGTCCGGAGGGAGTCAGGCGGCAGGGCCAGACAGAGAAGGGGTGATAGGACCAGATAGAGAAGGAGAGATAGGACCTTACAGAGAAGCACAATAGGACTAGAGGGAACAGGGGGTATAGGTCCATACAGAACAGTGCGGGTAGGTCCAGACAGAGTAAAGGGACGGGGGGGGGGGGGGGAGAATAGTTCCAGACCGAGCAAGGCAGGAATAGTTCCAGACAGACCGGAGGTGGTGGTGGGGGGGGGAAATGCTTCCAGAAAGAGCTGGCGGGGGGGTAGGGGGTAAGTCCAGAGAGAGCACCCAGTCCCGAGAGAGCAGGGTGGGCGGGCAAGTACAGAGGGAGCAGGCAGGGGCGGGTCCCGAAGGAGCGAGGTTGCACAGCCAGAGAAGGGGGGCAGAACCAGAAAGAGAAGGGGTGATAGGACCAGATAATGAGAGATAGGACCTTAGAGAGAAGGACAACAGGACTAGAGGGAGAAGGAGGGATAGGTCTATACAGAACAGTGGGGATGGGTCCAGACAGAGCAAGGGGGGGCGGGGGGAGGAGAGATAACCCCAGACAGAGTAAGGCGGGAATAATTCCAGAAGGAGCAAAGCAGGAATAGTTACAGACAGAACGGGGGTGGGGGGTTCCAGAAAAAGTAGGGGTGGGGGGCCGGTCCAGAGAGAGCCGAGGTGGGGGGCCGGTCCAGAGAGAGCAGGGGTGGGGCCATTCCAGAGAGAGCAGGAGCAGGGATCCAGAGAAAGCGGGGGGCGGGTCCGGAGGGAGCCAAGCTACAGAGCCAGACAGAGAAGGGGTGATAGTACCAGATAGAGGAGAGATAGGACCTTACAGAGAAGGACGATAGGGCCAGACGGAACATGGGGGATATGTCCCATCGGACCCGGCAGAGAACGGGGGCGCGTAGGACCCGACGGAGAACGCGTAGCTGGGAAGGATGATGGTGGTTGTGGAGTGGTTGAGGATTATTTGGAGACAAGGTAAATCCAGTGGCTCGAGTCTCTGACAGGAAAGTATTGATTATGCAGAGTAAATTATTAAGCCCTGGAAGTTGCCTCCTTTGAGAAGGAAGGGGTTGTGGTCCCTGGGGGCTCAAAGTAGGAATTAAGTCTAGAACAGATGGTCAAGGAAATAGGCAGGGGAGTCAGTGAGAGAGGGGATCACTGTTGCTGAGTAGGTGACAGACAAAGTTAAATTACTTCTCACCGGTCACGATATCATTGAAGTGGTCCTATTGCCGAGATTTCCCCCAGCAGCGCTTCCCGGAGGGATCGGTCTGATGGTGCTCCTGCAAGTTGAGAAGGAGATGAGTAGAGATGCAAATGATGCAGTTTCTGTAACAGAGACATTCCTCCAATACCCCACAAGTCAACCTGGTTTTCAGTAGCTGTAAGAGAACAGCCACAGATAGCCTGGATTCTCCACCCTTCCCTACCCCTACCATTGAATCTCCATACCCCCAGGTTGGGAGAGGCCTGGACCTAAAGGACAACAAGTCTCCAGTGGCAGAATAAACAGGGGAGTGGGAAGGCTTGCAGTACTCTGTACCAAACCCTTCTATGCTCCCTACCAAAGATGCAGGTTGGATGCTACTGAACTCCATGGGAGAATAGGATGGACGAATGGACGGACACACACACACACACACACACACACACTCCATTTTCCCTTCCAACTCACCCATGCACTTCATCCCACCCACTAAGCAATGAAGCATTCGCCCCATAGAAATTAGGTACATATACTCAGCTCTTTCTCTCACTTGTATCAGCTGGGACCCTCCAATAAACTGATGCTGGACCTAGACTACTGAAAAAGAACTATGTTACAATATGTAAGACATGCCTAACAGTCTTAAGGAAGGAGACACCACAATGAGCAGACAAGTGGTGACAATTGTGCTGTGGTGGTGAGTCAGGGCTACAGGGAACACGCCTGATAATTCCATTGTACTGTACTCTCCCAAGCACTTAGGTTAGTGCTCTGCCTGTAGTAAACATTCCAGTACCATCAATTGATTGCAGGAATGCAATGTCTATTAGAACATAGCCACAGCAAGAAGCTGAAGACCGGAGAAGAAGCGTGAGTGGCCTGATAGCCTTCCTATATGGAGGGCTAGGCCCTTCACCCCTTTACCCACCCCTGACCCCCAACGCAGGCATTAATGAGGTCAGGATAGGGGAGGGATGATATCCCCCATAAACGGCCTCGGGGAAAGTTGGGGAAATTTCCTGGCCTAGAAGAACTCACGGCTAGCAAGCCAGAAAGCACCTAACCAGCTAGACTATTAAACACTAGACTCTCCCCTCCTCCCATTCCCCTGCCCCCAACATCCTCCCGACTTCCTCAGAGGCAGTCACTGTCACACACAGAGGGGTTCCAACTCTGGAAGGACCGAGGATGTGGTATGGTGACCCTGTGGATGGGGCTGCGGGTTCAGGTAGGATTGATTGACCCATCTAGAGAATTAAGAACACTGGGTCTTCTCAGTTCCACCGTCACCTCCCTTAGAGATGGAAGCTCAGCTCCCGATTCTTCCTCACCATGGGAATCAGCTCTTCTGGGTCCTCACCTAAGGGGGACACTTGGACCACATCCACCCTCAATCCAATCCACAATCCTCCCCCGGAACTCCCACCCCCTATCCACGCAGTGGAAATATCTGCAGCCTCCCAAATCTTTACGAGCCCTACCGAAATAGTCTCTTCTCCCACAAGCCTTCCCTGATTCAGGCTCTCATCTCTCCACCCCACCTCCCGGGGCACACAAAACACACACTTCATTTTCCCTCCCAGCTCATCCATGCACACACTCACCCAGTAAGCCCTGAAACATTAACCCCCCATTAATTAAGTACATATCTTTTGACTCAAATCCTTCCCTCACCTGTGTTGTATGGTCTGGAAACAGCCCCCTCCCCTCCCCATTTAACAGACACTGGATTTATAAGATTGAAAGGGAACTCTTTTAAAATTGCAGACGTGGGGACAGGTGTGCTGAAGTGGGTGTGTGATGGTGGCAACAGGTGGGCTAGTTCTGTTGCATGGAATTCTCCCAAACACTTAGTACAGTGCTATGCATATCCTAAGCACTCACATAACATTTATGGATTGGAGGAGCCAAGTGTCCTTTAGAACTTCCACAGCTACAGAGAGAAGCTGGAGAACCAAGAAAGAGCAAGTCTGAGTGGACAGGAAGCCTTCTGAGAGGGAGTCTTAGGCCCTTCAACCCACTACCTGACCTCCACCCCCGCTGAGGGCATGGGTAAGGTCAACATCCACGAAGATGAAACCACCACAGAACAGCTTTGCAGGGAGGGCCTTGGAAGTGTTCCAGCCTAGAAGAACTCACATCTAGCAAGCCACAAAACACCTAGTCAGCTCCACAGTTAACTAGGCTCTCCCCCCACCCCCATTCCCCCACCCCCTCTTAACTTCCTCAGAGGCAGTCACTGTCAAAGGGGTTTCACCTCTAGAGGAGCAGAGGATTTCCAGGGTGACCCTGTGGATAGGACTGGGGGTTCAAGCAGGAATGACCCATCTATAGTATTAAGGGTCCTGGGTCTTCTCAGTTCCACAGTCAAATCAGACAGAACCAGTTCCCTACACAAGGTCTTAGCCCCAGATGGTGGAATACTGAGACAGACATGCCCCTCTACATACCTTGTAGTCCTCCTGCAGTAACTCCTAATCATCCACACATGCCCTAATCACCTTCCCTTAAGCAATGGAAGCTCAGGTCCTGATTCTTCCTCTCTATAGGGATCAGCTGCTCTGGGTTCTCACTGAAGGGACAACAGTCCTCATGGCCTGGAGGGGTGGTGAGAAGGTTCTGGGAAGGGAAATCCCCACATCCATCTCTTCCCATCATCAGGACTCCTCCGACATCCACCTCCGGACGGCCTTATCCCAGGATCAGGAATAGCCTGAAAGCTCCAGCTTGCTCCTTACGCCTCACCTGGAACACCATCCACCCTCAACCCATCCCACATATCCTCCCCTCCGGACCCCCACCTCGTACCAAACTAGTGGATCTACCACCCGTCTCCCACAGCTTTAAAAGCCCTACTGGAATGGCCTGCATTGACTAAAGCTCTAATCTTCCCGAGCCCCCAACGCCCCTTCCGACATACACTTTGTTTTCTCTTCCAGCTCGCTCATGCACTTTATCCCACCCTTTAAGCACTGAAGCTTTCACCCCACATCATGTACTTATCTTTTTACTCATATCCTTACCTGTGTTGTATTATCTGGGACTCCCCAACAAACAGATGCTGGACCTATAAGATTGAAAGGGAACTCTGTTAGAATTGCAGTCAAGTGGGGACAGGTGTTCTGAGGTCATGAGTCAGGGTGGCAGGCAACAGGTGTGCTAGTTCTGTTGCTTTGTGTTCTCCCAAACACTTAGTACAGTGGTCTGCATATACTAAGCACGCACATACCATTGATGACTTGCAGGGGCCAAGTGTCCTTTGTAACTTCCACGGCCACGCTGAGAAGCTGGAGAACAAAGGCAGTCTGAGTGGACAGGAAGCCTTCTGAGACGGAGCCTTAAGACCTTCACCCCAGTACCAATCCCTGACCCTGAACCTGGGCATTAATGAGGTCAACATCCTTCTGGATGATACCCCCACAGAACAGCCCTGCAGGGAGAACGTTGGGGAAGTTTTCCCAGGCTACAAAGGCTCATGTCTAGCAAGCCACAGAACATTTAGTGAGCTTCACTCTTAACACTAGGCTCTTCCCTCCTCCCCTCTCCCCCAACACCCTCCCATCTCCCTCAGCGGCAGTCACTGTCAAGCACAGAGGGGTTCCACCTCTAAAGGAACTGGGGATTTGCAGGGTGACCCTGTGGACAGGACTGCGTTCAGGGAGAAGTGACCCCTCTATAGAATTAAGGACCCTGGGTCTTCTCAGTCAATCAATCGTATTTACTGAGTGCTTACTGTGTGCACAGCACTGTACTAAACTCTTGGGAAGTACAAGTTGGCAACATATAGAGACAGTCCCTATCCAACAGTGGGCTCAGTCTAAAAGGGAGAGACAGAGAACAAAACCAAACATACTAACAAAATAAAATGAATAGAATAGATATGTACAAGTAAAATAAATAAATAAATAGAGAAATATGTACAAACATATATACATATATACAGGTGCTGTGGTGAAGGGAAGGAGGTAAGATGGGATGGAGGGGGGACGAGGGGGAGAGGAAGGAAGGGGCTCAGTCTGGGAAGGCCTCCTGGAGGAGGTGAGCTATCAGTAGGGCCTTGAAGGGAGGAAGAGAGCTAGCTTGGCGGATGGGCAGAGGAAGGACATTCCAGGACCGGGGGATGATGTGGGCCAGGGGTCGATGGCGGGACAGGCGAGAACGAGGCACGGTGAGAAGATTAGCAGCAGAGGAGCGGAGGGTGCGGGGTGGGCTGTAGAAGGAGAGAAGAGAGGTGAGGTAGGAGGAGGTGAGGTAGGAGGGGGCGAGGTGATGGAGAGCCTTGAAGCCCAGGGTGAGGAGTTTCTGCCTGATGCGCAGATTGATTGGTAGCCACTTCTCTTCCAGTCCCAGTTAAGTCTTTCTGACTCAGTCCCAGAGTTAAGTCAGACAGAACCAGTTCCCTATGCAGAGCTTTAGCCCCAGTTGGTAGAACCAGCCACAATACTGAGAGTGACAGGCTCCTCTGCACACCTGGTTCTCCTCTTGCAGTAACCCCTCGTCATATCCACCTGCCCTCCAATCACCTTCCCTTAGAGATGGAAGCTCAGCTCTGGATTCCTCATCTCCATGGGGATCAGCTGCTCTGGGTCCCCACTGAAGGGGAAACAGTCCTCATGGGCAGGAAGGTTGGTGAGAAGGTTCTGGGAAGGGAAATCCACTGATCCATCTCTTTCTGTCATCAGGACTCCAACATCCACCTTCAAACGACACTTACCTGGGATTAGAAAAAGCCTGAAAGCTCCAGCCTGCTCCTTATGCCTCACTTGGACCACATCCTCCCTCCGCCCCCAACCCGCACTTTTCCAGTGGATCTCCCAGCCTTCTCCCACATCTTGTAAAGCCCTGCTGAAATTTTTTTCTTCTCTAACAAGCCTTCTCTGACAAGCTCTCCTCCCCACTGCCGTCCCCCGACACCGACCCCCAACGCCCCCACCCCTCCAAACATGCATTTTATTTTCACTTCCAGCTCACCCATGCACTTACTCTCACCCACTAAGCCCTGAAGCATTAATCCCCATTAAGTACATATCTTTTTACCCAGATTCTTCCCTTACCTGTATTGTATCATCTGTGTCCCCCTTATTATATTGATTCTGGACCTATAAGATAGGAAGAGAACTGTTAGAATGGCAGACAAGTGGGGA
Source organism: Tachyglossus aculeatus (assembly GCF_015852505.1). Taxonomy (NCBI): domain Eukaryota; kingdom Metazoa; phylum Chordata; class Mammalia; order Monotremata; family Tachyglossidae; genus Tachyglossus; species Tachyglossus aculeatus. The sequence continues at coordinate 82,730,007 of NC_052086.1, read as the reverse complement.
CAGGTGTGCTGAGGTGGATGAGTGAGGGTGGCATGCAACAGGTGTATTGCAGTCTACTCCGTCAAGCACTTAGTACAGTGCTCTGCAAGCACTCACGTACCATTGATGGATTGCAGGAGCCAAATGCCCTTGAGAACTTCCACAGCCACAGCAAGAAGCTGGAGAACAAAGAGGCAGTTTGAGTGGCCAGGTAGCCTGGAGAGAGCATTAAGCCCTTCAACTCAGTACCCAACCCTGACCCCGAACCCAGGCATTAATGAGGTCGACGTCCGTGAGAATGATACCTCCACAGAACAGCCCCGCATAGACGGCCTTGGGGAAGTTTCCTTGTCCAGTAGAGCTCACATCTAGCAAGCCTCAGAACACTTTAGTCAGCACTCTAAACACTAGGCTCTTTCCCGCTCCTCCCCCCAACCCCCCAGCCCACACTCCCAACTCCCTCAGAGGCAGTCACTGTCAAGCACAGAGGGGTTCCCCCGCTAGAGGTGCTGAGGATTTGCAGAGTGACCCTGTGGACAGGACTGTGGGTTCTGGCAGGAATGACCCATCTATAGAATTAAGGGTCCTGGGTCTCCTCAGTCCCAAAGTCAAGTCAAATCGAGTCAGTTCCCTATGCAGAGACTTAGACCCAGTTGGTAGAACCAGCCACAGTACTGACAGTGACAGGCTCCTCTGCACACCTTATCCTCCTCCTGCATTAACCCCTAGTCATCCACACATGGCCCCATCACCTTCCCTTAGAGATGGGACCATCTCTATATGTTGCCAACTTGTACTTCCCAAGTGCTTAATACAGTAATCTGCACACAATCAGCGCTCAATACATACGATTGAGTGAATGAATGAGTGAATGGAAGCTCAGCTCCTGATTCTTCCACTCCATGGGGATCAGCTGTTCTGGGTCCTCACTGAAGGGGCAACAGTCCTCATGGCCAGGAAGGGTGCTGAGAAGCTTCTGGGAGGAGAAATGAACTAGTCCTTCTCTTCTGCTCATCAAGACTCCTAAATCCACCTCCGGACGGCACTCACCTGGGATTAGGAAAAGCCCTCAAACTCCAGCCAGCTCCTTATGCCTCAACTGGACCACATCCACCCTCAACCCATCCCAAATATCCTCCCATCTGGCACTCCCACCCCCCACCTACCCAATCAATGTACCAGGGGTCTTCCACCTCTTCAAAACGCCTACTGAAGTTGTTTCTTCTTCAATAGGCCTTCCCTAAAGTTCTTATCTCCCTAGCCCCTCCCCAAACATTTTAATTTCCCTTCCAGCTCACCAGTGCACTTAATCCCACCCCCTAAGAACTGACGCATTCACCCCACATCAATTAAGTACCTATTGTTTTACCCAGAATCTTCCCTTACCTGTATCGCATCATCTGGATCCGATCCCCCTCATTACACCGATACTGGACCTGTAAGATTCAAAGAGAACTATGTCAGCATGCACAAGACAGGACTATCTGAAGGTTTAAGGGAAAGCAACACCATAAGGAGAACAGAGAAGTGGGGACAGGTGTGTTGAGGTGGTGAGGCAAGTCTGCAAGAAACATGTCTGCTTAATCTGTTCTATTAGGCTCTCACAAGCAATTAGTACAATACTCCTCCCAAAGGAAGATCTCAAATGCTGTTGATTAACTGCTGTAGCAAAGCATCCCTTAGAACTTCCCCTGCCAGGGAGAGAAGTGGTAGAACAAAGAGGCAGTTTGAGTGCCCAGGAAGCCATCTAAGATGGAGTAGTAGCACTTTTGCCCACTAACCACCCTTACCCCCCAACGCAGGAATGAGTGAGGTCAGGGTAGAGTAAAGGTACCCTGTCAATACAACCCTACGGGCAAAATCTTGGGGAAATTACGTGGCCTTAAAGAACTCCCAGCTATCAAACCAGTAAGCAGATTCAAGGCTCCCAAATTGTCAAAACCGCCTTCCAAAAATCCCCTTATTCTCCCCAGCTCACCAAACCCGGCCCTTACAACGATTCAAAGACAACGAATCCTGAAGTGAATGGGGGCCCTGTAGGCTTATATAGGGCAGGGAGATTGTGGGGGCGGGGCGTGCATGCGTTAGCCACTAATTCCCCTGATTGGAAACAGCTGGGGTAGAGGTCAGTTGTCCCTGAGGGAAGGTCCAGCTGCATCATTAGATGAGGGTATGGCTGCCAGAAAGATAGAGTAGGGCAGGTAGGCCTTTCCAGATTGAGCACCCCCTTTTCCTCTGCTCCTCCTCCCCTCCCCATCGCCCCCTACTCCCTCCCTCTGCTCTACCCACTGCCCCACCCCACAGCTCTTGTGTATATTTGTACATATTTATTATTCTATTTATTTTGTTAATGATGTGTATTTGTCTATAATTCTATTGATCTATTCTGATGCTAGGGATGCCTGTCTACTTGATTTGTTTTGTTGTCTGTCTCCCCCTTCTAAATTGTGAGTCCATTGTCTGGTAGGGATTGTCTCTATCTGTTGCCAAATTGTCCTTTCCAAGTGCTTAGTACAGTGCTCTGCACACAGTTAGTGCCCAATAAATACAATCGAATGAATGAATAGGATAGGATGAAAGGGTCTGTCGAGAGAAATACTAATTCCAAACGCCTCTCCAGTCAGTCTCATCTCCGGCCCGACCCCCACCCCCCTTTCCTGTCCCGTCTCAGTTCCCTCCTCACAACCCCCACATCCGGGCCGCTGACACCGGACCCAAGGGACGGCCAGGAAAGCCTGGCCCTTCCAGTTAGACAGCCCATCACTTTTCCCACCTCCAGAGCCCTCTTAAAATCACTTCTCCACAGCGTGGATTAGCTGAGAGAACATGGGCTTGGGAGTCAGAGGACGTGGGTTTTAATCCCGGCTCCTCCACTTGCCTGCTGTGTGACCTTAGGGAAGCCACTTAACTTCTCTGTGCCTCAGTTACATCATGGGTAAAGTGGGGATTGAGATTAAGATTGTGAGCCCCATGTGGGACAAACCTAGTATCTCGTATCCACCCCAGCGCTTAGAACACTGGTTTATGAGCGGGGGGGGGCCACAGCCCTAGGCAGGGCAGGGGGCCACAGCCCTAGGCAGGGCGGGGGGTCACAACCCTAGGCGGGGCAGGGGGGTCACAGCCCTAGGCGGGGCCAGGGGCAACAGCCCTAGGCGGGTCTAGGGGATATCACTAGATGGAGAGGGTGGGGGGTGACAGCCCTAGGCGGGGCCAGGGGCAACAGCCCCATGCGGCGTGGGGTGGTGACAGCACTAGGCAGAACGTGGGGATAGCACTAGATGGAGCGGGGTGGGGATAGCACTAGGCAGAGCATGGGGGATAGCACTAGGAGGAGCGGGGGGGCGACAGCCCTGGGTGGGTGGGGGGGAGCAGCCCAAAGCGGGGCGGGGGGATAGCACTAGGTGGAGCGGGGGGATAGTACTAGGCGAGTCAGGGGGTGAGAGCCCTAGGCCGGGTGGGAGGTGACAGCCCTAGGCTGAGCGGGGGGTAACACTAGATGAAGCGAGGGGATAGCACTAGGCGGAGAAGGGGGAAACAGCCATAGGCGGGGCGGGGAGGCAACAACCCTAGTTGGGGTGGGGGGGCGACAGCCCTAGGCAGAGCTAGGGGGAATAGCACTAGGCAGAGCGGGGGGATAACACTAGGTGGAGCGGGGGATAGCACTAGACGGAGAGGGGGGCAATAACCCTAGTCGTGGCAGGGGGCGACAGCCCTAGGCGGAGTGGGGGGATAGCCCTAGGCGGAGTGGGGGGATAGCACTAGACAGTGGGGGAGATAGCACTAACCGGAGCGGGGGGAATAGCACTAGGCGGAGCGGGGGGACTAGCACTAGACGGAGCGGGGGGATAGCACTAGATGGAGCGGGGGGATAGCACTAGACGTAGCGGGGGGATCACTAGACCGAGAGGGGGGGGGACAGCACTAGGTGAGGAGGATAGCACAAGGCAGAGCGGGGGATAGCACTAGGAGGCGTGGGGGGATAACACTAGGAGGAGCGGGGGGATAGCACTAGGCAGGGTGGGGGGACAGCACTGGGCAGAGCGGTGGCGACAGCCCTAGGCGGGGCGGGGGGAGTGACAGCCCTAGGCGGGGCCGGGGGCGTGACATCCACTTGCAGGGTTGGGGGGTGACAGCACTAGGCAGAGCAGGGGGATAACTAAACGGAGCGGGAGGAGAACACTAGAAGGAGCGGGGGAGCGACAGCCCTAGGCCGGGCAGGGGGGCGACAGCACTAGGTTGGGCGAGGGGACAGCACTAGACAGAGCAGGGTGTAGCAGTAGATGGAGCGGGCGGGGCGACAGCCCTAGTTGGTACGGGGGGCGACAACCAAAGGTGGGATGGTGTGGGGGATAGCAGTAGACGCAATGGGGTATATCACTAGGTGCAAGGCAGTGGGATAGCACTAGGCACAGCGCGGGGGATAGCACTAGGCAGAGCGGAGGGGATAGCACTAGGAAAAGCCGGGGGGGGGTATAGCACTAGGCGGGGCCGGGGGGGGGGGGGCGACAGCCCTAGGCAGGGCCAGGGGCAACAGCTCTAGGCGGGTCAGGGGGATATCACTAGATGGAAGGTGGGGGGAGACAGCCCTAGGCGGGGCCGGGGGCAACAGCCACATGTGGGGTGGGGTGGTGACAGCACTAGGCGGAACGTGGGGATAGCAATAGACAGAGCGGGGTGGGGATAGCACTAGGCAGAGCGGGGGGGAAAGCACTAGGAGGAGCGGGGGGACGACAGCCCTGGGTGGGTGGGTGGGGAAAAGCCCAAGGCGGGGTGGGGGGATAGCACTAGGTGGAGCGGGGGCATAGTACTAGGTGAGGCAGGGGGCGACAGCCCTAGGTGGGGTGGGAGGTGACAGCCCTAGGCTGAGCGGGGGGATAACACTAGATGAAGCGAGGGGATAGCACTAGGAGTAGGGGGCGACAGCCCTAGGCGGGGCGGGGAGGCGACAGCCCTAGGCAGGGTGGGGGGGCGACAGCCCTATGCGGGGTGGGGGGGCGACAGCCCTAGGCAGAGCTAGGGGGAATAGCACTAGGTAGAGCGGGGGGATAACACTAGACGGAGAGGGAGGGCAATAACCCTAGTCGGGGCAGGGAGCGACAGCCCTAGGTGGAGTGGGGGGATAGCACTAGACTGAGCAGGGGGGATAGCACTAGGTGGAGCTGGGGGATAGTACTAAACGGAGCTGGGGGACTAGCACTAGGCGGAGTGGGGGGAATAGCACTAGGCGGAGCGGGGGGATTGCACTAGGTGGAACGGGGGGGCAATAACCCTAGTCGGGGCAGGGGGCGACAGCCCTAGGCGGAGTGGGGGATAGCACTAGACTGAGTGGGGGGATAGCATTAGGTGGAGCCGGGGGGATAGCACTAAACGGAGCCGGGGGAATAGCACTAGGCGGAGCGGGGGGATAGCACTAGGCAGAGCAGGTGAATAGCACTAGGCAGAGTGGGGGATAGCACTAGGCGGAGCGGGGGATAGTACTAGGTGGAGCGGGGGATAGCACTAGGTGGAGCGGGGGGATTGCACTAGGTGGAACGGGGTGCAATAACCCTAGTCGGGGCAGGGGGCGACAGCCCTAGGCGGAGTGGGGGGATAGCCCTAGGCGGAGTGGGGGGATAGCACTAGACTGAGTGGGGGGATAGAATTAGGTGGAGCCGGGGAGATAGAATTAGGTGGAGCCGGGGAGATAGCACTAAACGGAGCCGGGGGAATAGCACTAGGCGGAGCGGGGGGAATAGCACTAGGCAGAGCGGGGGGAATAGCACTAGGCAGAGCGGGGAATAGCACTAGGCAGAGCGGGGGATAGCACTAGGCGGAGCGGGGGATAGCACTAGGCGGAGCGGGGGATAGCACTAGGCGGAGCGGGGGGATAGCACTAGGCAGAGCGGAGGGATAGCGCTAGGCGGAGCGGGGGGTAGCGCTAGGCGGAGCGGGGGGATAGCGCTAGGCGGAGCGGGGGGATAGCGCTAGGCAGAGCGGGGGATAGCGCTAGGCGGAGCAGGGGGATAATGCTAGACGGATCGGGGGGATAACGCTAGGCAGAGTGGGGGGATAGTGCTAGGCGGAGCGGGGGGATAGCGCTAGGCGGAGGGGGGGATAGCGCTAGGCGGAGAGGGGGGATAGCGCTAGGCGGAGCGGGGGGATAGCGCTAGGCGGAGAGGGGGGATAGTGCTAGACGGAGCTGGGGGGGACAGCACTAGACGGAGCTGGGGGGGGACAGCACTAGCTGGTGGGGATAGCACAAGGCAGAGCAGGGGGAATAGCACTAGGCAGAGCCAGGGGATAGCACTAGGCAGGGTGGGGGAATAGCACTAGGCGGGGCGGGGGCGACAGCCCTAGGCGGGGCGGGGACGACAGCCCTAGGTAGGGCGGGGGGGGCAGCCCTAGTCGGAGCAAGGAGATAGCACTAGACGGAGCAAGGGGGACCAGGGGAGGATTGCACTAGGCAGAGCAGGGGGATAGTACTAGACGGAGCGGGGGGGGCAACAAACCTAGTCGGGGCAGGGGGCAACAGCCCTAGGCGGAGCGGGGGGGCAACAACCGTAGTCCGGGTTGGGGGTGACAGCCCTAGGCAGAGCGAGGGAATAGCACTAGACGGAGCGGGGCGATAGCACTAGACGGAGCGGAGGGATAGCACTAGACGGAGCGGGGGGATAGTACTAGACGGAGCGGGGGGATAGCACTAGCCGGAGCGGGGGGATAGCACTAGAAGGAGCCGGGGGATAGCACTAGGCAGAACAGGGCGTATAGCACTAGGCAGAGCGGGGGATAGCACTAGGAGGCGTTGGGGGATAGCACTAGGAGGAGGAGGGGGATAGCACCAGGCATGGTAGGGGGATAGCACTAGGCAGGGTGGGGGGATAGCACTAGGCAGGGTGGGGATAGCACTAGGCAGAGCGGGGGCGACAGCCCTAGGCGGGGTGGGGGGAGCGACAGCCCTAGGCAGGGCCGAGGGGGTATCATCCACTTGCAGGGTGGGGGGGGTGACAGCACTAGGCGGAGCAGGGGGATAACTAGAGGAGCGGGAGGATAACACTAGAAGGAGCAGGGGGGTGACAGACCTAGGTTGGGCGAGGGGATAGCAGTAGACAGAGCAGGGGGTAGCAGTAGATGGAGCGGGCGGGGCGACAACCCTAGGCGGGGCTGGGGGCGACAGCACAAGGTGGGATGGGGTGGAAGATAGCAGTAGACGGAATGGGGGATATCACTAGGTGCAAGGCAGTGGGATAGCACTAGGCACAATGGAGGGGATAGCACTAGGCAGGGCAGGGGGTATAGCACTAGGCAGAGTGGAGGGGATAGCACTAGGAAAAGCCGGGGGGGGAATAGCACTAGGCGGGGCGGGGGGGGTGGCGACAGCCCTAGGCAGGGCCAGGGGCAACAGCCCTAGGCGGGTCATGGGGATATCACTAGATGGAGGGGTTGGGGGGAGACAGCCCAAGGCGGGGCCGGGGGCAAGAGCCCCATGAGGTGTGGGGTGGTGACAGCACTAGGCGGAACGTGGGGATAGCACTAGACGGAGCGTGGTGGGGATAGCACTAGGCAGAGCGGGGGGGATAGCACTAGGAGGAGCGGGGGGGGCGACAGCCCTGGGTGGGTGGGTGGGGAACAGCCCAAGGCGGGGCGGGGGGATAGCACTTGGTGGAGCAGGGGGATAGTACTAGGCGAGGCAGGGGGCGACAGCCCTAGGCGGGGTGGGGGGTGACAGCCCTAGTCCGAGCGGAGGGATAACACTAGATGAAGCCCATAGGGGGCTTGGCTTATCCAGGCCACGAGGTCCCTCGGCAGGGCCCCGAGCCATCCTCCTGGGATCCTCCTCGGGGCATCTCCTGCTTTATATAAAGGGATGGGGACCAATCTCGAGAGGTGGGTCTGAAGGATAGTGAAGAGAGATCGAGGGATCCTATCTGTTCCTTCCTGGCTGACTGAACCGTGAGTCGGAGGGGAAACAGAGGACCAGCACAGCCCTGCAGTGGTCAGCGACCCCGAGCCCCAGGCAGCCCCGACGGCATTACCACCCTTCCCGTCTCACAGGTCTGCAACCTTGGTGTCATCCGTTCCCGAGAGGCCCGTCGGCGCGCCCGCCATCACACCGCGCGGCCTTGCTGCTCCCGGAAGGATCCTCTCCTCAGAGCACCGCCATAGACGCCCGGGACTCCGTTCCCGAGAGGCCCGCCCGCCATCTTACCGCGCGGCCTTGCCGCTCCCGGAAGGATCCTCTCCTCAGAGCGCCGCCACAGACGCCCGGGACTCCGTTCCCGAGAGGCCCGCCCGCCCGCCCGCCATCACACCAAGCGGCCTTGCTGCTCCCGGAAGGCTCCTCTCCTCAGAGCGCCGCCATAGACGCCCGGGACTCCGTCCCTGAGAGGCCCGCCCGCCATCACACCGCGCGGCCTTGCCGCTCCCGGAAGGATCCTCTCCTCAGAGCGCCGCCACAGACGCCCGGAACTCCGTTCCCGAGAGGCCCGCCCGCCCGCCTGCCATCACACCGCGCGGCCTTGCTGCTCCCGGAAGGCTCCTCTCCTCAGAGCACCGCCACAGACGCCCGGGACTCCGTTCCCGAGAGGCCCGCCCGCCATCACACCGCGCGGCCTTACTGCTCCCGGAAGGCTCCTCTCCTCAGAGCGCCGCCATAGACGCCCGGGACTCCGTTCCCGAGAGGCCCGCCCGCCATCACACCGCGCGGCCTTGCTGCTCCCGGAAGGATCCTCTCCTCAGAGCGCCGCCATAGACGCCCGGGACTCCGTTCCCGAGAGGCCCGTCCGCCCGCCCGCCATCACACCAAGCGGCCTTGCCGCTCCCGAAAGGCTCCTCTCCTCAGAGCGCCGCCATTGACGCCCGGGACTCCGTTCCCGAGAGGCCCGGCCGCCCGCCCTCCCGCCATCTCAGCGCCCCCACGGACGCCCCCCCCTGCTTCCACCCTCCCACTTCGGAGGCCTTCCGTAAAGTGCCCCTCATCACCCCCCCCTTCCCGGTCCGGTCCTGACTGACTCTCCCCCCGCCCCCAGGTAAAAAGCCCTTGTTAGCACCATGTTAGCACCATGTTACATGTTGCATTAACGACAACCTCATTCACACCTCCTCAGCCCTCCCATGCTAGTTGACTGTTCGCTCCCCTCCCCAGGTATCTCTGCTTCTTGACCCCCCTTTACTGGCCCACCCTACTCCAGCTCTTAATAGTTTGTATCTGCTCTCTGTGGCATCATTGTCTGCCAATTCTATTATTGCCATAGCATATTGATTGCTCAACTACACCCTGTGATGCCATCGCCTACTTTTATCATTGCTACTGTTTTATTGCTTCTGCATCTCAATTGTTAACCCCCCGCGGTACTGTCACTCGCCCTGCTAACCTCACCATGAACTTTCAGTTCCCTTGCTCCCAACTGCCATTCCCATTCCTCACCTTCCCCTTCCCCTCTCCCACCCAGCTGTTTCCCTCCCTCTCACCCACCAAGACCGCTCCCCCTCAAGCCCTACCAAGGATTCCTCTGTACCAGCGCAGGTCCTCCGCTTCTCCCTCCCGGCCCCCCTCCTCCCCTTCTCCCCGCCCCCACCCCATCCCAGTTCTCCTTTCCCATCGCCACCCCCCTTCCCACTCTCCCCACCCAGGCCCCCGCCAACTCATCCCAATCCAAACCCTCCCCACCCCTCGCACCCTTCCCGCTCCCTCCCCTCCCTCGACAGCTGATGCCAAGTGTGGCCTCTGGAACCCCCGCTCCGTTTTAAGTAAGATCCCTTTCATCCTGGACCTTTTCCTTTCCAGTTCTCTACTCCTCCTCGCCCTAACTGAAACATGGCTGTCGCCGGACGACACGGTCTCTTCTGCTGCTCTCTGCAGTGCAGGCCTCTTCTTCTCCCACTCCCCCAGACTCACCGGAAAAGGAGGAGGTGTAGGTTTCCTTCTCGCCCCCCAATGTCGCTTTCGCACTATCCCTCCTCCCCCTTCCCTTTCCTTCCCTTCCTTTGAAGCCCACATTATTCGCCTCTACCACCCCCTCCAGATTCTTGTAGCCGTCATCTACCGCCCTCCGGGCCCCAATTCCAACTTCTTTAACGACTTTGACCCCTTTCTCACATTCCTTCTCTCCTTCTCCATGCCCACTCTGATCCTTGGAGACTTCAATATCCACATGGATATCCCTAACGACTCCTCTGCTGCCCGCCTTCTATCTCTCCTTGACGCTGCCAACCTCTTCCTCCACCCCACCTCACCCACTCACCAACTTGGTCATACCCTCGACCTCATCATCTCCTACCGCTGCACTGTGCCCACCCTCACCAACTCTGTGATCCCTCTCTCTGATCGTAATCTTCTCACCTGCCTCCTCACTCACACTCCTTTCCCCTGTAAATCCGTATTACTCCCTCACAGAGATCTCCGCTCTCTGGACCCCACCCATCTTTCGGAGCGCCTCACACCCCACCTCGCCGCCCTCTCCTCTCTACCCAGTCTTGATGATCAGATTACTGCTCTCAACTCTACCCTTTCTACTCAGCTAGACTCGCTCGCTCCCCTTTCCCTTCGCCGCTCTCGCACCACTAACCCACAGCCCTGGATCACTGCCACTGTCCGCCTCCTTCGCTCTTATGCTCGAGCTGCCGAACGCTGCTGGCGAAAGTCTAAACACCATGCCAACCTCGTTCACTTCAAGTTTATCCTTTCCTGCCTTAACTCAGCCCTCTCTTCTGCCAGACAAAACTATTTCTCCTCCCTTATTGACACCCATGCCCATCACTCCCGCCAGCTCTTCCGTACATTCAACTCCCTTCTCAGGCCCCCGGTTCCTCCCCCTCCTCCTTCCCTCACCCCCAACGATCTGGCCTCCTACTTCATTAACAAAATTAAATCCATCAGGTCCGACCTCCCCAAAGTCTCTTCCCCCCTTTCTCCATCTCCCCGGCTCTCAACACTCTCTGCTACTCTCCCATCCTTCCCAGCGGTATCCTCAGAGGAACTCTCCTCCCTCCTCTCAAGTGCTACTCCGGCCACCTGTGCTTCTGACCCCATTCCCTCTCATCTTATGAAATCTCTCGCTCCATCTCTTCTCCCCTCCTTAACTTCCATCTTCAACCGCTCACTCTCCACTGGTTCCTTCCCCTCTGCCTTCAAACATGCCCATGTCTCTCCCATCCTAAAAAAAACCCTCTCTTGACCCCACCTCACCTTCTAGTTATCGTCCCATATCCCTCCTACCATTCCTTTCCAAACTCCTTGAACGAGTTGTCTACACGCGCTGCCTAGAATTCCTCAACAACAACTCTCTCCTCGACCCCCTCCAGTCTGGCTTCCGTCCCCTTCATTCCACGGAAACTGCCCTCTCAAAGGTCACCAATGACCTCCTGCTTGCCAAATCCAACGGCTCATACTCTGTCCTAATCCTCCTCGACCTCTCAGCTGCCTTTGACACTGTGGACCACCCCCTTCTCCTCCACACGTTATCTGACCTTGGCTTCACAGACTCCGTCCTCTCCTGGTTCTCCTCTTATCTCTCCGGTCGTTCTTTCTCAGTCTGTTTTGCAGGCTCCTCCTCCCCCTCCCATCCTCTTACTGTGGGGGTTCCCCAAGGTTCAGTGCTTGGTCCCCTTCTGTTCTCAATATACACTCACTCCCTTGGTGACCTCATTCGCTCCCACGGCTTCAACTATCATCTCTACGCTGATGACACCCAGATCTACATCTCTGCCCATGCTCTCTCCCCCTCCCTCCAGGCTCGTATCTCCTCCTGCCTTCAGGACATCTCCATCTGGATGTCCGCCCGCCACCTAAAGCTCAACATGTCGAAGACTGAGCTCCTTGTCTTCCCTCCCAAACCTTGTCCTCTCCCTGACTTTCCCATCTCTGTTGACGGCACTACCATCCTTCCCGTCTCACAAGCCCGCAAACTTGGTGTCATCCTCGAGTCTGCTCTCTCATTCACCCCTCACATCCAAGCCGTCACCAAAACCTGCCGGTCTCAGCTCGGCAACATTGCCAAGATCCGCCCTTTCCTCTCCATCCAAACTGCTACCCTGCTAATTCAAGCTCTCATCCTATCCCGTCTGGACTACTGCACTAGCCTTCTCTCTGATCTCCCATCCTCGTGTCTCTCTCCACTTCAATCCATACTTCATGCTGCTGCCCGGATTATCTTTGTCCAGAAACGCTGTGGACATATTACTCCCCTCCTCAAAAACCTCCAATGGCTACCGATCAATCTGCGCATCAGGCAGAAACTCCTCACCCTGGGCTTCAAGGCTGTCCATCACCTCGCCCCCTCCTACCTCACCTCCCTTCTCTCCTTCTACTGCCCAGCCCGCACCCTCCGCTCCTCCACCACTAATCTCCTCACTGTACCTCGCTCTCGCCTGTCCCGCCATCGACCCCCGGCCCACGTCATCCCCCGGGCCTGGAATGCCCTCCCTCTGCCCATCCGCCAAGCTAGCTCTCTTCCTCCCTTCAAGGCCCTGCTGAGATCTCACCTCCTCCAGGAGGCCTTCCCAGACTGAGCCCCTTCTTTCCTCTCCCCCTCGTCCCCCTCTCCATCCCCCCGTCTTACCTCCTTCCCTTCCCCACAGCACCTGTATATATGTATATATGGTTGTACATATTTATTACTCTATTTATTTATTTATTTATTTATTTTACTTGTACATTTCTATCCTACTTATTTTATTTTGTTGGTATGTTTGGTTCTGTTCTCTGTCTCCCCCTTTTAGACTGTGAGCCCACTGTTGGGTAGGGACTGTCTCTCTGTGATGCCAATTTGTACTTCCCAAGCGCTTAGTACAGTGCTCTGCACATAGTAAGCGCTCAATAAATACGATTGATTGATTGATTGATTGATTGACAGCGCTAGGTGGAGCTGGGGGATAGCACTAAACGGAGCGGGGGGAATAGCGCTAGGCGGAGCGGGGGGAATAGCGCTAGACGGAGCGGGGGGAATAGCGCTAGACTGAGCGGGGGGACAGCGCTAGACGGAGCGGGGGGACAGCGCTAGATGGAGCGGGGGGACAGCGCTAGACGGAGCGGGGGGACAGCGCTAGACGGAGCGGGCGGACAGCGCTAGACGGAGCGGGCGGATAGCGCTAGACGGAGCAGGGGGACAGCGCTAGACGGGGCGGGGGGGCAGCGCTAGACGGAGCGGGGGTACAGCGCTAGACGGGGCGGGGGGACAGCGCTAGTCGTGGTGGGGGGACAGCGCTAGACGGGGCGGGGGGACAGCGCTAGTCGTGGCGGGGGGACAGCGCTATACGGGGCGGGGGGCAGCGCTAGACGGGGCGGGGGGGCAGCGCTATACGGGGCGGGGGGCAGAGCTAGACGGGGCGGGGGGATAGCACTAGGAGGGTGGGATAGCACTAGGCGGAGTAGGGGGATAGCAGTAGGAGAAACGGGAAAGCAGTAGGCGGAGGGGGGATAGCACTAGGCGTGGCTGGGGGACAGCACTAAGCGGGGCGGGGGAACAGCACTAGACGTGGCGGGGGGGACAGCACTAGACGTGGCGGGGAGGACAGCACTAGATGGGGCGGGGGGACAGCACTAGACGGGGCGGGGGGCAGCACTAGACGGGGCGGGCGGGCAGCACTAGACGGGGTGAGGGGGCAGCACTAGACGGGGCGGGGGACAGCACTAGACAGGGCGGGGAGATAGCACTAGGAGGGGGGGATAGCACTAGGCGGAGGAAGGGGATAGCACTTGGCGGAGGAGGGGGATAGCACTAGGCGGAGGAGGGGGATAGCACTAGACGGAGCGGGGGGGGGCGGGGCAACAAACCTAGTCAGGGTAGGGGGCCACAGCCCTAGATGGAGCAGGGGGACAGCACTAGACGGAGTGGAGGGGAACAACACTAGACGGAGCGGAGGGGGACAGCACTAGACGGAGCGGAGGGGGACAGCACTAGACGGAGCGGAGGGGGATAGCACTAGATGGAACCCGGGGGGGACAGCACTAGACGTTGCCCGGGGGGGACAGCACTTTGCCGGGGGGACAGCACTAGGCAGAGCAGGGGGGATAGCACTAGGCGGAGCCGGGGGATAGCACTAGGCGGAGCCGGGGGATAGCACTAGGAGAAGCCGGGGGATAGCACTAGGAGGAGCGGGGGGATAGCACTAGGAGGAGCGGGGGGATAGCACTAGGAGGAGCGGGGGGATAGCACTAGGAGTAGCGGGTGGATAGCACTAGGCACGGTGGGGTAGATAGCACTAGGTGGGGCGGGGGGGGTGACAGCCCTAGACGGGGTAGGGGGGGCGACAGCCCTAGGCAGGGCGGGGGGGGATAGCACTTGGCGGAGCGGGGGGATAGCGCTAGGCGGAGCGGGGAGGATAGCACTAGGCGGAGCGGGGGGGATAGCACTAGGCGGAGCGGGGGGATAGCAGTAGAAGGAGTATGGGGGACACCACTAGGTGGGGGGATAGCACTAGGCAGAGCACGGGGGATAGCACTATGCGGAGCTGGGGGGCGACAACCGTAGTCGGGGCTGGGGGTGAAAGCAATAGGCAGAGTAGGGGGATAGCACTAGACAGAGCGGGGAGATAGCACTAGGTAGAGTGGGGGATAGCACTAGGTGGAGTGGGGGATAGCACTAGGTGGAGCGGGGGGATAGCACTAGGTTGAGCGGGGGGATACCACTAGACGGAGCCCGGGGGATAGCACTAGACGGAGCCGGGGGATAGCTCTAGACCGAGCTGGGGAGTAGCTCTAGACGGAGCCGGGGGGTAGCTCTAGACGGAGAAGGGGGGACAGCACTAGGCGGGGGGGGATAGCACTAGGCAGAGCTGGGGGACAGGACTAGGTTGAGCGGGGGGATAGCACTAGACCAAGTGGGGAGGGGGGCGACAACACTATTCGAGGCTGGGGTGACAGACCTAGGTGGAGCCGGGGGATAGCTCTAGGCAGAGCAAGGGGGATAGCACTAGGAGGGGGTGGGGGGGTGGCACTAGACGGAGCGGGGGGGCGACAGCCATAGGCGGGGCCGTGGACAACAGCCCAAGGCGGAGCGGGGGGATAGCACTAGGCGGAGCGGGGGAGGGTGGACAGCCCTAGTCGGGTCAGGAGGGGCGACAGCTGTAGGCGGGGTGGGAGTTGACAGCCTTGGGCGGGGCAAAGGGTGGTAGCACTAGGCACAGCTGGGGGGAATAGCACTAGGCGGAGCAGGGAGATAGCACTAGACGGAGAAGGGGGGAAAGCACTAGGCAGAGCAGGGGTATAGCGCTAGGCTGAGTGAGGGGATAGTATTAGTGGAGGAGGGGGATGACACTAGAAGGAGCGGGGGGATAGAACTAGGCAGAGCAGGGCGGATAGCACTAGGCAGACCCGGGGGTGTGTGGAGAGTACTAGGAGGGGCAGGGGGCAACAGCCCTAGGCAGAGCGGGCAGGGGGACGACAGCCCTAGGCGGGGTGGGGGGCGAGAGCACTAGGCAGAGCTGGGGGTAAACGCACTAAGCAGAGCTGAGGGATAGCACTAGACAGAGCCGGGGGGCAGGGAAAAGCACTAGGCGGGGAGGATAGCACTAGGCAGAGCAGGGGGGATAGCACAAGGTGGAGCAGGGGGATAGCACTAGACGGAGACTGGGGTAACAAACCTAGTCAGGGCAGGGGGCGACAGTCCTAGGCGGAGCGTGGCGACAGCCCTAGGCGGAGCGTGGCGACAGCACTAGGCGGAGCGGGGGGACAGCACTAGGCGGAGCGGGGGGACAGCACTAGGTGGAGCGGGGGGACAGCACTAGGCGGAGCGGGGGGACAGCACTAGGCTGATTGGGGGGACAGCTCTAGGCGGAGAGGAGGGATAGCACTAGGAAGAGCAGGAGGGGATAGCACTAGGTGGAGCGGGGGGATAGCACTAGGTGGAGCGAGGGGTGATAGCACTGGGCAGAGCAGGGTGAGATAGCACTGGGCAGAACAGTGGGGGATAACACTAGGCAGAGCAGTGGGGACTACCACTAGGCAGAGCAGGGGGAGATACCACTAGGCAGAGCAGGGGGGGATAGCACTAGGCAGAGCTGGGGGGATAGCACTAGGCAGAGCGGGGGGGATACCACTAGGCAGAGAAGTGGGTGATAGCACTAGGCAGAGCGGGGGGATAGCACTAGGCAGAGCAGGGGGATAGCACTAGGCAGAGCAGTGGGGGACAGCACTAGGCGGAGCGGGGGTAAACCACTAGGCGTGGCAGGGGGCAACAGCACTAGGCCGGGCGGGGGCTACAGCACTAGGCGGGGTGGGGGGCAACAGCACTAAGCGGCGTGGGGGGCAACAGCACTAGGCGGAGTGGGGGGCAACAGCACTAGGTGGGGTGGGGGGCCACAGCACTAGGCGTGGCGGGGGGGGATAACACTATGCAGAGCCAGGGGGATAGCACAAGGCGGAGAGGGGGCAACAGCACTAAGCAGAGCAGGGGGCGACAGCATTAGGTGGCGGGGATAGCACTAGGCAGAGCAGGGGGGATAGCACTAGGCAGAGCAGGGAGATAGCACTAGACGGAGCCTGGGGGCAACATCCCTAGTTGGGGCGTGGGGCAACATCCTTAGTTGGGGCGGGGGGCTACAGCACTAGACGGAGTGGGGGGATAGCACTAGACGGAGCGGGGGGTTAGCGCTAGACGGAGCGGGGGGATACCGCTAGACGGAGCGGGGGGGATATCGCTAGACGGAGCGGGGGGGATAGCGCTAGACGGAGCGGGAGGATAGCGCTAGACGGAGCGGGGGGATAGCGCTAGACGGAGCGGGGGGAGAGCGCTAGACGGAGCGGGGGGAGAGCGCTAGACGGAGCGGGGTAATAGCGCTAGACGGAGCGGGGGGATAGCTCTAGACGGAGCGGGGGGATACCGCTAGACGGAGCGGGGGGGATAGCGCTAGACGGAGCGGGGGGGATAGCGCTAGACGGAGCGGGGGAATAGCGCTAGACGGAGCGGGGGGATAGCGCTAGACGGAGCGGGGGGATAGCGCTAGACAGAGCCTGGGGGATAGCACTAGACAGAGCCGGGGGGGACAGCACTAGGTAGAGCGGGGGCTATAGCACTAGACGGAGCCGGGGGATAGCACTAGATGGAGCGGGGGGATACCACTAGGAGAAGCGGAGGGATAGCAGTAGGCGGTGAAGGGGGATAGCACTAGGTAGGGCGGGGGGATAGCACTAAGCGGGGTGGGGGGAATAGCACTAGACGGGGCGGTGGCGCCACAGTCCTAGGCAGTGTGTGTGGGGGGTGACAGCCCTAGACGGGGAGGGGGGCGACAGCCCTAGGTGGGGCGGGGAGGCGACAGCCCCATGCAGGGTGGGTGAGTGACAGCACTAGGCGGAGCAGGGGCATAACACTAGACGGAGCGGGGGGATAACACTAGAAGGAGTGTAGTGGGAGGCGCGACAGCCTTACGCGGGGCGAGGGGATTGCACCAGACGAAGCGGGGGGATAGCAGTAGACGGAGTGGGGGGATAGCAGTAGACGGAGCAGAGGGGCAGGGACACAGCCCTAGGCGGGGCGGGGGGCAGCAGCCCAAGTTGGGGCGGGAGGATAGCAGTAGACAGAGCAGGAGGATAGCACTAGGTTGAGAGGTGGGATAGCACTAGGCCGGGCAGGGGGGATAGCACGAGGGAAAGCGGGGGGCGACAGCAGTGGGCGGAGCGGGGGGCGACAGCAGTAGGCGGAGCAGGGGGCGAAAGCAGTAGGCGGAGCGGGGGGGAAAGCACTAGGCGGAGCGGGGGGGAAGCACTAGGCGGAGCTGGGGGTACAGCACTAGGCGGAGCTGGGGGTACAGCACTAGGCGGAGCTGGGGGTACAGCACTAGGCGGAGCTGGGGGTATAGCACTAGGTGGAGCTGGGGGGGACAGCACCAGGCGGAGCTGGGGGGGGGCAGCACTAGGCGGAGTTGTGGGGGACAGCACTAGGCAGAGCTGGGGGGACAGCACTAGGCAGAGCTGGGGGGAGCAGCACTAGGCAGAGCTGGGGGGGCAGCACTAGGCAGAGCTGGGAGGGACAGCACTTGGAAGAGCTGGGGGGGCAGCACTAGGCAGAGCTGGGGGGGAAAGCACTAGGCAGAGCAGGGGAGGACAGCACTAGGCAGAGCAGGGATGGATAGCATTAGGAAGAGCATGGGCGGATAGCACTAGGCAAAGCGGGGGATCGCAATAGACGAAGCAGGGGGGAGGCGACAGCCCTAGGCGGGGCAGGGGCCAACAGCACTAGGCGGGGCGGGGGCCAACAGCACTAGGCGGAGCGGGGGGGTTCACAGCACGAGGCCAGGTGGGGGGCAGCAGTACTAAGCTGGGCGGGGAGCGACAGCACTAGGCCGGGGGTGGGGTGACAGCACGAGACCTAGCGGGGAGTGGGGGGGACAGCACGATAGCGAGGGCAGTAGGACCTGTCGGAGCAGGGTGGGGGTGCGGTAGGACTGGTCAGAGCGGGGACAATAGGACTAGTCGGAGCAGGGTGGGGGTGCGATAGGCGGAGCGGGGGGATAGCACTAGGCGGAGCGGGGCGATAGCACTAGGCGGAGCGGCGGGATAGCACTAGGCAGAGCAGCGGGGGATAGCACTAGGCAGAGCAGCGGGGGATAGCATTAGGCGGAGCCGGGGGGGATAGCACTAGGCGGAGCAGGGGGGATAGAACTAGGCAGAGCGGGGGGGGGGATAGCACTAGGCAGAGCTGGTGGGGATAGCACCAGGCAGAGCCGGGGGGGATAGCACTAGGCAGAGCCGGGGGGGGATAGCACTGGGCAGAGCAGTGGGGATAGCACTGGGCAGAGAAGGGGGGATAGCACTGGACAGAGCAGGGGGGGATAGCGCTGGGCAGAGCAGGGAGGGTTTGGATTGGGCAGAGCAGGGGGGGATAGCGCTGGTCCGAGCCGGGGGGGATAGCACTGGGCAGAGCCCGGGGGGGGATAGCACTGGGCAGAGCCCGGGGGGATAGCACTGGGCAGAGCCTGGGGGGACAGCACTGGGCAGAGCCCGGGGGGGCGATAGCACTGGGCAGAACCAGGGGTCGGGGGATAGCACTGAGCAGAGCAGGGTGGGATAACACTAGGCAGAGCAGTGGGGGATAGCACTAGGCAGAGCAGTGGGGGATACCACTAGGCAGAGCAGTGGGGGATGCCACTAGGCAGAGCAGTGGGGGATACCATTAGGCAGAGCAGTGGGGGATACCACTAGGCAGAGCTGGGGGATAGCACTAGATGGAGCGGGGGAATAGCACTAGATGGAGCGGGGGGATACCATTAGGAGGAGCGGGGGGATAGCAGTAGGCCCAGAGGGGGGTAGCACCAGGCAGATCAGGGGGGCAACAATCCTAGTCAGGGCGGGGGGCTACAGCCCTAGACGGAGCGGAGCGTTAGCACTAGATGGAGCAGGGGGATAGCACTAGGCGGAGCGGGGGGATAGCACTAGGCTGAGGAGGGGGATAACAATAGGCGGAGCGGGGGATAGCACTAGGCAGAGCGGGGTGGATAGCACTAGGCGGAGCGTGGTGGAGGACAGCCCTAGGCGGGGCGGGGGGCAACAGCCCTAGGCAGGGCGGGGTGGGGGGTGGGACAGCCCTAGGCGGGTCGGGGGGCAACAACACTAGGCAGAGCTGGGGGTAATTGCACTAGGAGGAGCTGAGGGATAGCACTAGACAGAGCAGGGGGGGAGACCACTAGGCGGAGCCGGGGGATAGCACTAGGCGGAGCCGGGTGATAGCAGTAGGCGGAGGGGGGGATAGCACTAGGCAGAGCAGGGGAGGATAGCACTGGGCAGGGCGGAGGGGGATAGCACTGGGCAGAGCGGGGGCGGATGGCACTGGGTAGAGCGGGGGGGGATAGCACTGGGCAGAGCAGAGGGGGATCGCACTGGGCAGAGACGGAGGGGATAGCACTGGGCAGAGCCGGGGGGGATAGCACTGGGCAGAGCCGGGGGGGACAGCACTGGGCAGAGCCGGGGGGGACAGCACTGGGCAGCGCCCGGGGGGATAGCACTGGGCAGAGCCCGGGGGATAACACTGGGCAGTGCCCGAGGGGATAGCACTGGGCTGAGTCCGGGGGGAATAGCACTGGGCAGAGTCCCGGAGGATAGCACTGGGCAGAGCCCGGGGGGATAACACTGGGCAGAGCCGTGGGGGATGGCACTGGGCAGGACCGGGGTGGATAGCACTGGGCAGAGCCGGG
Organism: Tachyglossus aculeatus; assembly: GCF_015852505.1. NCBI lineage: Eukaryota > Metazoa > Chordata > Mammalia > Monotremata > Tachyglossidae > Tachyglossus > Tachyglossus aculeatus. The sequence goes on along the minus strand of NC_052086.1, from coordinate 82,709,925 downwards.
GGTGGGGGGATAGAACTGGGAAGAGCCCTGGGCGGTAGCACTGGGCAGAGCCGAGGGGGTAGCACTGGGCAGAGCAGTGGGGGATAGCACTGGGCAGAGCAGGGGAGATAGCACTAGGAAGAGCAGCGGGGGATAGCACTTGACGGAACTGGGGGATAGCTCTAGATGGAGCGGGGGGATAACACTAGATGGAGCTGGGGGATACCACTAGGAGAAGCGGGGGGATAAGAGTAGGCGGAAAGGGGGGATAGCACTAGGCAGAGGGGGGGGATAGCACTAGGCGGATCCGGGGGCGACAACCCTAGTCGGGGCGGGGGCCGACAGCCCTAGGCAGAGCAGAGCGATAGCACTAGACGGGGTAGGGGGATAACACTAGGCAGAGCAGGAGGATAGTATTAGGTGGAGGAGGGGGATAGCACTAGGTGGAGCGGAGGGATAGCACTAGGCAGAGCGGGGCGGATAGCACTAGGCTGAACAGGGGGGTGGCCAGCATTAGACGGGGCGGGGGCAACAGCCCTAGGCAGGGCGGGGGGGGGGCGACAGCCCTAGTTGGGGCGGGGGGCGACAGTTACGGCAAAAAGTCAATAGCAATCTGATTGGCTTCCCTGGGTTTCTGGAAAATAGTCCCACGTCAGAGGAGTTTCAAGGAAGCCAGAGGTAGGACGTGAGCAAAAGGTCAGCGGTGAGATAGATGCGATCGAGGTACAGTGAGAAGGTTAGCACCCGAGGAGCCAGGCATGCAGACTGGGTTATAGTAGGAGATCAGTGAGGTGAGGTAGGAGGGGGCAAGGTAATTAAATGGTTTAAAGTGAATGGTGAGGAGTTTTTGCCATAGTCACCGGGAAGCTTGACCCAGCCCCTGTTCTGCTATGAGTGGCGCCCACCTCAATACTCTTCTTCCCCACTCTTACACACACACACACACACACACACACACACACACACACACACACACACACACACATCCTTCCTTTTTGGGGGGAGCAATACAGCCCACTCAGTAATGGGGTAAATCTGGGAGTAGTGTAAAGAGGCACGGAGCAGCAGCTTTCGAGAGATTCCCCAGGCCCTAGGAACCAGAGCCATCCACTGTTCTGAGAGTGGCAGCCTGTCCCCTGGTGACACCAATCGTTATTCTGGGAGGCCGTGCCTCTCTATCACTCCTGGTGACAGCAGGCTTGTTCGGCGAAGCTATGCCTGGTGGCAGTGTAGTATAGAATAGTACGGTCCAGCAGGAGGCTTGGTCTGGGTGGCTGCTCCTCTCTACTGCCCCAAGGTGGTACTAGGGCATGGTTCTGTGAGGCTATGACTCTCTAACACACTCCAGTGACATGATCTTTTCTATTTTCTCCTCTGTATTTTTGAAGCACTTACTATGTGCCAGCCACTAAACTAAGCACCGGGATAGAGATAAGCTCATCAGGTTGGACACGGTCCAGGTTCCACGTGGGACTGACGATCATAATACCCATTTTAAAATTAAAGGGGAGTTGCAGCATGACCTAGTGGAAAGAGCACAGACCTGGGGGTCAGAGGACGCGGGTTTTAATTCCGCCTCCGCAATATGTCTGCTTGGTGACCTTGGCCACGTCACTTCACTTCCCTGCATCTCAGTTACCTCATCTGTACTCCTTGTCTTGCCTCCCAAACCCTGCCCTCTCCTTGACTTTCCCATCACTGTTGACGGCACTACCGTCCTTCCCATCTCACAAGCCCGCAAACTTGGTGTCATCCTCGACTCCGCTCTCTCGTTCACCCCTCACATCCGATCCATCACTAAAACCGGCCGGTCTCACCTCCGCAACATTGCCAAGATCTGCCCTTTCCTCTCCATCCAAACCGCTACCCTGCTCGTTCAAGCTCTCATCCTATCCCGTCTGGATTGCTGTATCAGCCTCCTCTCTGATCTCCCATCCTCCTGTCTCTCCCCACTTCAATTCATACTTCATGCCACTGCCTGGATCGTCTTTGTTCAGAAACGCTCTAGGCATGTTACTCCCCTCCTCAAAAATCTCCAGTGGCTACCAATCAACCTACGCATCAGGCAAAAACTCCTCACCCTCGGCTTCAAGGCTCTCCATCACCTCACCCTCTCCTCCCTCACCTCCCTTCTCTCCTTCTACAGACCAGCCCGCACCCTCCGCTCCTCTGCCACTAATCTCCTCGCCGTGCCTCGTTCTCCCCTTTCCCACCACCGACCCCCGGCCCACGTCATCCCCCTGGCCTGGAATGCCCTCCCTCCACACATCCACCAAGCTAGCTCTCTTCCTCCCTTCAAAGCCCTACTGAGAGCTCACCTCCTCCAGGAGGCCTTCCTAGACTGAGCCCCCTCTTTTCTCTCCCCCTCCTCCCCTCCCCAACCCCCCCGCCTTACCTCCTTCCCCTCCCCACAGCACCTGTATATATGTATATATATGTTTGTACATATTTATTACTCTATTTATTTATTTCTCTTATTTGTACATATTTATTCTATTTATTTTATTTTGTTAATATGCTTTGTTTTGTTCTCTGTCTCCCCCTGCCCGGCCCGGGCAGGGCCTGCCCACAGCCCTTGGATATATTCGTACAGCTGAATTACTCTATTTTATTTGCACATATTTACTCCTCTTTTTATTTTTATTAATGATGTGCATATAGCTATGATTCTAGTTATTCTCTTCCTCCCTTCAAAGCCCTACTGAGACCTCACCTCCTCCAGGAGGCCTTCCCAGACTGAGCCCCCTCCTTCCTCTCTTCCCCCTCCCCCTCCCCATCCCCCCCGCCTTACTATCGGTTTTCATTTTCAATTGCATTTATTGAGCGCTTGCTGTGTGCAGAGCAGTGTACTAGGCACTTGGGAGGTACAAATTGGCAACATATGGAGACGGTCCCTACCCAACAGCGGGCTCACAGTCTAGAAGTGTCCCTAGACCCCTACCTCCTTCCCCTCCCCACAGCATCTGTATATATGTTTGTACGTATTTATTACTCTTTATTTATTTATTTTATTTGTACATATTTACTCTATTAATTTTATTTTGTTAATATGTTTTGTTTTGTTTTCTGTCTCCCCCTTCTAGACTATGAGCCCGCTGTTGAGTAGGGACCGTCTCTATATGTTGCCAGCTTGGACTTCCCAAGTGCTCAGTACAGTGCTCTACACACAGTAAGTGCTCAATAAATACGACTGAATGAATGAATAAATAAATAAATAAATACGATTGAATGAATGAATGAATGTATTCTATTTAATTTTGTTAATATGTTTTGTTTTGTTCATTCATTCATTCATTCAATCGTATTCATTGAGCGCTTACTGTGTGCAGAGCACTGTGCTAAGCTCTTGGGAAGTCCGAGTTGGCAACATATAGAGACGGTCCCTACCCAACAGCGGGCTCACAGTCTAGAAGGGGGAGACAGAGAACAAAACGAAACGTATTAACAAAATAAAAGAAGTAGAATAAATATGTACAAGTAAAATGAATAAATAAAAAGAGTAATAAATATGTACAAACATATCTACATATATACACGTGTTGTGGGGAAGGGAAGGAGGTAAGGTGAGGGGATGGAGAGGGGCAGGAGGGGGAGAGGAAGGAGGGGGCTCAGTCTGGGAAGGCCTCCTGGAGGAGGTGAGCTCTCAGTAAGGCCATAAATGGAGGAAGAGAGCTAGCTTGGCGGATGTGCGGAGGGAGGGCATTCCAGGCCAGGGGGATGACGTGGGCCGGGGGTCGACGGCGGAACAGGTGAGAACGAGGCACGGTGAGGAGATTAGCGGCAGAGGAGCGGAAGGTGCGGGGTGGGCTCTAGAAGGAGAGAAGGGAGGTGAGGTAGGAGGGCGCGAGGTGATGGACAGCCTTGAAGCCGAGGGTGAGGAGTTTCTGCCTGATGCGTAGGTTGATTGGTAGCCACTGGAGATTTTTGAGGAGGGGAGTAACATGCCCAGAATGTTTCTGGATGAAGACGATCCGGACAGCGGCGTGAGGTATAGATTGAAGTGGGGAGAGACAGGAGGATGGGATATCGGAGATGAGGCTGATACAGTAATCCAGACGGGATAGGATGAGAGCTTGAACGATCAGGGTAGTGGTTTGGATGGAGAGGAAAGGGTGGATCGTGGAGATGTTGCGGAGGTGAGACCGGCAGGTTTTGGTGATGGCTTGGATGTGAGGGGTGAACGAGAGAGCGGAGTCGAGGATGACACCAAGGTTGCGGGTTTGTGAGATGGGAAGGATGGTAATGCCGTCTACAGTGATGGGAAAGTCAGGGAGAGGGCAGGGTTTTGGAGGGAAGACAAGGAGTTCAGTCTTGGACATGTTGAGTTTTAGGTGGCAGGGAGACATCCAGATGGAGATGTCCTGAAGGCAGGAGGAGATGCGATCCTGGAGGGAGGGAGGGAGAGAGAGCAGGGCCAGAGATGTAGATTTGGGTGTCATCAGTGTAGAGATGATAGTTGAAGCCGTGTCGGTTGTCTGTTTTGTTGTCTGTCTCCCCCTTCTAGACTGTAAGCCCGCTGTTGGGTAGGGACCGTCTCTATATGTTGCCAACTTGGACTTCCCAAGCGCCTAGTACAGTGCTCTGCACACAGTAAGCGCTCAATAAATACGATTGAATGAGTGGATGAATGAATCTGTAAAATGGGGATGAAGACTGTGGGCCCCAGGTGGGACGGGGACTGTGTCTGATCTGATTACCTGGTTTCTACCCCAGTGCTTATGACAGTGATTGGTACATAGTAAGTGCCTAACAAATACCTCAATTACCATCATCGTCATCATCATTACTATTCTTATTTTAGAGATGAGGTAACTGAGGCTCAGAGAAGTGAAATGACTTGCCCAAGGTCACTCAGCGAACAGGTGGCAGGCCATAGATTAGAACCCAGGTCCTTCTGACCCTCAGGCCTGCGCTCTATCCACTCGGCGGCGCTGCTTCTCTCCCAGACGGTGATTCAGGGAAACCGCACGTCTCTTTCGCCACCTGCTGGCACTTTGATCTTCCAGCACCTGCTTACTCCCTGGGCCTCTTTCTCATCTATCGCGCGTTTGGTTGTGGCATTACAGCTGGCAAGGAGCTGATCGTCAAACTCTCCAGCCACTTAGGAAAACTGACAATTGAAGCGAAGTGGCTTCAGGCAGCCGACTGGATCGTTAGCAAAGACCAGAGTTTTGACGGTGGCCGAGAGTTTGAGAACCTCAGTTTGTGGAGCAGGGGATCGATTGACGGTGGGGGACACCGCTGGGTTGAGAGGGGAAGGTGAGGCAGGAGAGCTGCGTGGCACCACGTGAACCATCGTGCAACTCTATTATTATTATTATTTATACAGTAATAATATCCGTGGCTCAGTGGAAAGATCATGGGCTTTGGAGTCAGAGGTCATGGGCTCAAATCCCGGCTCCGCCAACTGTCAGCTGTGTGACTTTGGGCGAGTCACTTCACTTCTCTGGGCCTCAGTTACCTCATCTGTAAAATGGGGATTAAGACTGTGAGCCCCCCGTGGGACAACCTGATCACCTTGTAACCTCCCCAATGCTTTGCACATAGTAGGCGCTTAATAAATGCTATCATCATTATTATTATCATTCTCCTGCCCACAAGAAGATTTGTCTCCAGGAAGAGGCAGACATTAAAATAAATGACAGAAAGGGGAAGTAGAGTATAAGGAGATTTACATAAGAACTATGGATTGGGATGAATATCAAAGTGTTTATCGTGGTACGTGTATGAATTGGTAATGAAAATGCCAATTTAGAACAGCAGTCTTCAAAGTGAGCCACAGAGGTTGAGCTCTATCTAAAGAAATAAGGTGTCAAGTTTACCTGTCCTTCTCTGGGGAATAGTCCAAGCAAAATCTGTTTTGGTTTTAACATGGTTTTGAAAGATTTATCAAAACTACTTGGCAATGTGGGGAACTGAAAAACATTTTGGCTAGACGGTAAGCTTGTTGTGGGCAGGGAATAGATATTGTACTCTCTCAAGAGCACGGTAAGCCTTCAATAAATAAGACTGATTTTTTATTCATTTGCATAGTGCTTTTCCTTGCAGAGTTAAACAAGGAATGGGCAGTGTTCTGTATGGTTCATTTGTTTTTCTTTTTTTTGATTGAGAGATCTGTCTGTCAGAGCAAGCCATTGGAGAATGTTTAGGAGAAACAGCGGGGCTTAGTGGATAGGGCCTGGGCCTGGGAGTCGGCAGGACCCGGGTTCTAATCCCGACCATGTCACATGTCTGCCGTGTGACCTTGGGCTGGTCACTTCACTTCTCTGGGCCTCAGCTACTTCATTTGTACAATGGGGATTGAGACTGTGAGCTCCAGGTGGGACAGGGACTGTGTCCATTCTGATTTCCTTTTATCCATCTCTTAGTACAGTGCCTGGCACATAGTAAGCACTTAACAAATATAGTAGTAATAATCATCATAACTGTAGCCTCTACAAGTGTTGCAGAAATCTCAGGTGGAGTCCCAAGTGAAGTGTGGGTTGATTTGAAATTCATTCTTTTCTGAACTAAAAACACACTGCAACCAAAAAATTCCTCTGGTCGCTTGAGGAATATTTTTCAAAGTGAAGGGTTCTCTTTAGCGTCATTCGTGAATACAAGAGTTCACTGTATGAAAGTCCCGCTAGCGAAGACAGACATGGTCTTGCTTGAAAAGACATTAATAGTGGTAATAGTAGGAATCAGCACTTACTATGTGCCAAGCACTGTAATGAACTCTAAGATAGACTACGCAGGTGGACATGAGACCTCATTCCCCTTGAAACACGGGTTCATAATTGGCAAGTCCACCACTGAAGTGATTTTGGTGAACTTGAGGGTTCTGAACCAGTATTTCAATGGAAAATAAGAGAATGAGATCTAACCCTCCTCTTCAAAATGGGGGTTAAGACTGGGAGTCCTATGTGGGACGGGGACTGTGTCCGACCCGATTACCTTGTCTCTACGCCACAGCTTAGTACAGTGCTTGGCACGTACTGGTCTGCTGGGTTACCTTGGACAAGCTACTTCACTTCTCTGTGCCTCATTCCCCTCATCTGTATAATGGGGATTAAGACTGTGTCCGACACCTGATCGGCTTGCATCTTCCCCAGCGCATCGTGCGGTGCCTTGCGCATAGTAAGTGCTTAACAAATACCATTTAAAATAAAAAACCTGCTGTTGCAACAGCTCCTTCTCCTCCTCCTCTTCCTTCTTCTCCTATTAACCTCCGTTCCCAGCTCTCATGACTCTGCTCAAACAACAGAAGCGCAAACCCCGATGAGCTGCTGATGTCGGTAACAACAGGGAATTCTTGGCACCTGCTCTCGGAGTTAGTTAGCCAGGGAGTGTCTGCAGGAGAAATCCATCATTGTTTCCATTGATCACTTAGTATGTGCAGAGCCCCGAACAAAGAGCTGGGGAGATGACAGTATAAACAAGAGTTGGTAGGCCTGTCACCTCCCCGCAATGACCTTACAGTCTAGAGGGGTATATATCAATATAGATAAATTATGGCTATGGACGTAAGTGCTGCGGGGCTGAGAGGGTCACTACAGTGTGGGCAAAGGCGACACAAAAGGGAGAGGGAGAAGAAGAAATGAGATAAGGATTAATGGGACAAGAGTTTCAGGCCGGAGGATGGGGGAATGGGGGTCGGGGGTTGAATCTGTGGTCCAGGCCTCATTGCCGAGCAATCTGTCCGTGAGGCCTCCAGGAGGATGGAAATAAATCCATCGGGAACATTTGCAGACATATTGCCTGCAGGTCGCTACACTGAGCACAGGCGAGCTCCAGCCCTCAAGGAGCTTACGATCCAGCAGGATAGGCCAACTCTCGAGTAATGTATCTACCCTGGTGCTTGACACATAGTACGCGCTTGACAAATACCATCACTATTATCAAAATTATGCCTCCATGAGGTTGATTCCCAAATTGATATCTCCAGTCCTGATCTCTCTCCCTCGCTGCAGTCTCATATTTCCTCCTGCCTTCAAAGACATCTCTACTTGGGTGTACTGCGGAGGCTGACACCTCAAACTTACTATGTCCAAAACAGAACATCTTACCTTCCCATCCAGACATCTCCCCTGACTTTCCCCTAACTATAGAGGCCACCACCCTCGTCCCTGGGGTAAGCTTGCTGTTCCCTTGAACTTATCTCTCATTCAGTGCCTCACTGACTCCTGTCAGTTCAACCTTCACGGTGTTGCTAGAATCCACCCTTTCCTCTCCAAACTGATACCGTGTTGAACCAAGCTCTCATCTTACCCTACCTTGAGGATAATGATGATGATGATAATAACAATAATGATAATTATAACTGTCATATTTGTTAAGAACTTACTCTATGCCAGGCACTGTACTAAGTGCCGGCGTGGATTCAACCAAATCGGTTTGACACGGTCCCTGTCCCACCTGGGGCTTCCCAGTCCTAATATGTGAGCATGGCACAGTGGACGGACCATGGGCCCTGGGAGTCAGAAAGTCATGGATTCTTATCCCAGCTCCGTCACTTATCTGCTGTGTGACCTTGGACAGGTCGCTTCACTTTTCTGGGCCTCAGTTACCTCATCTCTAAAATGGGGATTGAGACTCTGAACCCCACGTGGGACAGAGACTGTGTCCAACCCGATTTCCTTGTATCCACCCCAGCACTTAGTACTGTGCTTGGCACATAGGAAGCTCTTAATAAATACCATAATTTGTTCATTCATTCAATCGCATTTATTGAGCGCTTACTGTGTTCACAGCCCTGTACAAAGCGCTTGGAAAGTACAATTAGGCAACAAATAGAGACAGTCCCTACCCAACAATGGGCTCACAGTCTAGAAGGGGGAGACCGACAACATTGCTATTGCTATTCAGCACCCGTGTTACCTGGACTCTACCATGAAGCTTCTTTTCACTCGAAGAGTCGTCGAGAAAGAAAGTCTCTTGTCTTTCAGTTACCCCTCCGACATCAAGTGGCGAGACTGGATCACAAACCAGGAATTCTTAGAATGCTGTCATTCTAACAGCTCTGAAACTCTGCTCACCTAAATACAACTTTCCTGGGTGGGATGCATAATGAGAAAGGACAGCCCATTGGATATTCAATCGGTCATCACGCCGGTCAGTCAATCACATTTACCGAGCATTTACTGTGTGTAGAGCACTGCATTAAGTGTTTGGGAGAGCTGGCTATAACAATAAAGGGACACATCCCTGCCCACAATGAGCTTACGGTCTAGAGGAACATGGGGCAGAGCCGGTGTTAGAAACCAGGTCCTTCTGACTCCCAGGCCCATACTCTCTCAAGCTCATTTATTGAGTGCTTGATGGGTGTAGAACACTGTACTAATTGTTTGGGAGAGTCCAGTATAACGGAGTTGGTAGACACGTTCCCTGCCCGCAACAAGCTTCAAACTTAGCTGCTGAATAGTAAGCCGTGATGGGGTGACTGATAACAATGATCGTATCTGCTAAGCACTTACTATGTGTCAAGCATGGTCTTGAGAGCTGGGTAAGCTCTTCCCAGCCCCTGTCCCGCAGTCCCACAGTCCCACTCCCCATTTTACAGATGAGGGAACTGAGGCCCAGAGAAATTCATTCATTCATTCAATCGTATTTATTGAGTGCTTACTGTATGCAGAGCACTGTACTAAGCACTTAAATTCATTCATTCATTCATTCAATCGTATTTATTCAGCGCTTACCGTGTGCAGAGCACTGTACTAAGCACTTGGGAAGTACAAATTGGCAACACGTAGAGACGGTCCCTACCCAACAACGGGCTCACAGTCTAGAAGGGGGAGACAGACGACAAAACATGTGGACAGGTGTCAAGTCCTCAGAATAAGTAGAAGTAAAGCTAGATGCCCATCATTAACAAAATAAAAAGAATAGTACATACGTACAGGTAAAATAAATAGAATAATAAATCTGTACAAACATATATACAGGTGCTACGGGGATGGGAAGGAGATAGGGCTGGGGGTTGGGGGGGGAGAGAGGAAAAAGGGGGCTCAGTCTGGGAAGGCCTCCTGGAGGAGGTGAGCTCTCAATAGGGCTTTGAAGGGAGGAAGAGAGCTAGCTTGGCAGATGTGCTGAGAGAGGGCATTCCAGGCCAGGGGAAGGACGTGGGCCGGGGGTCGACGGCGGGACGGGCGAGAACGAGGTACATTGAGGAGGTTAGCGTCAGAGGAGCAGAGGGTGCAGAAATGAAATGACTTGCCCAAGGTCGCCCAGCTGACAAGTGCCAGGGTCGGGATTGGAACTCGGATCCTTCTGACTCCCAGGCAGCAGAGCACAGGAAAAGTGCATCACATGGAAAGCTGGAAGACAACTGCCTCAGATCTATCAAGTAGATTGAATTTGTTGAGCACCTGGTGGGTGCAGGACACTGTATTAAGCGCTTGAGAGAGTACAACAGACATGATTACTGCCCACAACGAGCTTACAGTCTAGAGGACTAATCGGTCTCGATGGAGAAAGGAGCAGCTTCGGAGAAGCAGCGTGGGCCCGGGGATAGAGCGTGGGCCTGGGAGTCAGGGAGACAGGGATTCTCGTCCCCACTCCGCCACCCGTCCGCTATGTGACCTAGGGCGAGTCACTTCACCCTCTCTTTGCCTATTAGCTCATTTGTAAAATGGACTGTATCCAACGTGATAAGCTTCCATCCACCCCAGCGCTCAGTACAGGCCTGGCACGTAGTAAGTGCTTAACAAATACTATTTAAAAAAATACCTAGCATGTGCCAACCGCTGCCCTAAGTGCTGAGGCAGATGCGAGATAACCACATGGGTAAACCCCTACCCCACCTTACCAATGGGGATAATTATTATTATTATTATTATTATTATTATTATTATTATTATGGTATTTATTAAGCGCTTAACTATATGCCAGGCACTGTACTAAGTGGTGGGCTGGATACAAGAAGATTAGGTTGGACGCTGTCCCTGTCCCACGTGGGGTTCACAGTCTCAATCCCTATTTTACAGTTGAGGTAACTGAGGCCCAGGGAAGTGAAGTGACCAGCCGAAGGTCACACGGCAGACAAGTGGCGGAGCTAGGACTGGAACCCATGACCTTCTGACTCCCAGGCCCGTGCTCTATCCACTACACCAAGCTGCTTCTCATGGGATGGGAATTGGGTCGGTGGAAAGGAGAGTGGTCTTTAATCCCCATTTTACAGACGAGGAAACTGAGAAGCTAAGTGTCTTCCATCATTCGTTCAGTCAATCGTATTTATTGAGCCCTGTACTAAGCACTTGGGAAGTACAAGTTGGCAACATAAAGAGACGGTCCCTACCCAACAAGTGGCTCACAGTCTAGAAAAGGGAGACAGGCAGCCAAACAAAACATGTGGACAGGTGTCAGATCGTTAGAACAAACAAAGCTAGATGCACATCATTAACAAAATAAATAGAATAGTAAATATGTACAAGGAAAATAAATAAAGTAATAAATCTGTACAAACATATATACAGGTGCCGTGGGGAGGGAGGAAGGGAGGAGGAGAGGAGAAAGGGGGCTCAGTCTGGGAAGGCCTCTTGGAGGAGGTGAGCTCTCAGTAAGGCTTTAAAGGGAGGTAGAGAGCTAGCTCGGCGGACTTGCGGAGGGAGGGCATTCTAGGCCAGGGGGAGGACGTGGGCCGGGGGTCGACGGCGGGACGGGCGAGAACGAGGTTCAGTGAGGAGGTTAGCGGCAGAGGAGCGGAGGGTGCGGGCTGGGCTACAGAAGGAAAGAAGGGAGGTGAGGTAGGAGGGGGCGAGGTGATGGAGAGCCTTGAAGCCGAAAGTGAGGAGTTTCTGCTTGATGCGTAGGTTGACTGGCAGCCACTAGAGATAATTTTGAGGAGGGGAGCAACACGCCCCGAGCGTTTCTGCACAGAGATGATCCAGGCAGCAACGTGAAGTGTAGACTGAAGTGGGGAGAGACAGGACGATGGGAGATCAGAGAGGAGGCTGATGCCCATGCTCACAGGGCAGGCACGTGACGGAGCCAGGCTTAGAACCCGGGTCCCCTGTCCCCCTGTCCCCTAGTCCCTCCCCCGCCACTTAAGCCAGACTGTTGAACTGCCATTCTCTGCGGTTTCCCCCTTCGCCAAACCTCTCACCCCTGCCACAGTTTGCCCGCTGCTGATTGCTGGAACGCCCCAGAGATATTGCTGGAGTGAGCTGGGGGGGCGATGACAGTGCCAGGAGCTAACCACCTGGGCTCCAATCCTCATACCAGTCGCCCATGGTGCTCCCGCTGTCTGCAACACTAGAATATCTGTGCCTGGGGCAGAGGGCAGTTCTTTAGGTCCCTGGTTAGGATGAGTAGTGCCAGACCTTACCTCCCCTCCCGTTCTGTCCACAAGAACCATCTTTTCCTTTCTCCTCTGCTTTCCCTGAGCTACCTTCAGATGTAATTTGTTGGAAGTACGTCTGCTTTCTGGAGAAAGGGAAATTCTCCTTTTTCTGTGCCATATCATCTTCTTTCTTTTTAAAGTAAAGACCTTCCTTTGCGATCCCTCAGATTAAAAAATGGATAACCTGCCTTTAAGTCTTCAGCCACTGGCGACCCTTTTTGGAGTAATGACCACTACTTGCTGTTTAGAGGAAGCAGAGAGAAAATAGAAAATTTAAATATTAATCAACCAAATTAATGGTATTTATTGAGCACTTACTATGTGCAGCACACTGAACTAGGTGTTTGGGAGAGTATAATACAACAGAATGAGCCATCAATTTCTCTGTCCATAACAAGCTTACAGTCGTTATACCTGTTTTATTAAACCCAGCACTTTATCGTCATCAATGATGATTAGAGAAGCGTCAATTAGAGAAGCAGCGTGGCCCAGTGGACAGAGCACGGGCTTGGGAGTCAAAGGTCATGGGTTCTAATTCCGACTCCGCCACTTGTCAGCTGTGTGACTTTGGGCAAGTCACTTCACTTCTCTGGGCCTCAATTCCCTCATCTGTAAAATGGGGATGAAGACTGTGAGCCCCACGTGGTACAACCTGATCACCTTATATCCCCCCACAGCGCTTAGAACAGTGCTTTGCACATAATAAGCACTTAACAAGCACCATCATTATTCTAATTAATGGTGTTTACTGAGAACTTACTGTGTGCACAGCACTGAACTAAGCACCTGAGAGCCAATTATCTAACAGAATTAGTAAACACGCTCCCTGCCTACAATGAGCTCACAGCATAGAGGAAACTTTATATCAAACAGCGGCATTTACGGAGCACTTACTTTGTGCAGAGCACTGTACGAAGGATGCTATGATGATGATAATAATAATAATGATGGCATTTGGTAAGCTGCTTACTATATGCCAAGCACCGTTCTAAGCGCTGGGGTAGATCCAAGGTAATCAGGTTGTCCCACATGGGGCTCACAGTCTTCATCCCCATTTTACAGATGAGGGATCTGAGGCACAGAGAAGGAAAGTGACTTGCCCAAAGTCACACAGCCGACAGGTGGCGGAGGCAGGGTTAGAACCCACGACCTCTGACTTCCAAGCTCGTTCTTTCCTCTAAGCCACGCTGCTTTCCTAAACGTTAGAAACGTTAACTACTTGGTTTTAAAGTTAAATTCCAGGTGGAGGTTTAAAACATCAGTGGAATTTTTCTCATCATCATCATCATCATCAATCGTATTTATTGAGCGCTTACTATGTGCAGAGCACTGTACTAAGCGCTTGGAAAGTACAAATTGGCAACATATAGGGACAGTCCCTACCCAACAGTGGGCTCAGAGTCTAAAAGGGGGAGACAGAGAACAAAACCAAACATACTAACAAAATAAAATAAATAGAATAGATATGTACAAGTAAAATAAATAAATAAATAAATAGAGTAAAAAAATATGTACAAACATATATACATATATACAGGTGCTGTGGGGAAGGGAAGGAGGTAAGATGGGAGGATGGAGAGGGGAACGAGGGGGAGAGGAAGGAAGGGGCTCAGTCTGGGAAAGCCTCCTGGAGGAGGTGAGCTCTCAGCAGGGCCTTGAAGGGAGGAAGAGAGCTAGCTTGGCGGATGGGCAGAAAGAGAGCATTCCAGGCCGGGGGGATGACGTGGGCCGGGGGTCGATGGCGGGACAGGCGAGAGCGAGGTACGGTGAGGAGATCAGCGGTGGAGGAGCGGAGGGTGCGGGCTGGGCAGTAGAAGGAGAGAAGGGAGGTGAGGTAGGAGGGGGTGAGGTGATGGACAGCCTTGAAGCCCAGGATGAGGAGTTTCTGCCTGATGCGCCGATTGATTGGTAGCCACTGGAGATTTTTGAGGAGGGGAGTAATATGCCCAGAACGTTTCTGGACAAAGATAATCCGGGCAGCAGCATGAAGTATGGATTGAAGTGGAGAGAGACACGAGAATGGGAGATCAGAGAGAAGGCTGATGCAGTAGTCCAGACGGGATAGGATGAGAGCTTGAATGAGCAGGGTAGTGGTTGGGATGGAGAGGAAAGGGCGGATCTTGGCAATGTTGTGGAGCTGAGACCGGCAGGTTTTGGTCAGGGCTTGGATGTGAGGGGTGAATGAGAGAGCGGAGTCGAGGATGACACCAAGGTTGCGGGCTTGTGAGACGGGAAGGATGGTAGTGCCGTCAACAGAGATGGGAAAGTCAGGGAGAGGGCAAGGTTTGGGAGGGAAGACAAGGAGTTCAGTCTTCGACATGTTGAGCTTTAGGTGGCGGGCAGACATCCAAATGGAGATGTCCTGAAGCCAGGAGGAGATGCGAGCCTGGAGAGAGGGGGAGAGAGCAGGGGCAGAGATGTAGATCTGGGTGTCATCAGCGTAGAGATGATAGTTGAAGCCGTGGGAGCGAATGAGGTCGCCAAGGGAGTGCGTGTAGATCCAGAACAGAAGGGGACCAAGCACTGACCCTTGGGGAACCCCCACAGTGAGTGAATGGGAGGGGGAGGAGGAGTCTGCAAAAGAGACTGAGAAAGAACGACCGGAGAGGTAAGAGGAGAACCAGGAGAGGACGGAGTCTGTGAAGCCAAGGTCAGATAGCGTGTTGAGAAGTAGGGGGTGGTCCACAGTGTCGAAGGCTGCTGAGAGGTCGAGGAGGATTAGGATAGAGTAGGAGCCGTTGGAACTGGCAAGCAGGAGGTCATTGGTGACCTTTGAGAGGGCAGTTTCCGTGGAATGTAGGGGATGGAATCCAGACTGGAGGGGGTCGAGGAGAGAGTTGTTGTTGAGGAATTCTAGGCAGCGAGTGTAGACAACTCGTTCAGGGAGTTTGGAAAGGAATGGTAGAAGGGATATGGGACGATAACTAGAAGGTGAGGTGGGGTCAAGAGAGGGTTTTTTTAGGATGGGAGAGACATGGGCATGTTTGAAGGCAGAGGGAAGGAACCAGTGGAGAGTGAGCGGTTGAAGATGGAAGTTAAGGAGGGGAGAAGGGATAGAGCGAGAGATTTCATGAGATGAGAGCCAATGGGGTCAGAAGCACAGGTGGCCGGAGTAGCACTTGAGAGGAGGGAGGAGAGCTCCTCTGAGGACACTGCTGGGAAGAATGGGAGAGTAACAGAGAGTGTTGAGAGCCGGGGGGATGGAGAAAGGGCGAAGAGACTTTGGGGAGGTCGGACCTGATGGATTTAATTTTGTTTATGATGTAGGAGGCCAGATCTTTGGGGGTGAGGGAAGGAGGAGGGGGAGGAACCGGGGGCCTGAGAAGGGAGTTGAGTGTACGGAAGAGCTGGCGGGGGTGATGGGCATGGGTGTCAATAAGGGAGGAGAAATAGTTTTGTCTGGCAGAGGAGAGGGCTGAGTTAAGGCAGGAAAGGATAAACTTGAAGTGATCGAGGTTGGCATGGTGTTTAGACTTTCGCCAGCAGCGTTCGGCAGCTCGAGCATAAGAGCGAAGGAGGCAGACAGTGGCAGTGATCCAGGGCTGTGGGTTAGTGGTGCGAGTGCGGCGAAGGGAAAGTGGAGCGAGTGAGTCTGAGTAGAAAGGGTAGAGTTGAGAGCAGTAATCTGATCATCAAGACTGGGTAAAGAGGAGAGGGCGGCGAGGTGGGGTGTGAGGCGCTCCGAAAGATGGGTGGGGTCCAGAGAGCGGAGATCTCTGTGAGGGAGTAATACGGATTTACAGGGGAAAGGAGTGTGAGTGAGGAGGCAGGTGAGAAGATTATGATCAGAGAGGGATTTCAGAGTTGGTGAGGGTGGACACAGTGCAGCGGTAGGAGATGATGAGGTCGAGGGTATGACCAAGTTGGTGAGTGGGTGAGGTGGGGTGGAGGAAGAGGTTGGCAGCGTCAAGGAGAGATAGAAGGCGGGCGGCAGAGGAGTCGTTAGGGATATCCATGTGGATATTGAAGTCTCCAAGGATCAGAGTGGGCATGGAGAAGGAGAGAAGGACGGTGAGGAAGGGGTCAAAGTCGTTAAAGAAGTTGGAAGTGGGGCCGGGAGGGCCGTAGATGACCGCTACAAGAATCTGGAGGGGGTGGTAGAGGCGAATAATGTGGGCTTCAAAGGAAGGGAAGGAAAGGGAAGGGGGAGGAGGAATAGTGCGAAAGCAACATTGGGGGGCGAGAAGGAAACCGACACCTCCTCCTTTTCCGGTGAGTCTGGGGGGAATGGGAGAAGAAGAGGCCTGCACTGCAGAGAGCAGCAGAAGAGACCGTGTCGTCTGGAGACAGCCAAGTTTCAGTTAGGGCGAGGAGGAGTAGAGAGCTGGAAAGGAATAGGTCCAGGATGAAAGGGATCTTACTTAAAACGGAGCGGGGGTTCCAGTGGCCACACATGGCAGTAGCTGTCGAGGGAGGGGAGGGAGGGGGAAGGGTGCGAGGGGTGGGGAGGGTTTGGATTGGGGTGAGTTTGCGGGGGCCTGGGTGGGGAGAGTGGGAAGGGGGGTGGGATGGGAGAGGAGAACTGGGATGGGGTGGGGGCGGGGAGAAGGGGAGGGAGGGGGCCGGGAGGGAGGAGCAGAGGACCTGCGCTGGTACAGAGGAATCCTTGGTAGGGGGTGAGGGGGAGTGGTCTTGGAGAGGGAGAGGGAGGGAAAAAGCTGAGTGGGAGAGGGGAAGGGGAAGGTGAGGAATGGGAATGGCAGTTGGGAGCTAGGGAATTGAAAGTTCATGGTGAGGTCGGCAGGGCGAGTGACAGTACGGTGGGAGGTTAACAATTGAGATGCAGAAGCAATAAAACAGTAGCAATGATACAAGTAGGCGATGGCATCACAGGGTGTAGTTAAACAATCAATATGCTATGGCAATAATAAAATTGGCAGATAATGATGTCACAGAGAGCAGATACAAAATATTAAGTGCTGGAGTAGGGTGGGCCTGTTAAGGGGAGTCAGGGAGCAGAGATACCTGGGGAGAGGAGCGGACAGTCAACTAGCATGGGAGGGCTAAGGAGGTGCGAATGAGGTTGTCGTTATTGTAACATGGTGCTAACGAGGGCTTTTTACCTGGGGGCGGGAGGAGAGTCAGTCAGGACCGGACCGGGAAGGGGGGGATGAGGGGCCCTTTAAGGAAGGTCGCCTAAGTG
The DNA here is from genome assembly GCF_015852505.1 of Tachyglossus aculeatus. Classification (NCBI taxonomy): domain Eukaryota; kingdom Metazoa; phylum Chordata; class Mammalia; order Monotremata; family Tachyglossidae; genus Tachyglossus; species Tachyglossus aculeatus. The sequence goes on along the minus strand of NC_052086.1, from coordinate 82,692,484 downwards.
TTGGGGGGGGTGGAAATAGTGGGGGCGTCCGTGGGGGCGCTGCGATGGCGGGCGGGTGGGCAGGCCTCTCGGGAACGGAGTCCCGGGCGTCTGTGGCGGCGCTCTGAGGAGAGGATCCTTCCGGGAGCAGCAAGGCCGCGCCGTGTGATGGCGGGCGGGCGCGTGGGCAGGCCTCTCGGGAACGGAGTCCCGGACGTCTATGGCGGTGCTCTGAGGAGAGGATCCTTCCGGGAGCAGCAAGGCCGCGCGGTGTGATGGAGGGCGGGCGGGCCTCTCGGGAACGGAGTCCCGGGCGTCTATGGCGGCGCTCTGAGGAGAGAATCCTTCCGGGAGCAGCAAGGCCACGCGGTGTGATGGCGGGCGGGCGGGCCTCTCGGGAACGGAGTCCCGGTTGTCTATGGCGGCGCTCTGAGGAGAGGATCCTTCCGGGAGCAGTAAGGCCACGCGGGGTGATGGCGGGCGGGCGGGCCTCTCGGGAACGGAGTCCCGGGCGTCTATGGCGGCGCTCTGAGGAGAGGAGCCTTCCGGGAGCGGCAAGGCCGCGCGGTGTGATGGCGGGCGGGCGGGCCTCTCGGGAACGGAGTCCCGGGCGTCTATGGAGGCGCTCTGAGGAGAGGATCCTTCCGGGAGCAGCAAGGCCGCGTGGTGTGATGGCGGGCGGGACTCTCGGGAACGGAGTCTCGGGCGTCTATAAAGGTCATCACCTTTAGCAAGTTCTCCTAGGTGAAAATATTTTCGCTTTTTTTTAAATATTTTTTTAAATGGTACTTAAGTGCTTGCTACGTGCCAGGCACCGTACGAAGTGCTGGGGTAGATACAAACTGATCAGGCTGGACACAGTCCCGATCCTACATGGGGCTCACAGCTTTAATTCCCACCTGACAGATGAGGGAACTGAGGCCCAGAGAAGCGAAGGAAATTGCCCACGGTCACGCAGCAGACAAGTAGCGGAGCCAGAATTAGAACCCAGGTCCTTCTGACTCTCAGGCCCATGCTCCATCCACTAGGCTATGCTGCTTCCCCTCCTTTTTCCTTGAAATGTCAAGAACACACAGGGGCCAGTGAAGGGCAACCCATTTAAACCGTGAGGCCCATGAAGGGCAAGGACTGCATTTAATTCTCACCTGGGTATTCTCTTCCAGTGCTTAGTACAGTGCCACGATCCAAGTAAGCACCTAATAAACACTATCACTTCTACCCCACCGATAGTCTTCCCACCTCCGCCGGATTTCACCCAGCAGCTTCCCGTGAATGTACCACAGGAATGACTTTGAATGATTCATAAGGAACTGAATCCCCTGGCCCCTCCTTCCCTGAACGTGAGCCGGTGCAGGAAGAGGATGAGCCCAACTAATGACCTTGGGCAAGTCACTTCACCCTCTCTGGGCCTCAGTTACCTCCTCTGTAAAATGGGGATGGAGACTGCAGGCCTCACATGGGACAGGGACCGTTGTCCAGCCTAATTTGCCTGCATCCACACTAGTGTGCTTAGCAAATACCAAAAGAATAATAATAACAGTATTATTAGTAATATTATTAAGACCCGCCTGTATGGAAAACACAGAGCGGCAGAGGCCAAAGAGCTCCTAAAAGCCAGCAACATAAAACTCTCCAAACGCTCAAGCGTACCCGGAAATGTTATTGCTTCCAAATGTAATTTCAAAAAGGAGATGCTCTCAAAACTCGAGATTTATTATTATTTTTTAATGTGTAAGCTGGCATCACATTTTGGTCCATCCAATTTTACACTGTGTTTTCCCATCATCCTTTTAATCAACCTAGAGGACAGTTTTCTTCCCGGAAAGCTGTATGAGGATTTATTGGTTTCTTGCTCCGACCCACTTACCTTGGGCTATATTTTGGGTTTTTACCTAAACGGACTCAGGATTTTGCCTTTGGGAGACAGCTCAACCATTCATATGAGTGTCCAATACAACCTACAATTCTCACAGACGATTTCGCAATTGTGGAAAATTTCACATTACGCGTCCCCTGTGCCTACTGCTACAGAGATTCAGGTTCAATCCTGACCTGAATTGCATCACCTAATTCCCATTCTACTCATCTGACCATCATTTTGATAGGGTTTAGCTGTTCTGGACAACAGTAATTCTTCAAGATATCTCGACGTTTTATTCTTATCCCGGCATGGTCGTGTGAAGAAATACCTAGACAGATGAAATTCCCTCGTGGAAACCACTTCTTTGTATTCCCTTTCCCACAAAGGGAATTTCCCACACAATTCCCAAATTCATTCTGCAAGTGAAATGTTTTCTGCAAATTTAGTCTGAACGCTGAGAAGCAGTGTGGTCTAGTGGATAGGAGCCCAGGCCTGGGAATCAGAAGGACCTGGGTTCCAATCGCTGCTCTGCCACTTAATACTACTAATAATAATGGCATTTATTAAGTGCTTACTAAGTGCAAAGCACCGTTCTAAGCACTGGGGAGGTTACAAGGTGATCAGGTGGTCCCACAGGGGGCTCACCATCTTCATCCCCGTTTTACAGATTGAGGTAACTGAGACCCAGAGAAGTTAAGTGACTTGCCCAAAGTCACACAGCTGACAATCGGCAGAGTCAGGATTTGAACCCAAGACCTCTGACTCCAAAGCCCGTGCTCTTTCCACGGAGCCACGCACTTGTCTGCCGTGTGATCCTGGGCAAATGACCTCACTTCTCTGCAGCTCAGTTTCCTCATCCGTAAAATGAAGACTGTGAGCCCCATCTGGGTCAGGGACTGTGCTCAACCTGATTAGCGTCCATCTTCTCCAGTGCTTCTCCTCCAAAGGCAGGATCCCCTCACATTTCAAAAGCCTCCCTTCCTTCTCCTTGCCTGGGCTCGTTCAGGGTCTCCAAAACCCCAACCTAAACGGCTCTCCCGATTGCTGATGTCATCCTTTGAGGCTCCCCAGCAGTCCCCTGAAGCGCCGGGTCATTGGTTTGGGTGAAGTGTCCACAAAGAGTTCCAACTGAGGAAAGGCCAAGAGGCCACTGTTAATCATTGCCTGGGTTAGCTCACTTGGCACTGACAGAGTCCTTTTCCTCCAAAGTTCCCAGTAAGGCTCGGGGGGCTCTTCTCTTCAAACCAGTCTGGAAGAGAGAAGAGGGACGAGAACCTTCGAAACCGACGGAGAGACTGCGTTTTGTAATAATAATTCACTCATTCATTCAATCGTATCTGTTGAGTGCTTACTGTGTGCAGAACACTGTACCTAGTGCTTGGAAAGTGCAATTTGGCAACAAATAGAGACAATCCCTACCCAACAACGGGTTCACAGTCTAGAATGGGGGAGACAGAATAATAATAATAATAATAATAATGATAATTGTGGTATGTGTTAAGCGCTTACTATGTGCCAGGCACTGTTCTGGGTGCTGGGGTGGATACAAGCAAAGCGGGTTGGAAACAGTCCCTGTCCTACATGGGGCTGACAGTTTCAATCCCCATTTTACAGATGAGGTAATCTAGGCCAAGTGACTTGCCCAAGGTCACACAGCAGACAAGTGATGGAGCTGGGATTAGAACCCATGACCTTCTGACTCCTAGGCTCATGCTCTAGCTGCTCATTCCATCTTATTTACTGAGCACTTACTGGGTGCAGAGCACTGCACTAAGCACTTGGGACGGCCCACAACAAGATTACAGTCTCGAGGAACGAGGAACTCTCCTGCCCACCAAAACCTGCCTCCTTGTCATTCGGAGATGAAACCAGGGGGCCGGTCTCACCTCAGTCGATCAGTGGTATTTACTGAGTGCTTACCCCACGCGGAGCACCGTGCTAAGCGCTTACCTGAGTTTCTAGCTGGTGCTCTTCTTGCCACTCACATTAGTTACTTTAATTTGTTCTCCACAGGTCCCCTGTGAGGTTGGGTTCAGGTATTACCACTCTGCTTTCCAGATGGGGAAACTGAGGCCCAGGGAGGTGAAGTGACTTGCCCAAGGCCTCGCTGCAGACGGGCGACAGAGCTGGGACTAGAAGCCGGGGTTTCCAGGGCCGCGGCTCTACCGCTCCAAGCCGCCTCTCCGTAGGGGGAAGACTGTACCTCACCCTCTGCCGGGTTTACCGTATCGCTCCCCATCCACGAGTACCGCCAGAGTGTCCGGGGCCCCTTCGACGGGGATCAGCCCGCTTCCACACAATAGCCAGGTGACCTTCCCACTTGGGATCAAACACAGGCTCCGGGCTAGGAGCTGTCTGATACCCCACCCGCCGCCGTCAAATTCTTAATCTCCCATCCAAGAGCCTTTAGAAATGGGGAGACCCTCAGGGAAGTGAAATTACCTCTAATTCTAGGCACGGCAATTGTCCGTGCCTAGGGTTTAGGGACTTAATTAATAACGGGAATGTACTATAAATAGAGGGTGGGGTGGGGCGGGGGGCGGGGGATGCAGACAGTGGAATGGGTTCGATTCCATTTCCCTCATTTTAAAAAATGATAAGAATTATTACTCCTGGAGTTGCTATTTTAGGGGTGGGCAGACTTGTGGCAGATGAGAGAACCGAGGTGTCAATATTACCCACTTCCAACTTTGGCTTTTCCAGAATTCTTGAGGGGCATTTCTGGTTCGATCGAACTCACTAGCATTTTGCAGTCACGGTGTTTTTCTATCTTGACCATTCACATCCATGAACAGGTACAGGGACAACTCAAGTGAAACTCAAAGCAGTGAAGAGCCCTTCAGGCAGACAGTGTGATAAGCTAAACTGCAAACACTGGACAATGTTTTTGGACTAGGAGGCAGTTGCTATGGAGATTGTTGCTAATTAACTGCATTCAGCCAGGAGAAGAAGGGCCTTCAGGATAGGCTGAACTGGACTGCATCTTAGAAGGAGCCACGCCGTGCACAATCTGCACATCTCTCATATCTAGAATACCTGGGTGCCTTTGCTTAGCTTGCAGAACAGCCTAAGAAATGACAACGGCGTGTTTTTCTTCCCTCCGGCCCAGCTTCGGTCGATCACATCCAGGATCCACCAGTCCTTCCTTTGGGGGCGAGGGGTACCAAAGGCACCCCAAAACTCCATGCCTGGGGCTCTCCAAGAGGAAGAGAAGAGAAAAACCCCACAGAACCGTATGAAACATTCCGATAGGCTGCCTTCCTTTCGGGCCGCATAAAAAAGCCATAAAATGAAAATCACTTCCAAGAGAGTAAGCCTCCTGTGATTCACGGTTTGCCTCCACCACGAACTAGAAGTTACTGGGTCAGGACTCAAAAATAAAATAAAATAAAATAAAATGAATTCAGTATTTCCTCCTCTGATGGGGTCACATGGAACCAGGCAGATTTGCTGACTCATCCTCCAGCAGATTAAAACGAATGTGTTGAAACTCAAATGGTTTGCCTTGTAGGGCGGACCTTGCAGTTGATTTCAATTAAAAGAGAAGGCCACCGATAGCTTCATGGCCCTTTCATTCGGTAGTATTTATTGAGCGCTGACTGTGTGCAGTGCACTGTACAAAGCGCTTGGGAAAGTACAATACAATGATAAACAGTGACATTCCCTGCCCAAAGTGAGCTTACCGTCTAGAAGGGTAGAGAGACATTAAACTGGGCCCATTGCTTGCACTGGACTCTCTCTGAGTGGCCTAGGGATTCATATATGGAAGCTCAGTTTCCTCATCCAGAAAATGGGGACACAACACCCATTCTCCCTGTGAGCCCCATGTGGGACGGAGGCTGGACCTACCCCTTAGAACATTGCCTGACACGTCCCAAGTGCTTACAAATACCCTAATAATAGCCATAATAACAATGAGTCAAAAGAATCTGCCATAGCGATTTACTGGGGAGAGCAATTGGTCAGCCCAGTTGCCGCTCACTGCCTAAACTGGAATCTAACTGGGGCTGAAACTGTTCATTCAAGCCCCTGTGCCTCAGGACTAATGTAACAATTGGGCTATTTGTTAAGCACTTACTCTGGGCCAAGCACCGTGCTAAGCGCAGTATTAAGTCCTAAGATGACCAGCTCAGACCCAGTCCCTGTATACTATGCTCAGCAGATCGCTACCTAGACCAGCACACAATGCCAGTTTTTCTTTTTCTTTTTTATGGTATTTGTTAAGTGTTTACTGCATGTCAGACACCGTTCTAAGCATTGGGATAGATACATGTTTACTCGGTTGGGCACAGTCCCTGTCCCACATCAGGTTCACAGTCTAAGTAGGAGGGAGAACGGGAGAATTGAGGCCCGGAGAATCGAGGTGACTTGCCCAAGGTCAGATGGGAACCTTTGGCCAGAGTCAGGATTAGAACCCAGGTCCTCTGATCCTCAGGCTGGCACTCTTTCCAGTAGGCCAAAGTGCTTCTTTAACACATTTGATGGCATAGTAATAATACTGATAATGATAACTGTGGTACTTGTTAAGCACTTACTTTGTGCCAAGCACTGTAGTAAGCCCTAGGTTAGATACAAGATCGGATACAAGATACAAGATCAGATCCCACATGGGGCTCACATGTTACTAAAGGGAACAGGTTACTAAATTTCCATTTTGCAGATGGGGGAACTGAGGGCCAGAGAAGTGAAGTGACTAGCCCAAGGTCACACAGCAGACAAGTGGCAGAGCCAGGACTCGAACCCAGGTCCTTCGGACTCCCAGGCCCGTGCTCTATCCACTAGGCCACGCTGCTTCTCGGCCTTACAGCGAGGGCCTGATTCTGCTCTTAAAGTTAACACACAAACTGGCCACTTTCCAACCAAAGCCTGAATTTTCTAATGCTGTATTTGGTTCGAAGTAGGTCTTTCGTGCCAAGAACCACGGGCTTTGGAGTCAGAGGTCATGGGTTCAAGTCCCGGATCCACCACTTGTTAGCTGTGTGACTTTGGGCAAGTCACTTCACTTCCCTGGGCCTCAGTGACTTCATCTGCAAAATGGGGATGAAGACTGTGAGCCCCCCGTGGGACATCCCGATCCCCTTGTAACCTCCCCAGCGCTTAGAACAGTGCTTTGCACATAGTAAGTGCTTAAAAAATGCCATTATTATCATCATTATCATTAGGGTTTTCCTTCTTGTTCTCTGAATCTCCAGATTTGGAGTGCTGGGCCAGAGTCCAAGGAGAGGAGATGGATTCTGTCGCTGAGAAAGGGTGAGAAAGAGAGAGACAGAGAGAGATAGGGAGACAGCAATCATACACACGTGCTCACAGCAGGTTCAATAAGTTTCAGTTCACCCCACCTCTGCCATCCTGAAATTGAGGGAGGCCAGCAGGGCTGAGACTGGTTTACCATGGCTTACTGGATAGAACATGGGTCTAGGGCTCAGGAAGACCTGGGATCTAATCCTGGCTCTGCCACATGTCTGCTGTGTGATCTTGGGCAAGTCGCTTCACTTCTCTGGGCCTCAGTGACCTCATCTGAGGGGTCTGAGGGGTCTGAGTGGGGTCTGAGACTGTGAACCCCTGTGGGACAGGGACTGTGTCCAACCCAATTTGCTTGTAACCACCCCAGCGCTTAGTACAGTACCTGTCACACAGTAAGCAGTTTACAAATACCACAATTATTATTGTATTCCTGCAGGAATTACCACCGGGAGGCAGATGCCAGAGAAGCAGTATTACACACAGGGGATCGAGAGGGCAAGCCAAAGCGAAAAGGAGTCGGTAAGTTGTTCTGGGGGAAATGTACGTTCCGCCTAAAAATAAAATGGGAAGACTCCAAATGGAATATCCCGGGCCCTTTACGGTAGCGCTTCATGGGGACGTTAGCATTTCTACCTTAGGAGACCGACACGTGGGATTTTAAGAGGACCCAGGGGCCAACCCTCACACGCCTCTGAGGCCCCGCTTCCTATTTCCCGGCCCATCTGCAGAGGAAGCAACATGGTCTAGTAGATAGAGCACAAGCCTGGAAGTCAGAAGGACTTGGATTCTAGTCCCAGTTCCTCCACTTAACTGCTGTGTGACCTTGGGCAAGTCATTTCGCTACTCTGAGACTCAGTTCCTCATCTGTAAAAAGAAGATTTTACTCATCTGTAAAATGGGGATTAAATCCTATTCCCTCCCACTTAGGTTTTGAGCGCCACATGGGACTGGGATTGTGTCCGACCAGATTACCTCGTTATCTCCCCCGGGACTCGGAACAGGGCTTCACACATAGAAAGCACTAAATAATAATAACAAAATAATGATGATAATAATAATAATAATGAAGAGTTCAAGATGCTATTTTGATATTATATCAATAACAAAATAAGAATAACAAAATCAAGAGTTCATGTCATTTGAGTACATCTCAGCAAGTCAGGAAAACACAGGGTTACGGAATAAGTCAGTTGAACCTGCCGTTTTAATACCCAGTTTTGACTGGGGAAAGATTCTCTGGGAAGACACGGGGGGAGGCAGTGTGGCCTAGTGGATCGAGCACAAGATTGGAAGTCAGGAGACTCAAGTACCATGTGACCTTGAGCAAATCACCAAACTTCTCCGGGCCTTGGTTTCCTCATCTGTACAGTGGGGATAAGACAGACTGTGAGCCCCCTTTGGGACGGGGCCTATGTCCAGTTCAATAAATACCACTAATCCGTTTCATACTCTTGCACCTACCCCCGGGCTTAGCACATAGTGTTCAAATAAATACTATTGTTAAGGAAATGATCTTTGTTAGGGCCACGAGCCGCTGGGAAACGACAAGAAAATAGAAGATTCCTATTTACAAAAATTCAAAGGGGTGGATATTTGACTGGCACTTGATGTTCCGCCATCTGAATCCTAGAAACAATTAGAAGTTTGAAGTATCCCAGGGAAAGGAAAATATAGGGACTGAAATTCCCAGGGCTTCCCAAACTATTTTATTGGAAGATCCTTATTCATTTACTGACTTCGAAAGCAAGGCCGGGGTGGGCCACAACCATACAGCGCGGTAACCACCGGGCACGACTGGCACCGAGAGGAGCATTTCTCCACGTCCTGAGGGACTTGGTGCAGAGCGTCTGTGTGCCGGTAGCCGCGTACGTCATTCCCTTCAAGGTAGGGGATCTCGGCCGCTCTTCAGTTACGGAGTTTAAGCACTGGCTCTAACCTTCATGGGCTTATCTAGCACGGATGCTCACTGGGGGCGGGAAATGTATTTGTTATATTGTTCTATTAAACTCTCCCAAGTGCTTAGTATGGTACTCTGCACACAGTAAGCTCTCCATAAATACCATTGATAATTTCTATTAATGTCTGTCTCCCCCAGTAGACTTTAAGCTCACTGTGGGAAGGGAATTTGTCTGTTGTATTGCTCTATTTCACCCTTCCAAGAGCTTAGTATGGTGCTTTGCACAAAATAAGTGCTCAATAAATATGACTGGTTGATTGATTGATTATCTTGTACCTTTGCTCAGTGCTTGGCACTTGAAGAGCACTTAATCCATACCATTTTTTTTAAAATGCTATCCCTGCCCTCAAGGAGCTTACAGTCTAATGCATGGTGTAGTGCATCGAGCACAGACCTGGGGGTCAGAAGGTCATGGGTCCTAATTCCAGTTCCTCCACTTGTCTGCTGTGTGACCTTAGGCAAGTCACTTCACTTCTCTGGGCCTCATCTGAAAAATGGGGATTGAGACTGGGAGCCCCATGAGGGACACGGACTGGGTCCAACCCGATTTGCTAGTATCCACCCCAGAGCTTAGTGCAGTGCCTGGAACATAGTAGGCACTTAACAAATACCACAGCTATTATCATTAATGGAGACCCCATACCTCCCCAGACAGACACTTCCACAGGAGGTATAGGAGCATGAGAGTGCGAGGACCTGAGTTCCCTCCCTTTTAATAACTGAAAGACGATTACACCCCCGACCTTCAGAGCCTTATTGAAGGCACTGAAGCTCCAAGAGGCCTTCCCTAAGCCTTCATTTCCTCTTCTCCCACACCCTTCTGGAGCATGCTGACTGGCTCGCTTGATTCACCACCCCGCCATCCCCACCGTATTTACATACATATCTCTAATTTTATTTATTTCTATGAATGTCTGTCTCCCCCTCTAGTCTGTAAGGGCATGGTTGGAAGGGAACATTCACTCATTCAATTGTATTTATTGAGCGCTTACCGTGTGCAGAGCACTGTACTAAGCGCTTGGGAAGTACAAGTTGGCAACATATAGAGATGGTCCCTACCCAACAGTGCACTCACAGTTTAGAAGATGCCTGCTATATTGTTATACTGTAATCTCCCAAGCGCTTAGTACAATGCCCTGCACACAGTAAGGACTCAATAGATATGACTGATTATCACAGTGAAGAAATACATCCAACTAATGCACCTGAGGCTTAATCCCCAAGGTATTTCTACCACAGAATTTTCTTATTAGTGCTACTTGGCCTTAGGCCCCCTAATGCAAAATTAGGCCTTCCTAATGCAAAATCTTGTAATTCTGTTCTTAGGGCTAGTTAGTCCTTTGGCCCCAAAGCCTTCTTTACACAACATCGTGTTATTAGTCAAAAGAGCACGGGCCTGGGAGTCCAGAGGACCTGGGTTGGTCTTCTGTGGGCCCTTGGGTGAGCCACTTCACTTCTCTGGACCTCAGTTCCCCCATCTCCAAAATGGGGATTCAAAACCCGACCTCCCTTAATTAATCAATCAGTCATAGTTATTGAGCGTTGACTGCATGCAGAACACTGTACTATGCGCTTGGGAGAGTACAGTAGAACAATATAACAAACACATTCACTGCCCACTATGCCTATGTAGACTGTAAGCCCCGTGTGGGATCTGATAATCTCGAGTCTACCCCAACGCTTAGTACAGGTAGGTGCTAGGTGACCTTGGACAAACCACTTCACTTCTCTATGCCTCTGTTCCCTCATCCATAAAATGGGGATGAAGACTGTGGGCCCCAAGAGGGACAGGGACTGTGTCTGATGTGTTTAGCTGGTTTCTGCCGCAGCGATGAGTACAGTGCCTGGCACATAGTAAGTACAAAATAATTCCTGCATCACAGTGCCTGACCAGGTGTGCTGGAATCCTGGACAGATGGGCCGAACACAGATCGACACAGTTCTCGGCTGCCCGTCGACGGTCTTGGACGTGGAGAGGCCTAGTGAGTAGAGCCCGGGCCTGGGAATCGGAAGGCCCTGTGCTCTAATCCCGGCTCCGCCACTTGTCAGCTGTGTGCTCTTAGGCAAGTCGCTTCAGTGGCCTCGTTTGTAAAATGGGGACTAAGACTGTGAGCAGCATGGGGGAAAGGGACTGTGTCTAACCTGATTACCTTGTAACTATCCCACTGTTTAGAACAGTGCCTGGCACGTAGTAATCGCTTAAACAAATACCATCATTATTATTATTATTCTCTGTGCCTTAGTTACCTCATCTGTAAAATGGGGATGAAGATTGTGAGCCCCATGGGGGACAGGGACTCTGTCCAACCTGATTATCTTGTATTAACCCCAGCACTTAGGACAGTGCCTCGCACCAAGGAAGCGCTTAACAAATACCATTTAAAAAAAAGCCAACCAAGAGAGACCCTTTCCATCTGACTTTACACTCACTCCCTTGGAGAGGGAGTTCATTCACTTCCACGGCTTTAATTATCGCTGTTCCGGGTGAGATTTTTGGAAAATGCCCTGGGCGGTAGAGAGGCCAGAGGCAGAGAGACCAGTGAGGAGACCGATAGGATAGTCAAGCTGAGATGGGACGTTATTTGCCGCATGTGGTGGACTGTCAGAAGATGGCGTTTGCAAAATGTTTCGGGCTTCTCGGCAGAGAGCCATAAAATAAAGCCAAATGCTGAATACTCAGATTATTGGCGAGAAGCAGCGTGGCTTAGTGGATTCTGACCTGAGTGTCAGAAGGACCTGGATTGTAATCCCAGCTCCGCCACCTGTCTGCTGTGGGTCCTTGGGCGAGTCACTTCACTTCTCTGGGCTTAGGTTCCATCTACTGGAAAATGGGGATTAAGGCCGTTAGCCCCATGTGGGACATGGATTGCGTCCAACCCGATTAGCTTCTTTCTACCCCAGTGCTTAGTACAGTGTCTGGCACATAGGCACTTAACAAATGCCATGTAAAAAAAAAGACAAGAATATTCAGAATTTTGGAAGCTCATTGTTGAGAGGGAATGTGTCTGTTGTTGTTTTGTACTGTTCCAAGTGCTTAGTGCAGTGCTCTACACACGGTAAGGGCTCAATAAATTTGATTGAATAAATGATTGAATAAATGAACATCAATCGAGAATCCCATTAGGTTCCATTCCTTCTCCCTCTGCATCCTAAAATCTTTCTTACCAACGGAAACATGGACTAATTTGAATTTCCCCACCTCTACCTGCCCCAGCGCACTTAATCCTACCAGAGATCCTGCATCATTAGGCCATAAGCTCCTAAAAGACCAGGAGGTGTCAGGTCTTATAAGTTTTTTTATACTCCCAGCCACCTAGTAGAGTGCTCTTGCATAAAGCAGGCATTCAATAAATGCTGCTGAGGATGATGATGGATAAACCTCACTTTTCTTCATCTCCCACTCCCTTCTGCATCACCCTAACTTGCTCCCTTTGATCTTCCCCTCTCCCCACCCCCCACAGCAGTTATGCATATATCTATAATTTTATTTACTTATATCGATGCCCGTCTCCCCGCCTTTCCTCCTCCCCCAGACTTTGAGCTCACTGTGGGTAGGGATTGTCACTGTTGATTGTTGTGTTGTTCCTACCCAAGAACTTAGTACAAGTGCTCTACGCACAGTAAGAGCTTAATAAATACAATAAATAAATGAATGAATTGTTCAATCAAAGGCATTTAATGAATGCCTACTGTGCGTGCAGGACACCGGACTAAAAACCTGGGAAAGCACAGTAAAGCAGAGTTGGTAGATATGTGCCCGTCCCAGAAGGAGTGTACAGTCTACAGGTGAGAGAACAACAAACGTTTTGTGATACTGGCCACTACACGGTACCATTCTCAATATTTCAAGCAGGAGGAGCAGCGTGGCCTAGTGGATATGGCACGGACCTGGGAGTCAGAGGGCCTGAGTTCTAATCCTGGCTCTACAACTTGTCTGCTGCGTGATCTTGAGCAAGTCACTTCACTTCTCTGGGCCTCAGTGACCTCATCTGTAAAATGGGGATGAAGATTGTGAGCCCCATGTAGGACAGGGACTATGTCCAATCTGACTGACTTGTATCTACCCCAGTGCTCAGTACAGTGCCAGGCACATAGTAGGCGCTTAACGAATTATATTTTTAAAAAAAGTGCACGAAAATGGTTTGAATGCAGGCAACTAGAAGGAGACTGATGAGCTCCCAGGTGACAGGGATGAAAATGGAGGTCAGACAATCCTCTATCCACAGTTCGTGCCTTCCAGTATTATTACTACAGTATCCCATTTGATTTGCAGTGTCGTAAACGCCACATGTACTGAGAATACACAGGTGCAGGTAGGGTCAGCAATCTTGTATTCTGGCTAAAAGGAAACAGATACAGCTTATTTATTTATTTATTTATTAATGGGACTGAAACAGAACTTTGGTAAAGACAGACACTTAAAAGACATGAAAAATGAATACAAGATTTCCTCCCCAGTATCTCCAGGGGGCTGTAATTAAGGGAATACGTTTTTACCAAGTTGGATATATCCCTACCCAAATTTGCCATAACACCCAGTCAGAGGCCTGGAGGGGACTTTGAGAGGTTGTCTAGAATATTTACCTGCCTCCAGGCGAGGCTACTTTTAAACCATCTCGGACAGACAACACCGAACTCTTCTTTAAAAGATCTCCAAAGGCTCTGCCATTGGTTTCATTGTCGAAGCTTCACTGGTTATTGTGACATTTGTGCCAGGCTCTGTAAACTAAGCGCTGGAGTAGATACCAGCTAATCAGGTTGGATATAGTCCCTGTCGCACGTGGGACTCACCATCTTAATCCCAACTTTCCAGATGGGGTCACAGAGGCCCAGAGACGTGAAGTGACCTTACCCAAGATCACACCGTGGACAAGTGGCCAAGATGGGTTTAAAACCCAGGTCCTGTGACTCCCAAGCCCGTGTACTTTCTGCTACGCCATGCATTTCAATGTGTTCCCACCCAGCCAAATATCAGCCTAATGGCTTCAATTTAAAACAGTGCTTGACACACAGTAAGTGCTGAACAAACACCACAATGGTTAATTTTTATCATTTTCTGAAATGAAATATCCCCGATTATTGTTGGGGGTTTTGGGTTCGTTTTTCTTTTTTTCTTTTTTTTATATAGAATCTGTGGGACACAATCCTCATCCCACATTGGGCTCAAAGTCTAAGTAGGAGGGGATAGGGTTTAATCCCCATTTTCCAGCTAAGGAACCCGAGGCCCAGAGAACTAAAGTGACTTGAGGGCATGTCCACTCCTGCAGGCAGAGAAGGAGAAGCACAATTTTGGTTGCCCTGACACTCCCAAGGACTTTAGAACTGGAGCAAGGGAACAGGGAAGGGTCTCCAAGTCTTGAATATTCTTTTTTTAATGGTATTTGTTAATCACTTACTATGTGTCAAACATTGTTCTAAGCACTGGGGTGGGTACAGGTCAATTAGATCGGACCCAGTCTCTGTACTTCATGGGCCTCACGATCTAAGTAGGAGGGAGAACAGGTACCGAATCTCTGTTTCACAGTTGAGGAAACTGAGGCCCAGAGAAGTCAAGCCACTTACCCAAGGTCACACAGCAAGCAACTCCTCACTCTCGGCTTCAAGGCTCTCCATCGCCTCGCCCCCTCCTACCTCACCTCCCTTCTCTCCTTCTCCAGCCCAGCCCACACCCTCTGCTCCTCTGCCGCTAACCTCCTCACCGTACCTCGTTCTCGCCTGTCCTGCCGTCGATCCCCGGCCCACATCCTCCCCCTGGCCTGGAATTCCCACCCTCCGCACATCTGCCAACCTAGCTCTCTTCCTCCCTTCAAAGCCCTACTGAGGACTCACCTCCTCCAAGAGGGTTTCCCAGACTGAGCCCCCTTTTTCCTCTCCTCCTCCCCATCCCCCCCGCCCTACCTCCTTCCCCTCTCCACAGCACCTATATATATATGTTTGTATAGATTTAGTGCTCTATTTATTCTGTTCATGATGTGCATCTGGCTTTATTTCTATTTGTTCTGAGGACTTGACACCTGTCCACATGTTTTGTTTTGTTGTCTGTCTCCCCCTTCTAGACTGTGAGCCCGTTATTGGGTAGGGACCGTCTCGATATGTTGCCAACTTGTACTTCCCAAGCTCTTAGTTCAGTGCTCTGCACATGGTAAGCGCTCAATAAATACGATTGAATGAATGAATGAATGGATGGATGGATGAAGTGGTAGAGCTGGAATTACAACTCAGGCCCTCTGACTCCAAGGTCCAGGTTCTAGCCACTAGCTTCTCTGAAATCACTGGGAATTTCATAGTGTTTGAAGATCAGCCTACCAATGTTTGGGGAATCCGCGTGAGTTGTCCTCAGTGGGACCAGCTGAGGAAGGGTCAAACTGCCCAGTCTTCCGTGGTCTGGACTCAAACTCCAGGTAGGACCCAACCCACCCTGAATGCTTTGATGACACTTCATTGAGGCGAGCATACAAGGTGTGACCTTGGGCAAGTAACTTCACTTCTCCGGCCCTCAGTTCCCTCCTCTGTAAAATGGGGATTAAGACCATGAGCCCCCTGTGGTACGAACCTTGTCCAAACTGGCTAGCTTGTATCTACCCCAGCACTGAGTTCAGTTCCTGACACATAGGAAACCCTTATCTAGACTGCAAGCTCATTGTGGGCAGGGAAGGTATCTGTTTTTTTCTATATTTTACTCTCCCTAGTGCTTAGTACAGTGCTCTTCATACAGTAAGTGCCCAATAAATACGATTGACTGACTAACAAATACCACTGGGAAAAAAAGCCACATTTTTTGATTCTCTGACAATATCAAATCGGACTACTGGATTGTACCAACGACTGTGTCTGACTTACCAACTTATTTTTCTGAAGGTAAGTATATCATTAAATAGGTCAGCACATTTGGAGAAACTGTGCGTACTTCTCCATTCATCCTTCCTCACCCGTCCCCAAAATGTTCATTTTCACATATTACATCTTACAAGGACCTGATGAAACTGGTGTAATTAACAGCCTAATCAGAAATCATAGAATGGCATACGTGATGCTTGTACTCTATTTGCACTTTTTCTTGTAAATTTCCTATGCAACTCTTTTATAAAACAGGAAAATGTCCCGATTTATCACATGACTGATTAAATCCAAAATGACACCGCGTGGCGTCAAATAGGATGTGATCTTTTCCTCTCATCTTCAGATCTATATGGGCAGCAGGCCAGTCATCACGTGCTTGGAGTTGAAGAGCGAGTACGTTCTTTTATTAGAAAGGATTGGAGTGACCTTTGCTCTCGGGGGTTAATATTTCTGTCTGCAACCAGGGCTCCCTGCAGACAATCTAAGATTTTTATCTGCAATACGGAACTGAGGGTGGTCACCATCAATCGATGAATGATATTTATTGAGAGCCTACTGTGTGCGGAGCACTGTTCTGAGCGCTTGAGAGAGTACAATATAGCAGAGTTGGTAGAAAGCGATCCCAGCCTACAACGCACTTGCAACTTAGAGGGGGAGATGCACATTGAAATAAATCACAGATAGAGCTGTGGCCTAGTGGACAGGGCCCGGGCCTGGGATTCAGAAGGATCTGGGTTCTAATCACCATTTGTCTGCTGGGGGACTTTGGGCTAGTCACTTTACTTCTCTCTGCCTCAGTTACCTCAACCGGAAAATGGCAATTAAGTCCGGGGGCCCCATGTGAGACGAGGTCTGTGTCCAAATTGATTGTCTTGTGCCCACCCCAGCACTTAGAACGATGCCTGGCCCACATTAAGATCTTAACAAATTCCATAGAAAAAAGGTGGGGGGTGGCAGCGGGTGGGGGGGAATGGCAGAGTAAAGCATATGTCCATAATGGCTGGGGTGTGGTGAGTATCGCACTTAGAACAGTGCTTGGCATACATTAAGCACTTAACAAATACCATCATTAATATTATCAAAATGCCTAAAGGGAACCTAGGTTTATCTTCCTAGACCTTTGGCTAACAATAAATATAGGGTAATCAATCAATCAATCAATCAATCGTATGTATGGAACACTCACTGTGTGGGGAGCACTGTACTAAGCATTTGGGAGAGCACAGTGCAACAGTATGAGTAGATCCATTCCCCGCCCACAACAAATTTATTCATTCATTCATTCAATTGTAGTTATTGAGCGCTTACAGTGTGCAGAGCACTGTACTAAGCGCTTGGGAAGTACAAATCGGCCACATTATAGAGACGGTCCCTACCCAACAAACGGGCTCACAGTCTTGAAGGGGGAGACAGACATGAATACAAATCAATAAATGACGGATATGGCCATTCATGCTGTGGGGCTGTGGGTGGGGTGAAAAAAGGGAGCAAATCCAAGTACAACCAGAGGTAGAAATCGAACCCAGATAGAGCAAGAAAAAGAATCTGACTTCAGACTTCTGATGGAACTGAAGTTCTGGAGGACTGTGGGCCCCAAGCTTCAGCATGGCTGAGGGACCTGGATTTGCCCCAACACCACCTCTGACTCGAATGATTTCATCTGTGATCTGAGCAAGGAAAGTAGAACAGCTTCAAGTGACCAGCGCTCAATAAATATGATTAAATGAATGAATGAATGAAGAAGCACAGTCTCAAAGACTGCGGCTTATTTTGTCAGTGACTGCAATGACCGAGACCTGCTAGATGGGTGATGATATAGAGTGAGGGAAGGGATCTAGGGAGGGCTACAAAATCCCGCATTATCAATGAATCACATTTTTTATTGTTATTATAATTAATAATAATAGTAGTAATGATATAATACCTGTGATATTTGTTAAGCACTTACTATGTGCCAGGCACTGTGCTAAGGGCTGGGATGGATATAAGCAAATCAGGTTGGACACAGTCCCTGTCCTGCATAGGGCTCACAGTCTTGGTCCCCATTTTACAGATGAGGTAACTGAGGCAGAGAGAAATGAAGTGACTTGCCTAAGGGCACCCGGCAGACAAGTGGCCGAGCCGGGATTAGAACCCATGACCTCCTGGCTCCCAGCACTGTGCTCTATCCATTACGCCATGCCTCTTACTGTGGGCAGAGCACCTGGGTTAGCTGTGAGCTCGCTGTGGGTCGGGATTGTCGCTCTTTATTGTACTGCTGTGTACCTTTCCAAACACCTGGTACAGTGCTCTGCACACGGTAAGCGCATGATAAATACGACTGAATGAATGAATACAGTAGACACGTTTCCTGCCCACAGGGAGCTTACAGTCTAGAGGGGGAGGCAGACACTAATATAAATGAATAAATTACAGGTATGGACTCAACTGCCCCGGGGCCGAGGGAGGAGTGAATAAAGGGAGTTGATCAGGGTGGCCAGAAGGGAGTGGAAATGAGGAAACGAGGGCTCAGTTGGGGAAGGCTTCTTGGACAAGATGTGTCTTCAGTAAGGCTTCGCCGAAGAGGGGAGTGATCATCTATCAGATATACTGGTAGATGATATAATGATAATAACAATCATAATGGTATGTGGTAAGCGCTTACTATGTGCCAAGCGCTGGGGTAGATACAAGATTATCAGGTTGTCCCACAGGGGGCTCACAGTCTTAGTCCCCATTTTACAGATGAGGGAACTGAGGCACAGAGAAGTTACGTAACTTGCCCAAAGTCAACCAGCTGACAAGTGGTCTGCACACAATAACTGCTCAATAAATATGATTGAATGCACCGAATGAATGGTAGAGCCGGGATTCAAACCCACGACCTCTGACTCCCAAGCCCGTGCTTTTTCCACTAAACCATGCTGCTTCTGAAAGAGGGAGGATGTTCCAGGCCAGAGGCGGGACATGGGTGAGAGGTCAGCGGTGAGGTAGACGAGAGCGAGGTACAGTGAGAAGGTTGGCATTAGAGGAGCCAAGTGTGCGTGCTGAGTTGTAGTAGGAGAGCAGTGAGGTGAGGTAGGACGGTAGATAAGTAGCAAGTAGGATGGAAGATGGTCCCAGGACATTCTCTAGCAGATCAGTTTCTTCGGGGAAAGAAAGTGGGGGAGGAATTCTTGGAATCTTTCAAGTGGAGTCGCTCCCGTGGACGAATTTACTCCAGCCGTTGTGGAGGCTGCCGAGGTGGCCGCTGTGGGCGTAGTGACTGTGGACTCTGATCTGGGGGGAACCTGAAAAGCTTCTCCTGAAGCCACACACCCTATTATTCTGGTTGCAGTAATCACTGTCCTCTCTTCTCTGGTCCCTGGGTTTTTATTTTTCATAGGCTCCCATCTGTCTGTCACCGGCGCCCCCAGGGCATCAAGGACTGTCATCTCATTCAGGTATTTATTATCAGTGCTTGACACAGTGCCTTTATGACATTATTCATTAAGCGCTTTCTATGTATTAAGTACCGTTCTAGGCCCTGGGGGAGCTACAAGTTAGTCAGTCCAGATACTGTCTCAGTCCCACATGGGGCTCACAGGAAAGTAGGAGGGAGAACAAGTACTGAATCCCCATTTCGCAGCCTGGACTAGGGGATAGAGCATGGGCCTGGGAGTCCTGGGAGTACTTCTGACTGGATTCGAATCCTAGCTCCGCGACTTGTCTGTTGGGTGACTCCGGGCAAGTCACTTCACTTCTCTTGGCCTTAATTCCCTCATCTGTAAAATGGGGATTAAAACCGTGAGCCCCATAAGTGGGACAGGGACTGTGTCCAACCCAATTTGCCTGGAACAGATACAGGGATATCTGCTCCAGCGCTTAGGTACAGGGCCTGACACATAATGAGCACTTCACAAATGCCACAATTATTGTGGTCATTATTATTATTTTACAGTTGAGGAAACTGAGACTTATTTACTTGCTCCAGGTCACACAGCAGGCTAACAGTGGAACTGGGATTAGAAGCCAGGCTCGTGTTTTATCCATTGGGTGACACAGCCTCCCAGTGCTTGGCACATAGTAAGGGCTTAATCAGTTCTACTGCTACTACTGAGAAGCATCAAAGCCTAGTGGCTAGAGCCCAGGCCCGGGAGTCGGAAGGACCTGGGTTCCACTTGTCTGGCGGGTGACCTTGGACAAGTCACTTCACTTCTCTGGGCCTCAGTTCCCTCACCTGTAAAATGGGAATTGAAATTTATGAGCCCCACATGGAACAGGGGGCCATGTCCAACCTTCTATCTACCCCAGTGATTAGTACAGTGCCTGGCACAGAGTAAGCACTTAACAAATACCACAATTATTATGATTATTATTATTATTTTGCAGTTGAGGAAAATGAGGCTCAGTGACTTGTCCAAGATCACACAGCAGGCAAGCGGTGGAGCAGGGATTAAAACCCAGGCCCATGCTCTATCCACCGGGTCACACTGTATCCCAGCACCTGGCACACAGTAAGGACTCAAACAATATTATTACTACCATTGGTAAGGAGAGCGAGGGTAGACCAGGAGGCCGGAAGACAACAGGAACAGGTGGCCGTCGGATGGCAGGAGAGATGGACATTGTGGGATTTCAAAGACGAGAAGGAACTGGGAGGGGAGGAGCCTGCTGACCTCTCAATTTTCCCGGGAGACAAGAGCACTGGAAAGAGATGAGGCCCCCTGGTGGGAGGGCAGCAGGGTAGTCAGTGTCGTCTGGAGGGTGCCAAGTCTTGGTGAGAATACTAATGATAACTGCGGTATTTGTTAAGTGCTTACTATGTGCCAGGTACTGTACTAAACACTGGGGTTTATAGATGGTCGGACACGGTTCCCATCCCGCATGGGGCTCACGGTCTTAATCCTGATAACAAATAATAATAACAATAATAATAATAATAATAATAATAATAATAATAATAATAATGCTATCTGTTAAGCGTTTACCATGGTCCAGGTACTGCACTGAGTGCTGGGGTGGATACAGACAAATCAAGTTGGACACGGTACCTGTCCCATGTGGGACTCCCACTCTTAATCCCCATTTTACAGATGAGGGAACTGAGGCTCAGGGTAGTGAAGGGACTTGCCCAAGGTCACACAGCCAACAAGTGGCGAAGCTGGGATTAGAACCCAGGTCCTTCTGACACCCAGGCCCAGGCGCTATCCACTTGTCTGCTGTGTGACCTTGGGCAAGTTGCTTCACTACTCTGGGCCTCAGTTCCTTCATCTATAAAATAGGGATGACATGAGATGATGAGGAGGCAGAAGATGGCAGGGGACAGGGTGAGAATGAAAGGAGGAGGTGCCCATGACAGAGTCGGGGGCTTCATTGGCCAGAGCAACAAGGAGACTTTTGAGGGTAGGGCATCGGACAGCTGGGAGACGGGTCAGCTTGGCAGGCAGCAATCAGAAGGTGGATAACTGCATTTGGGCAGCGGCTTCGGGAAGATCGGTTCATCAAGGAGGTTTTTTTTCCCCGTCTCTATGGGCAAAAAAATGCCCCAAGGTCACAGGAGATGAGATCTCTATAGTCCCACCCCGAGCACTGCTGTGCTCCTGAGCACCAGTAAAATCTCTCCAATGGTAGCAGCGTGGCCTAGAGGGAAGAGAAGCAGCATAGTCTAGTGGTTAAGAGCACAGGTGTGGGAATCAGAAGGACCTGGCCCTGTACTAGGTACTGGGGTAGATACAAGCTAGCAGGTTGGATACAGTACATGTCCCACATGGGGCTCACAGTCTTAATCCCCCAATTACAGATAAGGTAACTGAGGTGACTTCCCCAAGGTTCCACAGCAGACCAGTGGCAGAGCTATGACTAGAACCCAGATCCTTCTGACTCCCAGGCCCCTGCTCCATAATAATAATAATAATAATAATAGTAATAATGATAATGGCATTTGTTAAGTGCTTACTACGTGCAAAGCACCGTTCTAAGCGCTGGGGGGCGGATACAAGGTGATCAGGTTGTCCCACGTGGGGCTCACAGTCTTAATCCCCATTTTACAGATGAGGGAACTGAGGCTCAGAGAAGTTAAGTGACTTGCCCAAGGTCACACAGCAGACATGTGGCGGAGCAGGGATTCGAACCCATGACCTCTGACTCAAAAGCCCGTGCTCTTTCCACTGAGCCAAGCTGCTCCTCCACTAGGCCATTCATCTTCTCCATTATTCGTTGGGTGGATAATATTAGTTATTATCTCTGCCATCTCTGATTCTAGACTGTAAACTCTTTCACTAGACTGTGAGCTCGTTATAAGCAGAAAACCCTGTCTGCTAATTCTGTTGGATTGTACTTTCCCAAGTGCTCAGTACAGAGCTCCGTACATAGGAAGTGCTTAATAACTACCACTGATGGATTGACAATACGATCTAGATACCTCCCCCACGACCTTGGAGGGGAGGATTCTGCATAGAATAAACTTATCCAGGAGACCCCCCTGGCTTGGGTTGGGTTTGGGTCGGCCCAAGCCACTGGGAACAGTTCTTTTCCCCGGGCGCCGGGTTGAGATTCACACGGTAGAACCAGGACCTACCGGCAGGTGGCGCCAGAGGCTTGGGAAGGGCCGACAAGGCTCAATCTTGGTCAGTTCCTCCAGAATCCAACAAGGATCGATCGATCGATCAATCAGGCGTATTCATTCAATCGTATTTATTGAGCGCTGACTGTGTGCAGAGCACTGTACTAAGCGCTTGGGAAGTTCAAGTTGGCAACATATAGAGACGGTCCCTACCCAACATCGGGCACACGGTTCATTGAACGCTTCCAGTGTGCAGAGCACTGTGCTAAGTGCTTGGGAGAGGTACAATACAACAGAGTTGGTAAACACGTTCCCTGCCCACATTGAGCTTATAGTCAAGAGAGGGAGTCAGTCAGTCAATGGTATTTATTGAGCATTTACTGTGCGGAACACTGTACTAAGCTCTTAGGAGAGGACAATGTAACCGAATTGATAGAGGGGGAGACAGATATTACAGATATACACGTAATCAATCAGTCCATCAATGGAATTCACTGAGCACTTACCGTGTGCTGAACACTACACTAAGCCCTCCAGAGAGGACCATACAACAGAATTAGCAGACACGTTCCCTGCCCAAAATGAGCCTACAATCTAGAGGGGGGGACAGACATCAATATAAAGAAATAACTTAGAATACTCAATTTTTTAAAATGCTGTGGGACTGAGGGTGGGACGAATAAAGTCCTCTAGACTGTAAACTGGGTCGTGAATGTTTGAATCGCAGTTTTGCCTGAATTTCAACACAGCCCTCCCAAATGATGAGTCAAGGCTCGAGGAGTCAGTGACAGGGGAATGGCAAATAATAGTAATAATGATGGCATGTTTTAAGCACTTACTATGTGCAAAGCACTATTCCAGGTGCTGGGGAGGTTACAAGGTGATAGGGTTGTCCCATGGGGGGCTCACAGTCTTAATTCCCATTTTACAGATAAGGGAACTGAGGCCCAGAGAGGTGCAGTGCCTTGCCCAAAGTCACACAGCCGACAATTGGTGGAGCCGGGAGTTGAACCCATGACCTCTGACTCCAAAGCCCGTGGCCTTTCCACTGAGCCACGCTGCTTCTCTCTCCACCCCTCCTCCTCCGATGGGGTTTTGGGAATCGAACAGTCCGGCTTGCCAGGGTGATGCCGGTTTGGAAATGCCCAGATAGAGCCCGGGCCCGGGAGTCAGAAGGACATGCGTTCTAATCCCGGCACTGCAACTTGTCTGTGGCCAGCTGACCTGGGGGGAGTCACTTCACTTCTCTGGGCCTCAGTTTCCTCACCTGGAAAATGGGAATGAAGGCTGTGAGCCCCCTGTGGGATGGGGACTGTATCCACCCTGATTGGCTTGGATCTATCCCACAGTGCCTGGCATAGTCCATGATCAACTTTGTATCTACCTCAGTGCCTAGTACATTGCCTGGCTCAGAGCAAGTGCTTAACAAATATCAGTGAAAACTAAAAACAAAAAGGAAAAGGGCAGAGAACCGGTAAAAGTGACTGCACCACCCAGCTTCTGGCTTCTCATCCGCGGCGAGTGAGGCCTGCCTCTCTGCAGTGTGCAGTTGGCTCCTCGCTCATCACCGGATTCGATTGTAAATGCCCTTTCGCTTTCCGGGATCTCAGGTGAGCCGAACCTATCATCGCCAAGCTTGTTGACACCACCCCGGCGCCCCGCAGGGGTCCGGGCGAGACGTCTTCGAAGAGCAGAAAACAATGGGACTGTAATTAGCCCGGAAGAAGCTGGAGGTGATGTTCGACCAGCAGCAGAATTGAAAGGCTGGGGGCAAATGCCTGTGGCGGCTGCTGCTCACCGTTCTGGGTAAGGTTAACCGAGCCCACCAAGGCCGAGGGCACT
The DNA here is from genome assembly GCF_015852505.1 of Tachyglossus aculeatus. Lineage (NCBI taxonomy): Eukaryota > Metazoa > Chordata > Mammalia > Monotremata > Tachyglossidae > Tachyglossus > Tachyglossus aculeatus. Next base: position 82,668,238 of record NC_052086.1, on the reverse strand, counting down.
GGCTAGCGCCTAGTGAATAGCGGCCAGGCCACACTGCTCTCTCTTTCTCCCAGGGGGACACAGACTGGACCTGGGTGGGGCTAGCACCTCAGGATGGCAGGAATCAGTTCTAGCCTCTGGACTGGAAACTTGTTGTGGGCAGGGAATGTGTCTGTCATATTAATGCATTGTGCTCTCCCAAATGCTTCGTACACTGCCCGACCCACAGTATCGTGCAGGACTCACCGGCAGGGAGTCCCGGAGGGCACCAGTTTCCCCGACAGCTCAGAAATCCGGGCACCGGGGTTTCCCAGTTCCGGTCCTGGCTCCAGGTTCTGAGATCTCGACGAGTTGTAGGTACCTGACAGAGATTTGCATTTCAAGTGTAGTAATAATAATAAAGAAGCAGCATGGCTTGGTAGAAAGAGCACGGGCTTGGGAGTCAGAGGACGTGGGTTCTGATCCCACCTCCGCCGCCTGTCTGCTCTGCTCTGTGCTCTGCACATAGCTAAGTGCTTAACAAGTACCGTAATTATTGTTATTATTATTATTATTATTATTATTATCTTGAGAGAAGATCAGGGAAGGGCACTCTGCTGTCTGGGAATTTCCCCTGTTCCTCTGAGAATCCCCGGGGGCCTGCACAGAAACCATCCTTCCCACATCCTTGAGATCATCCAATTTCAGCTCAGCAAGGTCCACATTTGGCTGGGAAACTCATCTTGAGCTGGTCACTCCCAGCCAACCGGGCAAGGCACCTACCCCCATCCCTCTCAGGAGTGCCAGAAAAGGAAACACCCGCTTCATCTGACAAAGAGAGACTTTGGGTCAGTAGCAGACTGGGAGTCCGAAGGTCATGGGTTCCAATCTCGGCTCCGCCACGTGTATGCTCTGTGACCTTGGGCGAATCACTTCACTTCTCTGTGCCTTAGTTATCCCATCTGTAAAATGGGGACGGAGACTGTGAGTCCCACGTGGGACCGGGATAGCATCCATCTCAATTTGCTTGTATCCACCCCAGCGCTTATTTCAGTACTTGGCATCTGGTAAACACTTCACAAATACCACATTATTATTATTATTATTATTATTATTATTATTATTATTATTATTATCATTATATAGGGCACTCAAAGGGGCCGTGCCAGCAAACCAAACTCTGAAACCTTCCACCCACCACCTCCCTGAGCAGCAAAAATGGGCAGGGAAACTAGAGGCCTCCATTTGCTTCCTCCACCCCTCCTCCTCCCCTTCCCCATCCCAGACCACAGCAGTTTTCTGGGGTCCTGCTGGCTGCTGGTGAGGCGGGGGAGGGGTCTCCCTGGAGCCGGAAACCCTGGCTGCTGGGAAGGGTGTAGGTCTCTGTGAGTCTCAGGGCCACAGGGGATCTACCTGAGAGGCGGAGAATTCAAGAGTGGGGCAAGGGCCCCCTACCCCAAGCGCTTAACAAATTCTTAAACCTTAGTATAATCGATCGATTCTACAGTTGATCGAGAGTACCTATTGAGAGCTTACTGTATGCAGAGCACTGCACTAAGCGCTTGGGAGAGGATGACAGAACAATATAACAGACATAGTCTCTGCCCACAATGAGTTTACAGTCTAGAGTCTAATCCCGGGGGTGCCTGAAGCTCCACCTGCTTTTGTCGAGAAGCAGTGTGGCCTAGTGGAGAGAGTCTGGGCCTGGGAGTCAGAAGGATCTGGGTTCTAATCACCACTCCACCACTTGTCTGCTGTGTGACCTCAGGTCCCTCATCTGGCAAATGGGTATTAAGACTATGATACCCACCCACGTGGGACAGGGACTGTGTCCAACCTGATTAGCGTGGATCTACCCCAGTGCCTGGCATAGTAAGTGCTTAACAAATAACACAATTATTTTCATTATTATTCTTTTTTAATAAATACCGATCAGTCTATCGTACTTGAGTGCGTACCGCTTGCAGAGACTAACAATATTACCGAAACGTTCCCTGCCCACAGCGAGCTTACAGTCTAGAGTCTAATAACCCAAGTTAGTGTATATGTTCTCCCTTCTACTTAGAATGTGAACCCCATGTGGGACATGGACAGTGTCCAACTTGATTTGCTTGTATCCACCCCAGGGCTTAGAACAGTGCATGATACAAAGTAAGGGCTTAGTAAATAGTACAATTATTAATAATTATATTAATGATAATAATAATGGTATTTAAGCACTTACTGTGTGCTCTACACACTACTAAGCGCTGGGGTAGATATAAACAAGTCAGGTTGAACACAGTCCCTGCCCCACATGGGGTTCCCAGTCTCAATCCTCATTTTATAGAGAAGGTAACTGAGGCCCAGAGAAGTCAAGTGACTTGCCTCAGGTCATACAGCAGACAAATGGTGGAGTAGCATTTAGAACCCAGATCTTTTCTGGCTCCCAGGTCCAAACTCTAGCCACTAGGCCACTAGACAGCTGACAAGTGGTGGAACTGGCATTAGAACCCATGACCTCCTGACTTCCAGGACTGTGCTCTATACACTATGCCATGGTGCTTCTATTATCATTATTATTATTATTATTCCCTCTAATCTTTAAACTCCTTGTGGGCAGGAGTCGTGTCTGCCTACTCTGTAGTAGTTTACTCTCCCAAACTCTCTTCCTGTCACAAGGGTGCCGAGGCAGGAGATGACGTTTCCTTAAGCCAATTATCTATCAATTAATCAGTGATATTTTTGTGTGCAGTGCACCATACTAAGCGCTTGGGAGAACCCAATACAACAGAGTCAGGAGACACAGTCCCAGTCCACAGTGAGCTCAGAGTCTATAGGGGGGAGACAAACATGACAGAAAGAAATTACAGTAATTGATCCGGGGCTGAGAGGTGAATAAAGGGAGCAAATTCAAGTGTGGGGGTGATGCAGAAGGGAGTGGGAGAAGAGGAAATGAGGGCTTAGTCAGGGAAGGCCTCTTGGAGAGGTTGTGCATGTAGTAAGGCCGGGAGGTAGACTAATTTGTAGGCCTAAATCCTACCTGGGCTTTGTTGCCAAAGTGATTTTCAACTGAACAAGAGTGTTCTTGTGTCACGTTTAATGTAATGAATTATGTAAAATGACAGGGGAACTTTAGAATGTTGACCACTGAACCTTGCCTGCTGCGTGACCTCGGACAAGCCACTTAACTTTTCTAGGCCTCAATGTCCTCATCGGCAAAAAGGGGAGTAAATTCCTCTTCTCCCTCCCTCATGGACTGTGAGGCCCATGTGGGATGTGGACTGTGTCCGATCTGATGATGTTGTATCTACCCCAGTGCTTATTACACTCACTGCTTAGCATGTACTAAGCACTTAACAAAGCTAGCATTACTATTACTACTACTACCATTATGATTATTAATAGTATTATTATTAATAATAATTATAATAATAATGGTATTTATTAAGCGCTCACTAGGTGCCAAGCACTGTTCAAAGTGCCGGAGTAGATACAAGTTAAGAAGCTTGGGCTCACTCTCTTAATCTCCATTTTCCAGATGAGAGAACTGAGGCCCAGAGAAGTAAAGCGACTTACCCAAGGTCTCACAGCAGATACGTGACAGAATCGGCATTAGAACCCAGGTCCTTGTGATTCCCAGGCCCAGGCTCTGTCTGTCTGGACCCCTGGAAGACTTTGGGGAGCTGGGGAGGGCAGAGGCTGGGGTGGGGGCAGGAAGGGGTCAGGGTGGGCTGCCCAGCCTGTGCCCCAACTGGTTGGCTCATGAAGAACCCACCTTTACCCCACCTGGAGCTTGGCCAGAGAGCCGGCAGGAAAGGGGAGACAGTTAAATCCAAGAGAGGAGGAGGAGGAGGAGGAGGACGTGAAGTCATTGGCCTGGAATGTGAAGAGAGCAGTTGTATTGGTAGGGAGGGCCCCGTTCTCCCCCCAAGTTAGAGCCCCTGACCAATGGAGATGTCACCAAAGGCGGCCCCCTCCCCAGGGGAGAGAGAAAGAGAGAGCGAAGAGAGACAGAGAGAGAGAAAAGAGAGACAGAGAGAGAGGAGAGAGATGGACACAGAGAGAATGGAGAGACAGAAAGAAGAGTAAGAGAGAAAGAGAGATCATCATCATCATCATCAATCGTATTTATTGAGCGCTTACTGTGTGCAGAGCACTGTACTAAGCGCTTGGGAAGTATAAATTGGCAACATATAGAGACAGTCCCTACCCAACAGTGGGCTCACAGTCTAAAAGGGGGAGACAGAGAACAAAACCAAACACACTAACAAAATAAAATAAATAGAATAGATCCAGTGGGTCCAGTGGGTATCGCTTCCAGTGGGTGCCTCCCATGACTGTTACTGCAAAGTCAGGCTACGGAATTCGTCCCGAAAGCATGCAGGGTCTGCAGAATACTGTCCCAATTTCCGTTTTACCATTACCAATTCGCTCAAAGAGAAGGGAGCCTGTACCCGAACTATCTTTCCCCTCGCCCCTGCAACCTCTCTCAAGGGGAGGTTTCCTTTCCCCTCCTTCCGGAGGGGCATAGCGTGTGCCTCCCCGGGTGCTGGAAGGGTTTAGGGCCCAGGAGGAGGTGGACTGGTATGGAGGAGGACATAAAGGGTTGGTGTTTCCCATTCCCTCAGGGGGCAGAGGGGGGGCCCGAAGGTACCTGAGATTCCCAGCCAGAGGGAGGGGGAAAGCCATCCTCCCGGGGCCCCCTGCAGAGGAGAGGATCATCCAGTATATCTGAGGAATCAGACCTTAGGGCTAGATCCCCTGGAGGGGCCCAGGAAAAACACATGTTGCAGTTTTTTTCTACAGGGCTTTGGGACAAAGCCATAAAAGCTTGGACATACGGGATTTCTGACCATTTCACTAACCGCCTGAAATGTAAGTCCACCTGGAAAATTGTATTATAACTGACGTACCCATATTCGGGCCAGACCTCCTGATCCTCTAATTTATACTGGGGCCATTTTGTGGTGCACACATACAAAAAATCAGTTACTGGTATTTTAAATCGGCCAAACCAAGTTTGTCTTTATTCTTGGTGTTCAGCAGGCAACCCAATGGGGAGTCGCCTGGAATAGAGGAAACTTGTCCCATAACGGGTGAAAAACGTTCCTCTTTTGGGGTGCTGGAAAAAAGTTGTCCCATAATGGGTGGAAAACGTTCCTTTTTTTGAGGTTCTGTGTCTGTTTCGGGTTAAGACCGACCCGGTCGGCCTTCCTTCCCCCCTAGTGTACCCAGGAACTAGAGGGTGCCTCCGCGAGAGCAGACAAGAAGAGAAGAGAGGGAAACTGAGCCAGAGATAGACAGAGAGAGTGTTCCACAGGGCTGTGAGTCGGGGAGGCAGCGGGGCCCAGCCCCACCCATAGCAGAGGGCAAGAACCAGGGCAGGGCTCCAGGTACTCTCCCAAACCCCTAGTAGAGTTGCTGTCTTGTGCTGTCGAGTCCTCTCCGATCCATAGCGACACCATGGACGCATCTCTCCCAGAACGTCCCACTTGCATCTGCCATCGTTCTGGTAGTGTATACAGATTGTTTTCTTGGTAAAAATCTGGAAGTGGTTTACCATTGCCACCTTTCGCATAGTTAACTTGAGTCTCCACCCTCAACTCTCTCGCTTGCCGCTGGTGCCCAGCACAGGCGAGTTTTGACTTGTAACAGATTCCCTTCCACTCGCTAGCCATGGCCCAAGCTAGGAATGGAACGGGTAGGCTTCTGCTTGATCTCCCTCTGGTAATCGAGACAGGTAGAGTACTGGAAACTCTCCAGGCATGACCCTGCGAGGGGCCTCAGTACAGTGCTCTCCACATAATAAGTGCTCAATGATTGCCCGACAAGAGGAAATGGAAATTTCTCTTTGTTTAAGCCAAGAGGCTCTGGGCCGCTTGGCCCAACCCTGGTCTCAAACCCTGCCCTCTCCCTGACTTTCCCATCACTGTAGATGGCACTACCATCCTTCCCATCTCACCAGCCTTCAAACCTGGTGACATCCTCGACTTCGCTCTCTCGTTCAGCCCTCACATCCAGTCCGTCACTGAAACCTGCCGGTCTCACCTCTGCAACATCACCAAGTTCTGCCCTTTCCTCTCCATCCAAACCGCTACCCTGCTCGTTCAAGCTCTCATCCTATCCCGACTGGATTACTGCATCGGCCTCCTCTCTGATCTCCCACCCTCCTGTCTCTCCCCACTTCAATCTATACTTCACGCCGCTGCCTGGATCATCTCTGTGCAGAAACGCACTGGGCACGTTACTCCCCCCATCAAAAATCTCCAGTGGCTACCAGTCAACCTAGGCATCAAGCAAAAACTCCTCACTCTCGGCTTCAAGTCTCTCCATCGCCTCACCCCCTCCTACATCACCTCCCTTCTCTCCTTCTCCAACCCAGCCCGCACCCTCCGCTTCTCTGCCGCTAAACTCCTCACTGTGCCTCGTTCTCGCCCGTTCCGCCGTCGAACCCCGGCCCACATCCTCCCCCTGGCCTGGAATGCCCTCCCTCCGCACATCTGCCAAGCTACCTCTCTTCCTCCCTTCAAAGCCCTACTGAGAGCTCACCTCCTCCAGGAGGCCTTCCCAGACTGGGCCCCCTCCTTCCTCTCCCCCTCCTCATCCCCCCTGCCCTACCTCCTTCCCCTCCCCACAGCACCTGTATATGTGTTTGTACAGATTTATTACTCTATTTAATTTACTTGTACAAATTTACTATTCCATTTTATTTTGTTAATATGTTTTGTTTAGTTATCTGTCTCCCCCTCCTAGACTGTGAACCTGTTGTTCGGTAGGGACCGTCTGTGTATGTTGTCAACTTGTACTTCCCAAGCATTTAGTGTAGTGCTCTGCACACAGTAAGCACTCAATAAATATGATTAAATGGATGAAATGGTCTCAGAGCCCGACAGGCTTCCCACAGACCACAGGGAGCACGCCACCCCTGGGTCCTGGGCCATGTTTTGGTGGGGGGAAGGTGGGGGGAGGAGAGCACTGTTTCCCCTAGAGCTGTTTGGGCTGGACATCCAGAGTATAGGATAGTGTCAGGCCTGGGAGTCGAAAGGTCATGGGTTCCAATCCCGGCTCCGTCACATGTCTACTGTGAGACCTTGAGCAAGTCACTTCACTTCTCTGTGACCCAGTTCCCTCATCTGTAAAATGGGCATTAGGGCTGTGAGCCCCATTTGGGACACGGTCTCTGTCCGACCCCATAAGCCTGTATCTACCCCAGTGCTTAGAACAGTGCTTGGCACATTGTAAATGGTTAAGAGATACTACAGTTATTATTATTATTATCATCATTATCACCTTCATGGTTACCTTGGCAGAAAATATGGCAAGAATAAATCTATAGGTTTGAAACTCCAGTTACCCTTATTTTTAAAATGGACAAGCTGGAAGGTTTCAAAGACCCCCTAAATGTGGGGGGAATCTCCCACTAAAAAATCTACTTGGACCCACCTAGGGGCTCAGATACTAGGCACTTGAGTACAATTACAGATCAAAGACAGTTATAACAAGTGAGTGCTGAGACCATGCCTATCGATAACCCGGGAAACCTTTGGGACAAGGACAGATTGAATCAAACATCACAGAGGTCAAGCCTTGGCATTTTATAGAATATGGAAAATGCCAATATAAGTAGTATTACAGAAGCAGCATGGCCTAATGGATAGTCCCAGGGCCTGGAAGTCAGAAGGACCTGGGCTCTATTCCCAGCTCTGCCACTTGCCTACTGTGTGACCTTGGGCAAGTCACTTCACTTTTCTGTGCCTCAGTTCCCTCATCTGTAAAATAGGGGTTGAGATCGTGAGCCCTAGATGGGACAGGGACTGTGTCCAATCTGATTAGCTGGTATCTACCCCAAGTGCTAAGTACAGTGCCTGGCACATAGTAAGTGCTTAACAAATGCTAAAAAAAAAATTAAAAATTTGAATTGGTTCACTGATGCAGGCCCTTCCTTTCTGTAGGACAACCCCTTATCCACCACTCCTCCTTTGTTGTTTATCACCTCATGCTATGTTAAAGGGATCTTTTTCATTCATTCATTCATTCATTCAATCGTATTTATTGAACGTTTACTTTGTGCAGAGCACTGTACTAAACGCTTGGGAGTGTAAGAAAGAACAATAAACAGATATGTTCCCTGCCCACAATAAGCTTACAGTCTAGAGACAACGAGCTCTTGTAGGAATTCTTAACTTCCTAGACTGTTCCAGGAAAGGGAGGGGATTCCTGACAGGGAGGGGTATACCTACCGCTACTGGCCTCTTTCAGTACTACCGCAGTGGCCTCTGACATATTTTATGTGTCCGTCCCTCCGTCCTGCCGCCGGTTTTCCCTCCACGGTGTTTCTTGGATCAGCCCCTTTCCTCCCTACCCTTTATCCACGCCCGGGGTTTCAGACTCTCATCACCTCCCACCTGGACTCTCAGATGAGTCTCCCTGCCGGTCTCCCGGCCCCTGTCCTCTTATCGTCTCAGCTCATCCTGTATTCTCGTGCCCAGATCATCTTCTGAAAACATCAATCGATCCATCAATCAATGGTATTTATCGAGTGCTTAATGCATACAACAGAGTCGGTAGACACATTTCCCCCTCTACCTCTCTAGTCTCCTACTCACCTTGCCACACTCCCATGACAACCCAGCCCACACTCTTCGCTCCTCCGGTGCTACCCTTTTCACCGTGACTCGATCTCATCTCTATCGCTGCCGACCTCTCGCCCACGTCCTGCCTCTGACCTGGAACGTCTTCCTTCCTCGTATCTGACAGACAATGACTCCTCCCCCACTTCAAAACCTCACTGAAGGCACGTCTCCTCTTCTCCCACTCCCTTCTGCATCCCCCTGACTTGGTCCTTTTATTCATCCCCCGCTCCCAGCCCCACAGCACGATGTCCATATCTGTGATTTATTGATTGACTGATTGATTGATTGATATTGATAGCTGTTTCCCCCTCTAGACTGTAAGCTTACTGTGGGCAGGGAATTTATCTGTCTACTGTCGTATTGTACTCCCTCAGGTGCTTAGTACAATGCTCTGAACATAGGGAGCGCTCAATAAACTTGACTAACTCTAAGTTCTTTGAGGGCAGGGAACATATCCTCCAACTCTGTTATCCCGTTACACTGTAAATCCTCAATAAATACGATTCAGTGATTCCCTTCCCAAAGTGAACTTGAAGTCTGAAAGCATCATTTAAAATATATGCTCCCCCTCCTTAAAACTTTACAGTGGTTACCCATTTCTCTCCACATGGAACAGATCCCCTAACCATTGGCAGCAAGACTTTCCATCAACTCCCTCTTTACTTTTTCCCTCTCTTCTCCCACTTTACCCTAACTTGTACTCTTGGCTCCTCCCAAGCCAACATGGCCTAGCGGCTAGAACAAGGGCCTGGGAATTAGAAGGACATAGGTTCTAATCCCAGACCTGCCACTCGTCTGCTGTGTGACCTTGGGTGAGTCATTTAACTTCTCTGTTAAGTGCCTCAGTCACCTCCTCTGCAAAATGGGGATTAAGAGTGTGAGCCCCATCTAGGACAGGGACCTGTGTCCAACCTGATTAACTTAGATTTACTCCAACACTTGGAACAATACTTCACACACAATATGTGCGTAACAAGTACTATTATGATGATGATGGTGATGGTGGTGATGATGCAAATCTCACCCCCACCGCAGGAATCCTGTCACATTACCGCCTGGTGGGAATGCACCCGCCTTCTATCTCTCCTCGACGCTGCCAACCTCTTTCTCCATCCCACCTCACCCACTCACCAACTTGGTCACACCCTCGACCTCATCATCTCCTATCGCTGCACTGTGTCCACCCTCACCAACTCTGAAATCCCTCTCTCTGATTATAATCCTCTCACCTGCCTCCTCACTCACATTCCTTTCCCCTGTAAATCCATATTACTCCCTCACAGAGATGTCTGCTGTCTTGACCCCATCCATCTTTCTGAGCGCCTCACACCCCACCCCGCCTCCCTCTCCTCTCTACCCAGTCTTGACGATCAGATTACTGCCCTCAACTCTACCCTTTCTACTCAGCTAGACTCACTTGCTCCCCTTTCCCTTCGCCGCTCTCATACCACTAACCCCCAGCCCTGGATCACTGCCCCTGTCTGCCTCCTTCGCTCTTATGCTCAAGCTGCCGAACGCTGCTGGCGAAAGTCTAAACACCATGTCAACCTCGTTCACTTCAAGTTTGTCCTTTCCTGCCTTAACTCAGCCCTCTCCTCTGCCAGACAAAACTATTTCTTCTCCCTTATTTACACCCATTCCCATCATCCCCGCCAGCTCTTCCATACATTCAACTCCATTCTCAGGCCCCCGGTTCCTCCCCCTCCTCCTTCCCTCACCCCGAACGATCTGGCCTCCTACTTCATTAACAAAATTAAATCCATCAGGTCCGACCTCCCCAAAATCACTCCCCCGCCTTCTCCAACCCCCCGGCTCTCAACACTGTCTGCTACTCTCCCATCTTTCCCAGCAGTATCCTCAGAGGAGCTCTCCTCCCTGCTCTCAAGTGCTACTCCGGCCACCTGTGCTCCTGACCCCATTCCCTCTCCTCTCATGAAATCTCTCGCTGCATCCCTTCTCCCCTCGTTAACTTCCATCTTCAACCGCTCACTCTCCACTGGTTCCTTCCCCTCTGCCTTCAAACATGCCCATGTCTCTCCCATCCTAAAAAGACCCTCTTGACCCCACCTCACGTTCTAGTTATCACCACATCTCCCGCCTACCATTCCTTTCCAAAATCCCTGAACGGGTTGTCTACACGTGCTGCCTCGAATTCCTCAACACCAACTCTGTCCTCGACCCCCTCTAGTCTGGCTTCCGTCCCCTACATTCCACGGAAACTGCCCTCTCAAAGGTCACCCATGACCTCCTGCTTGCCAAATCCAACGGCTCATACTCTATGCTAATCCTCCTCGACCTCTCAGGTGCCTTCGACACTGTGGACCACCCACTTCTCCTCAACACGCTATCCGACCTTGGCTTCACAGACTCCATCCTCTCCTGGTTCTCCTCTTATCTCTACGGTCGTTCATTCTCAGTCTCTTTTGCAGGCTACTCCTCCCCCTCCCATCCCCTTACTGTGGGGGTTCCCCAAGGTTCAGTGCTTGGTCCCCTTCTGTTCTCGAACTGCACTCTCTCCCTTGGTGACCTCATTCGCTCCCACGGCTTCAACTATCATCTCTATGCTGATGACACCCAGATCTACATCTCTGCCCCTGCTCTCTCCCCCTCTTTCCAGGCTCGCATCTCCTCCTGCCTTCAGGACATCTCCATCTGGATGTCTGCCCGCCACCTCAAACTCAACATGTCGAAGACTGAACTCCTTGTCTTCCCTCCCAAACCTTGCCCTCTCCCTGACTTTCCTATCTCTGTTGACGGCACTACCATCCTTCCCGTCTCACAAGCTCGCAACCTTGGTGTCATCCTCGTCTCCGCTCTCTCATTCACCCCTCACATCCAAGCCATCACCAAAACCTGCCGGTCTCAGCTTCGCAACATTGCCAAGATCCGCCCTTTCCTCTCCATCCAAACTGCTACCCTGCTCGTTCAAGCTGTCATCCTATCCCGTCTGGACTACTGCATCAGCCTTCTCTCTGATCTCCCATCCTCGTGTCTCTCCCCACTTCAATCCATACTTCATGCTGCTGCCCGGATTGCCTTTGTCCAGAAACGCTCTGGGCATGTTACTCCCCTCCTCAAAAATCTCCAATGGCTACCAATCAATCTGCGCATCAGGCAGAAACTCCTCACCCTGGGCTTCAGGGCTCTCCATCGCCTCGCCCCCTCCTACCTCACCTCCCTTCTCTCCTTCTACAGTCCAGTCCGCACCCTCCGCTCCTCTGCCGCTAATCTCCTCACCGTACCTCGTTCTCGCCTGTCCCGCCATCGACCCCCAATCCACGTCATCCCCCGGGCCTGGAATGCCCTCCCTCTGCCCATCCGCCAAGCTAGCTCTCTTCCTCCCTTCAAGGCCCTACTGAGAGTTCACGTCCTCCAGGAGGCCTTCCCAGACTGAGCCCCTTCCTTCCTCTCCCCCTCGTCCCCCTCTCCATCCCCCCATCTTACCTCCTTCCCTTCCCCACAGCACCTATATATATATGTATATATGTTAGCACGTATTTATTACTCTATTTATTTATTTATTTATTTATTTTACTTGTACATATCTATTCTATTCATTTTATTTTGTTAGTATGTTTCGTTTTGTTCTCTGTCTCCCCCTTTTAGACTGTGAGCCCACTGTTGGGGAGGGACTGTCTCTATATGTTGCCAACTTGTACTTCCCAAGCGCTTAGTACAGTGCTCCGCACACAGTAAGCACACAATAAATATGATTGATTGATTGAAATACGATTCCTCTCCCCCTCGTCCCCCTCTCCATCCCCCCATCTTACCTCCTTCCCTTCCCTACAGCACCTGTATATATGCATATATGTTTGTACATATTTATTACTCTATTCATTTATTTATTTATTTTACTGTACATATCTATTCTATTCATTTTATTTTGTTAGTATGTTTGGTTTTGTTCTCTGTCTCCCCCTTTTAGACTGTGAGCCCACTGTTGGGTAAGGACTGTCTCTATATGTTGCCAACTTGTACTTCCCAAGCACTTAGTACAATGCTCTGCACACAGTAAGCGCTCAATAAATACAATTGATTGATTGATGGATTGATTCAATCGTATTTATTGAAAGTTCACCGTGTGCAGAGCACTGTACTAAATGCCTAGAAGAGTACTATGGAATGATAATACAGACACATTCCTTGCCCACAACGGAAGTGGAAGGCACAAGACTGGGCAGACACGTGCCTGTCCCGGTGAACTTCCTCTCTCTGGTGCGTGGTTGGACGACCCACCGTGGTTTGGGCGGGATGACTCCCTTCTCTGACGTGTAGGCAAGTGAAAGAGTAACCCGGCCCAAGACCGATTAAGACACGGAACGATATTTCCCCATGTCTCTGCTGCTTGTAAGATGTGAGCCACCCCCTTCCCCCTCCAAATCCACCCACAGCCTCCCACGCATGCCCAGTCAGGCAGGCAGACATTCACGTACTAGCGGGCGCCCAAACACACACCCTCCCACACAAGAACACACAAATAATAAGGACAATTGTGGTGTTTGTTAAATGCTTACTCTGTACCCTGCACTGTTCTAAGTGCTGGGGTAGATAGGAGGTCATCAGGTCCCACGAGGGGCTCCCACTCTGAGGAGGAGGGAGAACAGGAATTGAATCCCCATTGTGCAGATGAGGGAACTGAGACCCAGAGAAGTGAAGTGACTTGCCCAAGGTCACACAGCAGGCATAACAACAACAATAATAATAATAATAATAATAATAATAATAATAATAATAATAATAATAATAATAATAAAATAATGGTATTTGTTAAGTGCTTACCATGTGCCAGACACTGTGCTAAGTGCTGGGGATACAAGCAAATGGAGTTGAACACAGTCCCTGCCCCTTGTGGGGCTCATAGTCTAAATCCACCTTTTACAGGTGAGGGAACTGAGGCCCAGAGAATAATAATAATAATAATAGTAATAATAATGGCATTTATTAAGCGCTTACAACGTGCAAAGCACTGTTCTAAGCGCTGGAGATGTTACAAAGTGATCAGATTGCCCCGCAAGGGGCTCACAGTCTTAATCCCCACTTTATAGATGAGGTAACTGAGGCACAGAGAAGTTAAGTGACTTGCCCAAAGTCACACAGCTGACGTGAAGTGACTTTCCCAAGGTCACCCGGCGGACAAGTGATGAAGTCAGGATTAGAACCTTCCGACTCCCAGGCCCATGCTCTATCCTCTATACCATGTGGAACCCAGATGAGAACCCAGGTCCTCTGACTTTCAGGTCTGTGCGCTTTACACTGGGCCAAGAGTCAGCCAATCAATCAATCCATCGTATTTATTGAGCGCTTACTGTTTGCACTTGGGATGCCTCAGGACCCCCTCCTCTAGACTGTAGGCTCATTATGGGAAGGAGTCTGCTAATTCTGTTAGATTGTCCTCTCCCAGGAGCTACAGACAGTGCTCTGCACATAGCACTCAACAGACACCACTGATTGGTTGAGTGATTGACTCTTTGCCTGCAGAGCAGTTGTCTGTCAGTCAGGCAAGGGGAGAATCAGGGGGCAGGTTTTATGCCAAGACCACAAAGTCACTTCAGCCAATCACGGTATTTCCTAAGTGTTCACTACGTGCAGAGCACTGCACTGAGTGCTTTGGCGAGAACTAGTGGACACACCAGAACTAGCGGACATATTCCCTGCTGATAACGAGCTTCCGGTGTAGAAGGTATCAATGAATGGTGTTTACTATGTGCTTTCTTTGGGCAAAGCACTGTAACTATGCACTTAGGAGGGTATAATGCAGTCGGTAGATACACTTGTGCTGTGAGGGATGACGATGATAATAATAATAATAATAACAATGATAATAGCAATCAATATGTATTTGAAAATCCCTTTTGGTAATACAAAGTTGATTGATATCTTTCAAAAGGCCCGGCCCTGTTTGAAGAACTTTCCTGAAGATCTTCCTCTGGGCAGAGGATGGGAGGGAATAGCTGATCCTAAAGTCAGGCTTCAGAAATGACTCATGAGCCTTCTCATTTTATCAGTTTTCTTTTTTTCTTATGGTATTAGTTAAGTACCTATTATGGGCCTACTACTGTTCTAAGTGATGGGGTACAGCTAATCAGGTTGGATACAGCCTTTGTCCCACAGGGGCTCACAGATTAAGATTAAGATTACAGACGAGGGACCTGAGACCCAGAGAGGTGATGTGACTTGCCCAAGGTCACACAGCAGGCTACGAAGCAGAGTGATCCAGTGGAAAGAACACAGGCCTGGGAAACAGGGGGCCTGGGTTCGAAACCCAGCTCTGCCACTTCTCTGCTGCTCAGTTTCCTCATGTCTAAAATGGGAATTTGATAGCTGTTCTGCCTCCTACTTAGACTGTGACCCCATGTGGGATAGGGACCGTGTCCGACCTGATGAATTTATACCTAGCCCAGTGCTTAGAACAATGTTTGGCACCTAGTAAGCGCTTATCAAGTACGATAATTATTGTAACCATAACAAGTACCATATTTATTAAATGTGGGAGCTGGGACGAGAACCCAGCTCCTCTAGACTGTCAGCTTGTTAGGGGCAGGGAATGTGCCTGTTGAGGGCTCTATTGTACTCTTTGAAGCGCTTAGTACAGGGCTCTGCACACAGTAGGCATTCAAGAAATACAACTAAATGAATTCTGACATTCCACGCTCCCTAACTGTGAAGTGCAGGTTGTTTGAGGCACTTTTTTTCAGAATGCGTTTCTTTTGGATGAGTGAAATCGGCTGAAGGAAGAAGCGCGCGTTCTGCCTTTATTTTGTGGAAAAAAACCCAAAAAACCAGACTTGACTCAATCTACCCGACAAAGCGGGATCTGCGATCCCGGCGGGGGAGCCACGACTGACCTTTCCAGAGAAGACCGTGGACGCCAAACCGGGAGCGCTGGGTTTAAGACGGATGCCACTTGTCCGGTCGCCAGCCCACTAGGAGGTCCCTCCGTGGGGGCGGGACACCCCGGCCCAAGGAGGCCCCCGGATGAGGGGAGACCCTGAGAACACAGCCGAAGCCTCTCCGCATGCTGGATCGGAAGATGAGGTTGTGAGGAGGCAATTCTGCTGGATTCCTAGGGACGCAGGGGCCGGTGGCTAGGTCACCTCGGTCACTCAGTCAGCTTCTTCGCCTTCTGTGATACCTTTATGGGCTCTGCCGCCGGTTAATCGAGAGAGAGCAACTGCAGAGCAGAGACAAAAATTTCTGTTCCAGGAACCACAGTCCTGGGGAATTCAATCCACTAGATCCTAGGCTCGCTAACCTCCTTATGCCTTTATCTGTAAGGGCTGAGTACAGTGGTTTATACACAGTAAGTGCTCAATAAATACGATTGAATGAATGAATGAATGAATCCCATCTCCACCCCACAACACTTAAGCATCTATCCCTACACCCTGCCACTTCCCATGCCATTCAGGCAAGAACTCCTCACCCTCGGCTTCAAGGCATCACCTCGCGCCCTCCTACCTCACCTCCCTTCTCTCCTTCTACAGCCCAGCCCGCACACTCCGCTCCCCTGCTGCTAACCTTCTCGCCTGTCCCGCCGTCGACCCCCGGCCTACGTCCTCCCCCTAGCCTGGAATGCCCTCCCTCCACACATCCGCCAAGCTAGCTCTCTTCCTCCCTTCAAAGCCCTACTGAGAGCTCACCTCCTCCAGGAGGCCTTCCCAGACTGAGCCCTCTCTTTCCTCTCCCCCTCCCCATCCCCCCACCTTACCTCCTTCCCCTCCCCACAGCACCTGTATATATATATATATATATATATATATATGTTTGTACGTATTTAGTACTCTATTTATTTATTTATTTTATTTGTACATATTTATTCTATTTATTTTATTTCGTTAATATGTTTTGTTTGGTTCTCTGTCTCCCCCTTCTAGACTGTGAGCCCACTGTTGGGTAGGGACCCTCTCTAATGTTGCCAACATGTACTTCCCAAGTGCTTAGTACAGTGCTCTGCACACAGTAGGCACTGAACAAATATGATTGAATGAATGAATGAATGAATGCCTGTCTGTTTCATTCTCTAGACTCATTGTGGATAGGGAATGTGTCTGCTAATTCCCTTCTAGTGTCCTCTCCCAAGGACTGGTCAATCAATCAATCAATCAATCGTATTTATTGAGCGCTTACTGTGTGCAGAGCACTGTACTAAGTGCTTGGGATGTACAAGCTGGCAAAATATAGAGACAGTCCCTACCCAACAGTGGGCTCACAGTCTAGAAGGGGGAGACAGAGAACAAGACCAAACATACTAACAAAATCAAATAAATAGAATAGATAGGTACAAGTAAAATAAATAAATAAATAGAGTAATAAATATGTACAAACATATATACATATATACAGGTGCTGTGGGTAAGGGAAGGAGGTAAGATGTGGGGGATGGAGAGAGGTTCGAGGGGGAGAGGAAGGAAGAGGCTCAGTCTGGGAAGGCCTCCTGGTCCAGTGCTGTGCACCCAGTAAGCGCTCAATAAACACCACCAACTGATTGATCAATTGAAGGATTGACTGCTGGACACCTCTGGTCCACTGGCAGGCCCCCGGGTCCCGGGGTCTGTATTTAATAATAATGATGGCATTTATTATGCGCTTACTATATGCAAAGCATGTAGTGGAGTGAGCATGGGCTTGAGAGTCAGAAGGTCATGGGTTTTTATCATTCATTCATTCATTCTATCGTATTTATTGAGCGCTTACTGGGTGCACAGCACTGTACTAAGTGCTTGCAAAATACAATTCGGCAACAGATAGAGACAATCCCTACCCAGCAACAGGCTCACAGTCTAGAAGAGGGAGACAGACAACAAAACAAAACAAGTAGACAGGCCTAAACAGCATCAAAATAAATAGAATTATAGATCTATGCATATCATTAATAAAATAAATAGAATAATAAATATGTACAAATATACACAACTGCTGTGGGGCGGGGAAGGGGGTAGAGCAGAAGGAGGGAGTAAGGGCAATGGGGAGGGGAGGAGGAGCAGAGGAAAAGGGGGGGGCTCAGTCTGGGAAGGCCTCCTGGAGGAGGTGGGCTCTCAGTAGGGCTTTGAAGGGGAGAAGAGAGCTAGTTTGGTGGATCTGAGGAGGGAGGGCATCCCAGGCCAGAGGTAGGACGTGGGCCAGGGGTCGATGGCGGGACAGGCAAGACCGAGGCCCAGTGAGGAGGTTAGCAGCAGAGGAGCGGAGTGTGCAGGCTGGGCTGTAGGGGAAGCAGCGTGGCTCAGTGAAAAGAGCGTGGGCTTTGGAGTCAGAGGTCATGGGTTCGAATCCTGGCCCCACCATTTAGCTGTGTGACCTTGGGCATGCCACTTCACTTCCCTGTGCCTCAGTTACCTCCTCTGTAAAATGGGGATTAAGACAGTGAGCCCCAAGTGGGGCAACCTGATCACCTTGTATCCCCCCCAGCGCATAGAAGAGTGTTTTGCACATAGTAAGTGCTTAACAAATTCCACCATTATTATTATTATCATTATTATCATTATTAAGAGAGAAGGGAGGTGAGGTAGGAGGGGGCAAGGGGATGGAGAGCTTCAAAGCCTATTGTGAGGAGTCTTTGCTTCATGCGAAGATTGACAGGCAACCACTGGAGATTTTTGAGGAGCAGGGTGACATGCCCAGAGTGTGATTGAGAATGTGAGCCCCACCTGGGACGGGGACTCTGTCCAACCCGATTTGCTTGTATCCACCCCAGCGCTTAAGGGTAGCGGTAGCAGGAAGAGGAAGTAGGGTTAGTGGGGGAAGGCGCAAGTGTGGGAAAGGAGGCAGAGGTACCAAGGAAAGAAATGGGAGAAAGAGGAAGTGGGGGAAAGGGGCTAACAGTAACGGGGGGGGAGGGGCGGGAGGAGGAGATTGGGGAGAAGGAGGTGGGGGGAGGAGGTAGGGGTAGCCGGGGTGTGAGCCCATTCTTTGGTAGGGATTGTGTCTATCTCTCGCCGAATTTTACTTTCCAAGCGCTTAGTACAGTGCTCTGCACACAGTAAGCGCTCAGTAAATACGATTGAATGAATGAATGAAAGGGGTGAAGAAGTTATCATTCATTCCCTCATTCGATCGTATTTACCAAGCGCTAACTGTGTGTCGAGCACCGTACTAAGAACTTGAGAATACAATAAAACAAGACACAGAAACATTCCCTGCCCACCGCTGACAGTTTAGAGGGGGAGACAGGCGTTAATTGAAATCATTAATCATGGAACCAGCATGGCTCAGTGGAAAGAGCCCGGGCTTTGGAGTCAGAGTTCATGGGTTCAAATACCGGCTCCGCCCACTGTCAGCTGTGTGACTTTGGGCAAGTCACTTAACTTCTCTGTGCCTCAGTTACCTCATCTGTAAAATGGGGATTAAGACTGTGAGCCCCCCGTGGGACAACCTCATCACCTTGTAACCTCCCCAGCGCTTAGAACAGTGCTTTGCACATAGTAAGCGCTTAATAAATGCCATTAAAAAATCAATCAATCAATCAATCGTATTTATTGAGCGCTTACTGTGTGCAGAGCACTGTACTAAGCGCTTGGGAAGTACAAGTTGGCAACATATAGAGACAGTCCCTACCCAACAGTGGGCTCACAGTCTACAAGGGGAGAGATGGGGAAGGAGGAAGTGGGGAAAAGGGCTAGGGGCTGTGGAGGGCAGGAGACTGAGGGAGAAGGAGGGGGTGGGAAGTAGGGATAGCAGGGGAGGAGATGGGGGAAGGAGGTAGTGGGGACAAGGGGCCAGAGGTAGTAGCGGGGAGGAGATTGGGGGAGAAGGACGTGAGGGAAGGAGGTAGGGAGGAGATGGGGAGGAGATGGGGAGGTGGGGGTTGGGGAAGAAAGAAGTGGGAATAAGGGGCCGGGTGTAGTGGAGGAAGGAGATTGAGGGAGAAGGAGGTGAGGAGGAGATGGGGAGGCAGAAGTGGAGGAAGGGGTAGGGGTACCTTGGGGAAGGAGAAAGGGGAGAAAGAGGTGGAGGAAAGAGGTAGGGGTAATAATGATGATGATAATAAGAATGACGGTATTCGTTAAGCGCTTACTATGCGCCAGGCACTGTACTAAGTGCCCGGCTCCACCAATTGTCAGCCGTGAGACTTTGGGGAAGTCACTTCACTTCTCTGGGCCTCAGTTACCTCATCTGTAAAATGGGGATTAAGACTGCGAGCTCCCCTCCCCACCCCGCCCGTGGGACAACCTGATCACCTTGTAACCTCCCCAGCGCTTAGAACAGTGCTTTGCACATAGTAAGCGCTTAATAAATGCCAACATCATTATTATTATTATTATTACAAGCAAATCAGGTCGAACACAGTCCCTGTCTCATGTGGGGCTCACAGTCTCAATAGCGCTTTAGAACAGTGCTAGGAACAGAGTAAGCGCTTAACAAATACAATCCTCATTATTTTGCAGATGAGATAACTGTGGCGCAGAGAAACGAAGTGGCTTGGAAAGAAGGTTAGGGGAGCGGAGAGGGGAGATTGGGGTAGAAGGAGGCGGGGGAAGGAAGCGGGGAGAAAAGAGGGATGGGGGAGGCAGGGAAAGTGGTGGGGGCGGGGCAGGGGGTGTCCCTCTTCCTCCCTTCCTCCCCCCGGCCCGGTCTCAGGTACAGAAGCGGGGAAGTGAGGAGGGGGTCGGGAGACGGGGAGCCTGCTGACCTCTTTCTCTTCCATGGGGATTGGGAAGGTGGGCCGGGCGGCCAGCCTCCTGGGAGGGACCGAGCAGCAGGCGGGGGAGCCGCCGGTCGGGCCGAGCCGGGCCCGGAGGCCCCGAGGGGACCACGGAGAATCTGGCGGGGAGCACGGGGAGCCAGGCGGGGAGCACGGGGAGCCAGGCGGGGAACACGGGGAGCCAGCCCGCCAGCGATCCACCGCCGTCGGGGGGCGGAGGGGGGGAGGGGCGGAGGAGAGAGAGATGGAGGGCAGGGGACTGCAGCCCACGGAGCAGGAGGGAGGAGGGAGCGGCCGGGGGGGAGGGGGGGCTTGTACAGCCCTTAGTGCAGTGCTTGGCACACAGTCAGCGCTTAGCAAGTACCACAGTTCTTCTCCTTATGATGATGATGATGCAAGGGGCGGGGACGGTGGACGGTCGCTATCCGGGGTCCAAGGCACCGCGTACCCTTTCAGCTGAGGAGAGGGGCGGCGGTGGCCAGGGCAGAGCGTCGCCGCAGAGCCCCGCGGGGAAACTGGTGGGCGACTCCTTTCTGGCCGAGTATCCGGGGCCGGGGAGATTAGAAAGGGGAGAGAGGTCCTACGGACTGAGGCCCCTCCCCGGACCGGCTCTGTCCGCTGTCGAGGAATCCCTGGAGAGGAGTACGATCCAAGCCCCAGACCTTGGCGAGGGGGACGGATGGAGTCAGAAATCAATAATAATAGTCATGATGGTCATGATCATAATAATTCATTCATTCATGCATTCATTCAATCGTATTTATTGAGCGCTGACTGTGAGCAGAGCACTGTACTAAGCGCTTGGGAAGTACAAGTTGGCAACATATAGAGACGGTCCCTACCCAACAGCGGGCTCACAGTCTAGAAGGGGGAGACAGACAACAAAACAAATAGAATAAATATGTACATGCAAAATAAATAAATGGCTCTTAAGCGTTGACTAGGTGCCAAAAACTGTTCTCAGCACTCAGGTAGATGCAAGGTGATCAGGTTGGACGCAGTCCCTTTTCAAACCATGTGAGGCTCACGGTCTTTATCACAGTCACAGAGTTGTCCAAGGTCACACAGAGCAGGCCAGTGACTGGGATTAGAGGTCCAGCCTGCTGGGGAAGCAGCATGACCTAGTTGATAGAGCACGGGCCTAGGAGTCAGAAGGTCATGGCCTCTACGACTTGTCTGCTGTGTGACCCTGGGTAAGTCACTTCACATTTCTGTGCCTCACTTACCTCATCTGTAAAATGAGGACTGAGACTGTGAGTCCCACATGGGACAGTGGTTGTGTCCACCTGGGTTTGCTTGTATCCATCCCAGCGGTTAGTTCTGTGCCTGGCACATAGTAAGCTCTTGACAAACTCCATCATCATCATCAATCTCTCTCTTTTTGATGATACGAGTTTTTCAATGGTATGTGTAAGCACTGTATGAGGCACCGTTCTAAACGTTGGGGTAGATATAAGGTCATCGGGTTGGACAAAAGTCCATGTGTTGAATCCCCAGTTTACAGATGAGGGAACTGAGGCCCAGAGAAGGGAAATCACATGGCAGGCAAGTGGCAGAGCCAGAATAGTAATGATGATAATACAGATGACATTTATTAAGCGCTTTCTATGTGCAAAGCACTATTCTAAGCACTGGGGAGGTGACAAGGTGATCAGGTTGTCCCACGGGGGGCTCACAGTCTTAGTCCCCATTTTTACAGACGAGGGAACTGAGGCCCAGAGAAGTCAAATGACTTGCCCAAAGTCACACAGCTGACAATTGGCAGTGCCTGGATTTGAACCCGTGACCGCTGACTCCAAAGTCCGTGCTCTTTCCACTGAGCCAGGCTGCTTTTTAGAATTAGAACCTAGTCCTTCTGACTCCCAGGCCCATGCTGTATTGTTCTATTGTCCTCTCCTAGGCACTTACTAGAGGGCTCTGCTCAGAGTAAGTGCTCAATAATTACCATCGATTAATGATTGATCCCAACAGGGGTGGCCAAGCCACCAGAGGGTGGCAAGTCACAGAGGGTGGTGTGTGGCCATCTGTATAGCCAGCACCTGGCATTCTGAGGAGTGGAGGGAGAGGTAGAAGCAGCATGGCCCAGGTGGACAGAGCCCGGGGCCTGGGAGTCAGAAGGGCTTGGGTTCGAACCCCGCCTCTACCGTAACCCTATGTCAGTTCTGTAACCTTTCAATCATTCATTCATTCATTCATTCATTCATTCATTCATTCATTCATTCATCAATTCAATCGTATTTATTGAGGGCTTACTGTGTGCAGAGCACTGTACTAAGCATTTGGAAAGTACAATTCATCAACCAAGAGAGATAATCCCTACCCAACAACAGGTTCACAGTCTAGAAGGGGGGAGACAATAAAACAAAACAAGTAGACAGGCATCAATAGCATCAATATAAATAAATAGACATGGATTATACAAATCGTGAAAAAAATTAATTGGCCAAGTCACTTCACTTCTCTGGGCCTCAATTCGGGTGCTCAGGTAGGTCTAGTTCTCAGTGCTTAGTTCAGTGCTTGGCCCACGGTTAGAACTTAAAATTCCACAATCGTCAGAAGTAGCATGGCTCAGTGGAAAGAGCACGGGTTTTGGAGTCAGAGGTCACAGGTTCAAATCCCTCTCCGCCAACTGTCAGCTGTGTGACTTTGGGCAAGTCACTTCACTTCTCTGGGCCTCAGTTCCCTCATCTGTAAAATGGGGATTAAGACTGTGAGCCCCATGTGGGGGAGCTCACCTCCCCCAGGAGGCCTTCCCAGACTGAGCCCTCTCCTTCCTCTCCCCCTCCTCCCCCCACAAGCCTTACCTCCTTCCCCTCCCCACAGCACCCGTATATATTTGTACATATTTATTACTTCATTTGTTTTACTTGTACATGTTATTTATCTATTTATTTTATTTTGTTAATATGTTTTGGTTTGTCATCTATCTCCCCCTTCTAGACTGTGCGCCCGCTGTTGAGTAGGGACCGTCTCTATATGTTGCCAACTTGTACTTCCCAAGCGCTTAGTACAGTGCTCTGTACACAGTAAGCGCTCAATAAATACGACTGAATGAATGAACCTGAAGCAGCGTGGCTCAGTGGAAAGAGCCCGGGCTTTGGAGTCGGAGGTCACAGGTTCAAATCCCGGCTCGGCCAATTGTCAGCTGTGTGACTTTGGGCAAGTCACTTAACTTCTCTGTGCCTCAGTTACCTCATCTGTTAAATGGGGATTAAGACTGTGAGCCCCCTGTGGGACAACCTGATCACCTTGTAACCTCTCCAGTGCTTAGAACAGTGCTTTGCACATAGTAAGCACTTAATAAATGCCATCATTATTACCTTGTATCCCCCTGGGCTTAGAACAGTGCTTCGTAGGCCGTCGTTATGATACAGGCTGCCGGGTGGGGTTGAGCCCGAGTGGTATGTAAGCACGGGGAGGGCGGAGTGGCGATCCTCCCTGGTTTCTCTTGGTAATGAGCCGCCTGAGATGCAGCACGAAGTTGGAACAGCAAATGAGAACGTCCTCCGCAACCCCCCCCCCCACCCCGCACCTCCCCCCAAAACCGAAACAGCCGATAAAAGGGGGAAAGAACTAGTTTCCTGGGGCCGTGGAACAAAGAAAGCAAATATCAAAGATCTGCGCTGAAACACCTTAATGGGGCCGAGGCCAAAGCACTCGAACCATGATGGCGTGCTGCGGGGTCCAGACTCCTCTTCCGGAAATTTGGGGAAGCCAGTCGGATTGGTAGCTATTTTGGGTCTCGGGAGGGTGGGGGCAGTGGTGGTGGTGTGTGTGTGTGTACACGCATCTACGCCCCTTTCAATTAGGCTAAGCGTGAGGTAAAGTGTTCCGCTGTATACGGTGGTAACAGTAATAATAATGATGGCATTTGTTAAGGGCTGACTATGTACCGGGCACGGTACTGAGCGCTGGGGTGGGTACAAGCCAATTGGGTTGGACCCAATCACTGTCCCACCTGGGGCTCCCGATCTCAATCCCCGTTTTACATATGAGGGAACTGGAACACAGAGAAATGAAGTGCCTCGTGGCTCAGTGGAAAAAGCACGGGCTCGGAAGTCAGAGGTCATGGATTCTAATCCCGACTCCGCCACTTGTCGGCTGTGTAACCTTGGGCAAGCCACTTAACTTCTCTGTGCCTGTTACCTCATCTGTAAAATTAAGATTGTGAGCCCCACGTGGGACAACCTGAACACCTTGTATCCCCCCCCCCCGCTTAGAACAGTGCTTTGCACATAGTAAGCGCTTAACAAATATCATCATTATCATTATTATATTATTGAGGTCACACAGCAGACAAGTGGTGAAGTCGGGAGTAGAACGGACCTTCTGACTCCCAGGCCCGTGCTCTTTCCACTAAGCCGTGCTGCTCCGGTGAGCGTCTCTTCCAGGCGCGCTGGCCGGGCGGGTCGGGACCGGGCGAGTTCGGCGACGGCGGCGGTTCTCGGCGGTGCGGGGCCGTCGCCATGGCAGCGGCCTCCCTCTTTCGCGAAGTCCCGCAGGCTCAGCCCGTTCTGCTCTTTAAATTCCCCGCCGATTTCCGGGAGGACGCAGACCCCACAAGGTCAATCTGGGGGTGGGAGCCCAGCCCAGCCCGTACATTCCGCTCCTCTGCTGCTAACCTCCTCAATGGGCCTCGGTCTTGCCTTTCCCGCCTTCGATCCCTGGCCCACGTCCTACCTCTGGCCTGGAATGCCCTCCTTCCTCACATCCGCCAAACTAGCTCTCATTCTCATTCAAAGCCCTCCAGGAGGTTTTCCCGAACTGAGCCTCCCTTTTCCTCTGCTCCTCCACCTCCCGCCGCCCCCCGCCCCGCGTTGCACCTACTCCCTCCCTCTGCTCTACCCCCTCCCACACCCCACCGCACTTGTGTATATTTATTATTCTATTTATCTTATTAATGATGTTCATTCATTCATAGAGAAGCAGCGTGGCTCAGTGGAAAGATCAGGGGCTTTGGAGTCAGAGGTCATGGGTTCAAATCCCGGCTCAGCCCCTTGTCAGCTGTGTGCTTTTGGGCAAGTCAGTTCACTTCTCTGGGCCTCAGTGACCTCATCTGTCAATGGGGGATTAAGACTGTGAGCCCCCCGTGGGAAAACCTGATCACCTTGTAACCTCCCCAGTGCTTAGAACAGTGCTTTGCACATAGTAAGGACTTAATAAATGCCGTTATTATTATTATTCATTCATTCAATCGTATTTATTGAGTGCTTACTGTGTGCAGAACACTGTATAAGTCGGCAACATATAGAGACGGTCCCTACCCAACAACGGGCTCAAAGTATATCTATAATTCTGTTTATCTAGTTTGATGCTATTGATGCCTGTCTAGTTGTTTCATTCTTGTTGTCTGTCTCCCACCTTCTAGACTGCGAGTCCGTTGCTGGGAAGGAATTGTCTCTATCTGTTGCCGAATTGTACTTTCCCGGCACATAGTACATTGCTCTGCCCAGACTAATATGATTGAATGAATGAATAGTGGATTGAGCACAGGCCTGGGAATCAGAAGGTCACCCGGCTCCTCTGCTGCTCACCTCCTCACTGTGCCTCTTTCTCTCCTGTCCCACCGTCGACCGCTGGCCCATGTCCTACCTCTGGCCTGGAATGCCCTCCCTCCTTCACATCCGCCAAACTAGCTCACTTCGCTCCTTCGAGGCCCTACTGAAAGCTCACCTCCTCCAGGAGGCCATCCCAGGCTGTTCCCCCCTCTTCCTCTGCTCCTCCTCACCTTCCCATCGCTCCTACTCCCTCCCTCTGCTCTACCTCCCCCCCGCCCCACAGCACTTGTGTATATAGGAACATATTTATTATACTATTTATTTTATTAATGATGTGCATATTTCTATAATTCTATTTATTTATTTTGATGCTTTGTTTTGTTGTCTGCCTTCCCCGTTCTAGACTGTGAGACCGTTGTTGGGTAGGGATTGTATTTATCTGTTGCCTAATTGTATTTTCCAAATGCGTAGTACAGTGCTCTGCACACAGCAAGCACTCAAGAAATACGATTGAATGAATGAATGAATGAGCTCTAATCCCGGCTCTGCCCCTTGTCTGCTATGTGATTTTAGGGCAAATCATCCCACCTCTCTGGGCCCCGGTTACCTCATCTGGAAAATCGGGACCAAGAATGTGAGCCCCACGTGGGTCAGGAACTGCGTCCAACCCGATTTGCTTATATCCACCCCAGCGCTTAGGACAGTTCCCGGCACACAGGAAATGCTTAACAAATATCATTATAATTTTTAGTAGTATTATTATTCTTCTCAAAGATTGGGGTTCTAATTCCGACTGTGGCTCATGGATGCTTATTTGACCGTAAGCAAATCACTTAACTTTTCAATTTCTTCAACTTTAAAATGTGGATTCCATATCTGTAACTTCCTTCTTAGATGGAGCGCTCCACCCCCGCCTGCCCCACATTCCCCCACATCTTTCTCCCTAATCTCCTCCTCCCAGCTACTCCTACCCCCTTTCTCCACCTCCCCATCTCCTCCACACGTCCCCCTGCCTCTTTCCTCCACCTCCTTCTCCCCCATCTCCTTCCTCCTCTACACTTAGCCTTTTCCTCCCACTTCTTCCTTGCCCCACCTCTGCCTCCCCCGTCTCCTTTCCATCCATGGAGAAGCAGCATGTCCCAGTGGAAAGAGCACGGGCTTTGGAGTCAGAGGTCAGGGCTTCAAATGCCGGCTCCACCAGTTGTCAGCTGTGTGACTTTGGGCAAGTCACTTCACTTCTCTGGGCCTCAGTGACCTCATCTGTAAAATGGGGATTAAGACTGTGAGGCCCCCGTGGGACAACCTGATCACCTTGTAACCTCCCCAGTGCTTAGAATAGGGCTTTGGACATAGAAAGGGCATAATAAATGCCATCATCATCATTATTATTATTATCTCCCCCCTTCCTCGTTCCCCCATCTCTTGCCCTGCTTCCCCTCTCCCCCGACCTCCTTCTCCCCCAATCACCTCCCTGCTGCTACCCCTAGTTCATTCATTCACTCAGTCGTATTTATTCAGTGCATACTGTGCTCTGGTAGTACAGTGCTCTGTACTAATTGCCTGGAAAGTACAATTTGAAAACAAATAGAGACAATTCCTACCCAACAACGGGCTCACAGTCACGAAGGGGGGAGACAGACAACAAAACAAAACAAGTAGACAAGTATCAATAGCATCCATATAAATGAATAGAATCATAGATGTATACACATCATTAATAGAATAAATAGAATTATAAATATGTACATATCAATACACAAGTGCTTTGGGGCAGGGGCGGGGAGGGGGGTAGAGCAGAGGGAGGGAGTAGGGGCCATGGGGAGGGAAGGAGGAGCAGAGGAAAAGGGGGGCTCAATCTGGGAAGGCCCCCTTGAGGAAGTGAGCTTTCAGAAGGGCTTTGAAGGGGGGAAGTGTGCTAGTTCGGCAGATGTGAGGAGGGAGGGCATTCCATTCATTCATTCAATCATATTTCTTGAGCACTTACTGTATGCAGAGCACTGTACTAAGCACTTGGGAAGTACAAATCAGCAACATATAGAGACGGTCCTTACCCAGCAATGGGCTCACAGTCTACAAGGGGGAGACAGACAACACCACAAGTAGACAGGTGTCAATACCATTAGAATAAATAGAATTATAGCTATATACACATTATTAATAAAATAAATAGAGTAATAAGTATGTACAATTATACACAAGTGCTGTGGGGAGGGGAAAGGGGTAAGGCAGAGGGAGGGAGGGGGGATGATGGGAAGGGGAGAAGGAGGAGAGGAAAAAGGGGGCATTCCAGTCAATCAATCGATCATATTTATTGAGCGCTTACTGTGTGCAGAGCACTGTACTAAGTGCTTGGGAAGTACAAGTTGTCAACATATAGAGACGGTCCCTACCCAACAGTGGGCTCACAGTCTAGAATACAGAGATAGGACGTGAGCCAGGGTTCGACGGCGGGACAGGCGAGAACGAGGCACAGTTGGCAACAGAGGAGTGGAATGTGTAGGCTGGGATGTAGAAGGAGAGAAGGGAGGTGAAATAAAAGGGGGCAAGGGGATGGAAAACTTTGAAGGCAATAGTGAGGAGTTTTTGCCTGATACGAAGGTTGTTAGGAAACCACTGGAAATTTCTGACGGTGCGGGGAGGTGGGTGGGTGGTGACATGCCCAGGGCGTTTCTGTAGAAAGATGATCTGGGCATCAGAGTGAAGTATAGACTGAAGCAGGGAGAGACAGGAAGGTTGGGAGATCAGAAAAGATGCTGAGGCAGTTACCCAATCAGGATACGATGAATGACTGTACTAATGTGGCTGCGGTTTGGATGGAGAGGGAAGGGCGGATCTCGGCTACCACCTTCTTTCCCCATCTCCTCCCCTGCTACCCCTACCTCCTTCCCTGTCCTTCTTCCCCAGTCTCCTTCCCCCGACAGCCCCTAGCCGTTTCCCCCCACTTCCACCTTCCCCATCTTTTCAATCAATCAATCAATCGTATTTATTGAGCGCTTACTATGTGTAGAGCACTGTACTAAGCGCTTGGGAAGTACAAATTGGCAACACATAGAGACAGTCCCTACCCAACAGTGGGCTCACAGTCTAAAAGGGGGAGACAGAGAACAGAACCAAACATACCAACAAAATAAAATAAATAGGATAGAAATGTACAAGTAAGATAAATAAATAAATAAATAAATAAATAGAGTAATAAATATGTACAACCATATATACATATATACAGGTTCTGTGGGGAAGGGAAGGAGGTAAGATGGGGGGATGGAGAGGGGGACGAGGGGGAGTGGAAGGAAGGGGCTCAGTCTGGGAAGGCCTCCTGGAGGAGGTGAGCTCTCAGCAGGGTCTTGAAGGGAGGAAGAGAGCTAGCTTGGCGGAGGGGCAGAGGGAGGGCATTCCAGGCCCGGGGGATGACGTGGGCCGGGGGTCGACGGCGGGACAGGCGAGAACGAGGTACAGTGAGGAGATTAGCGGTGGAGGAGCGGAGGTTGCGGGCTGGGCAGTAGAAGGAGAGAAGGGAGGTGAGGTAGGAGGGGGCGAGGTGATGGGGAGCCTTGAAGCCCAGGGTGAGGAGTTTCTGCCTGATGCGCAGATTGATTGGTAGCCACTGGAGATTTTTGAGGAGGGGAGTAATATGCCCAGAGCGTTTCTGGACAAAGATAATCCGGGCAGCAGCATGAAGTATGGATTGAAGTGGA
Organism: Tachyglossus aculeatus; assembly: GCF_015852505.1. Lineage (NCBI taxonomy): Eukaryota > Metazoa > Chordata > Mammalia > Monotremata > Tachyglossidae > Tachyglossus > Tachyglossus aculeatus. The sequence continues at coordinate 82,638,831 of NC_052086.1, read as the reverse complement.
GAGAGACACGAGGATGGGAGATCAGAGAGAAGGCTGGTGCAGTAGTCCAGACGGGATAGGATGAGAGCTTGAATGAGCAGGGTAGCAGTTTGGATGGAGAGGAAAGGGCGGATCTTGGCAATGTTGCGGAGCTGAGACCGGCAGGTTTTGGTGACGGCTTGGAAGTGAGGGGTGAATGAGAGAGCGGAGTCGAGGATGACACCAAGGTTGCGGGCTTGTGAGACGGGAAGTATGGTAGTGCCGTCAACAGAGATGGGAAAGTCAGGGAGAGGACAAGGTTTGGGAGGGAAGACAAGGAGCTCAGTCTTCGACATGTTGAGCTTTAGGTGGCGGGCGGACATCCAGATGGAGATGTCCCGAAGGCAGGAGGAGATGCGAGCCTGGAGGGAGGGGGAGAGAGCAGGGGCAGAGATGTAGATCTGGGTGTCATCAGCGTAGAGATGATAGTTGAAGCCGTGGGAGCGAATGAGGTCACCAAGGGAGTGAGTGTAGATTGAGAACAGAAGGGGACCAAGCACTGAACCTTGGGGAACCCCCACAGTAAGAGGATGGGAGGGGGAGGAGGAGCCTGCAAAAGAGACTGAGAAAGAACGACCGGAGAGATAAGAGGAGAACCCCCCAGCCCCCCGCCACATTCTGTCTGGAAGTATTCCCGCCTTGCTCTGTCTGGAACAATTCCCCATCTTTGCTCTGTCTGGACCTATCCACACTGTTCTGTATGGACCTATCCCCCTCCTCCCTCTAGTCCTATTTTCCTTCTATTTAAGGTCCTATCACCCCTTCTCTGTCTGGTTCTGCCCCCCTTCACTGGCTCTGCTGCCCAGCTCTCTTTGGACCCACCCCCGCCCGCTTCCTCCGGACCCGCCCCTGCCCGGTCTCTCCAGGCTCGGTCTGGAACTATTCCTGCCTTGCTCGGTCTGGAACTATCCCCCCCACCGCCCCTGCCTTTGCTCTGTCTGGAACTATCCCCCTCCCCCCGGCCTTTGCTCTGTCTGGACCTTCCCCACTATTCTGTATGGACCTATCCCCCCCCCGTTCCCTCTGTTCTTATTGGCCCACCACCCGCTCTTCCTGGAAATATTTCCCTGACTCCCCGGCTCTCTCTGGACCGCCCCCCCCCCAGCTCTTTCTGGAAGTATTTCCGGCGTGCGCGCCCCCCCCCCCTCCATTCTGTCTGGAACTGTTCCCGCCTTGGTCTGGAACTATTACCGCCTTGCTCCGTCTGGAACTATTCCCCCCTCTTTGCTCTGTCTGGACCTATCATCATCATCATCATCATCAATCGTTTTTATTGAGCGCTTACTGTGTGCAGAGCACTGTACTAAGCGCTTGGGAAGTACAAGTTTGCAACATATAGAGACAGTCCCTACCCAACAGCGGGCTCACAGTCTAAAAGGAGGAGACAGAGAACGAAACCAAACATACTAACAAAATAAATAGAATAGATATAAAATAAATAGAATAGATATAAAATAAATAGAATAGATCCATCCCATCCAGAAAATGTTGTGACGTTTAAATAAAGAGCTTGAAATAGGTCTGAAAAATGGTTATTAGAAAGAACCGGCCAGTTGGCTTGTGGTGATGGCGCGCCCCCTGGTGGCGTATACAGATATTACAACAGATATTCCAGATATTACAATTTCTCTCAGAATCATTTGCAAAAGGGCATCATTTCAAGTGGAAAGCTGGCTCCAACTTTTCAGGCCCTTGGCCAAAGAAGGTCTACCGAAGATACCGAGAAGACATCCTGCGTTAGAGCTTCACTCCCCTTGGAGTTTTCAAGCTTAGTATTGAGGTGGCTCCACCCCATAACTTTAGGTAACTTTAGACTTAAGGCTCATCACGAGCAGGGAATGTAATAATAATAATAATAATAATGGCATTTATTAAGCGCTTACTAGGTGCAAAGCACTGTTCTACGCGCTGGGGAGGATACAAGGTGATCAGGTTGTCCCACTTGGGGCTCACAGTCTTAATCCCCATTTTACAGATGAGGTAACTGAGGCCCAGAGAAGTTAAGTGACTTGCCCAAAGTCACACAGCTGACAATTGGCGGAGGCGGGATTTGAACCCATGACCTCTGACTCCAAAGCCTGTGCTCTTTCCAATGAGCCACGCTGCTTCTCTAAACGTTTACTGTTGTATGGTACTTTCCCAAGCGCTTAGTACAGTGCTCTGCACCGAGTAAGTGCTCAATAAGTACGACTGAATGAATGAATATTATATTGCACTCTCCCGCAGTGTTCTGCACACAGTCAGCACTCAATTAGTATATTAATATACTATCCCCACTGTTCTGTATGGACCTATTCCCCCTTCTCCCTCTAGTCCTATTGTTCTTCCCTGTAAAGTCCTATCTCTCCTTCTCTGTCTGGTCCTATCACCCCTTCTCTGTCTGGTTCTGCCCCCATTCTCTGTCTAGCTCTGCAGCCCTCTCTTTCAGGACTTGGCCCCGCCTGCTGTCTCCAGACTAGCCCCCACCGCAAGGCTCTCTCAAGACCGCCCATCCACCCTGTCTCTGGACCGCCCCCCCCCCCTTTAGGGAAGTATTCCCCCCCAGATCCCCGTTCTGTCTGGAAATATTCCCCCCCTTTGTTCTGTCTGGACCTATCCCCACTGTTCTGTATGGACCTATCCTCCACCCCTCCCCCGGCTCCCTCTAGTCCTGTTGTGCTTCTCTGTAAGGTCCTATCTCTCCTCTATCTGGTCCTATCACCCCTTCTCTGTCTGGTTCTGCCACCCTTCTCTGTCTGGTTCTGTAACCCGGCTCTCTCGGGACCCGGCCCCCCCACGCTCTCTCCAGACCTGCCCCCACCCCTGCTCTCACGGGACCGGGCCCCGCCGCTCTCTCCGGACCACACCTCACCCACTCTCACTGGACCGCCCCCCTCTGCTTTCTCTGAACCGGCACGCCCCCTGCTCTTTCTGGAAGTATCCCCCCCACCCCCCGACATTCTGTCTGGAAGTATTCCCGCCTTGCTCTGTCTGGAACTATTTCCCCCCCCCCACTTTGCTCTGTCTGGGCCTATCCCCACTGTTCTGTATGGACCTATCCCCCCTGTTCCCTCCAGTCCTATTGTCCTTCTCTTTAAGGTCCTATCTCTCCTTCTCTATCTGGTCCTATCCCCCCTTCTCTGTCTGATTCTGCCCCCTTTCTCTCTCTGGCTCTGCAGCCTGGCTGTCTTCGGAATTGGCCCTGCCCACTCTCTCTGTACCGCCCCCATTGGCTCTCTCTCGACCGCCCCCCCCCCTGCTCGCTCTGGACATGTCCCCCATCGCTCTCACTGGACCGCCCCCCCGGCTGCCTCTGTACTTCCCCCCATTCCCGTCTGAAAGTATTCCCGCCTTGCTCCGTCTGGAAGGATTTCTGCATTGCTCCATCTGGAAGTATTCCCGTCTTGATCTGTCTGGAACTATTCCCCGCCTTTGCTCTGTCTGGACCTATCCCCCCTGCTCCCTCTAGTCCTATTTTCCTTCTATTTAAGGTCCTATTACCCCTTCTCTGTCTGGCTCTGCTGCCCAGCTCTCTTCGGACCCGCCCCTGACCTTTCCCTCGGGACCCGCACCTGGCCCTTTCTCTCAGGACCCGCCCCTGCCTGCTCCCTCTGTTGTTACCTGCCCACCCTGCTCTCTTCGATTCGGGTGCTCTCTCGGGACCGCCGCCCCCCGCCCCCGCTCTTTCTGGAGGCATTCCCCCCCCCACCCCCGGTCTGCCTGGAACTATTCCCGCCTTGCTCCGTCTGGAACTATTCCCCCGCCCCCCTTTGCTCTGTCTGGACCTATCCCCACTGTTCTGTATGGACCTATTTCCCCTGTTCCCTCTAGTCCTATTGTGCTTCTCTGTCTGGTTCTGCCCCCTTTTTCTGTCTGCCTCTGCTGCCTGGCTCTCTCCGGACCCGCCCCCGCCCGATCTCTCTCCGGACCTGCCCCCGCCCGATCTCTCTCTGGACCTGCCCCCGCCCACTCCCTCTCCGGACCCGCCCCCGCCCACTCCCTCCGGACCCGCGCCCCCCCCCCCCCCCGCTCTCTGCAGACCGCCACCCACCCGCTCTCACTGGACTGCTCCCGCCCCCCCGCGTTGTCTCTGGACCGGCACCCCTCCCTGCTCTTTCGGGAAGTATTCTCCCCCCCCCCATTCTGTCTGGAACTATTCGCGCCTTGCTGCATCTGGACCTAACCCTACTGTTCTGTATGGACCTATCCCCACTGTTCCCTCTAGTCCTATTTTCCTTCTCTTTAAGGTCCTATCTCTCCTTCTCTAACTGGTCCTATCACCCCTTCTCTCTCTGGTTCTGCCCCCCTTCTCTGTGTGGCTTTGACATTCGGCTCTCTCCGGACCCGCCTTGGCCCGCTCTCTCAGGCCTCGGCCCGCTCTCTCTGGACCACCACCCCCAGCTCTCTCTGGACCGCCACCCCCCCCCGCTCTTTCGGGAAGTATCCCCCCCCCCCCGGTTCTGGCTGGAACTATTCCCTCCTTGCGCCATCTGGAACTATTCCCCCACTTTGCTCTGTCTGGACCTATTCTCCCTGCTCCCTCTAGTCCTACTGTGCTTCTCTGTAATGTCCTATCTCTCCTTCTCTATCTGGTCCTATTACCCCTTCTCTGTCTGGTTCTGCCACCCTTCTCTGTCTGGCTCTGCTGCCCGGCTCTCTCGGGACCCGGCCCCCTCCACTCTCTCTGGCCCCGGCCCCCCCCCCACACTCTCTTCAGACCGCCCCCCACCTGCTCTCACTGGACCGTCTCTGGACCCCTGCTCTTTCTGGAAGTATTCCTCCCCCGCCCCCCATTCTGTCTGGACTTATCCCCACTGTTCTGTATGGACCTATCCCCCCTGCTCCCTCTAGTCCTACTGCCCTTCTCTGTAAGGTCCTATCTCCTTCTCTAACTGGTCCTATCACCACTTCTCTGTCTGGATCTGCCCCCCTTCTCTGTCTGGCTGTGATTCCCGGCTCTCTCCGGACCCCGCCCCACGCTCCCTCCCGACTTGCACCCCCACACACACTCCCTCCGGACACCACCCCCCCCACTCCCTTGAGACTCGCCACTGCCTGCTCTCTCCAGACTCTCTCTGGAACTATTCCCGCCTTGCTCGGTCTGGAACTATTCCCGCTTTGCTCGGTGTGGAACTATTCCCGCTTTGCTCGGTTTGGAACTATTCCCGCCTTGCTCGGTCTGGAACTATTCCCGCCTTGCTCGGTCTGGAACTATTTCCGCCTTGCTCGGTCTGGAACTATTCCCGCCTTGCTCGGTCTGGAACTATTTCCCCGCCTTGCTCGGTCTGGAACTATTTCCCCGCCTTGCTTGGTGTGGAACTATTTCCCCACCTTGCTCGGTCTGGAACTATTTCCCCGCCTTGCTCTGTCTGGAACTATTTCCCCGCCTTGCTCGGTCTGGAACTATTTCCCCGCCTTGCTCGGTCTGGAACTATTCCCCCGCCTTGCTTGGTCTGGAACTATTCCCCTGCCTTGCTCCATCTGGAACTATTCCCCCGACTTGCTCCGTCTGGAACTATTCCCCCGCATTGCTCCGTCTGGAACTATTCCCCCGCCTTGCTCCTTCTGAACCTATCCCCACTGTTCTGTATGGACCTATGCTCCCTGCTCCCTTTAGTCCTATTGTCCTTCTCTGTAAGGTCCTATCTCTCCTTCTCTATCTGGCCCTATCACCCCTTCTCTGTCTGGTTCTGCCCCCCTTCTCTGGCTCTGCCGCCTGGCTATCTCTGGACACGCCCCCCCCTCGCTCTCTCTGGACCAGACACTCCGCTCTCTCCCGACCCCGCCCACTGTCTTTCTGTGGACCGGCACCCCCCTGCTCTTTCTGGAAGTATTCCCTCTCAGCCCCCCATTCTATCTGGAAGTATTCCTGCCTTGCTCGTCTGGAACTATTCCCCCACCTTGCTCCGTCTGGAACTATTCTCCCTCCTTTGCTCTGCCTGGACCTATCCCCACTGTTCTGTATGGAACTATACCCCCTGTTCCCTCTAGTCCTATTGTGTTCTCTGTAAGGTCCTATCTCTCCTCTATCTGGTCCTATCACCCCTTCTCTGTCTATCTGACCTTGGCTTCACAGACTCCGTCCTCTCCTGGTTCTCCTCTTACCTCTCCGGTCGTTCATTCTCAGTCTCTTTTGCAGGCTCCTCCTCCCCCTCCCACCCTCTTACTGTGGGGGTTCCCCAAGGTTCAGTGCTTGGTCCCCTTCTGTTCTCGATCTACACGCACTCCCTTGGTGATCTCATTCGCTCCCACGGCTTCAACTATCATCTCTACGCTGATGACACCCAGATCTACATCTCTGCCCCTGCTCTCTCCCCCGCTCTCCAGGCTCGCATCTCCTCCTGCCTTCAGGACATCTCCATCTGGATGTCTGCCCGCCACCTAAAGCTCAACATGTCGAAGACTGAACTCCTTGTCTTCCCTCCCAAACCTTGTCCTCTCCCTGACTTTCCCATCTCTGTTGACGGCACTACCATCCTTCCCGTCTCACAAGCCCGCAACCTTGGTGTCATCCTCGACTCCGCTCTCTCATTCACCCCTCACATCCAAGCCGTCACCAAAACCTGCCGGTCTCAGCTCCGCAACATTGCCAACATCCGCCCTTTCCTCTCCATCCACACCGCTACCCTGCTCTTTCAAGCTCTCATCCTATCCCGTCTGGACTACTGCACCAGCCTTCTCTCTGATCTCCCATCCTCGTGTCTCTCTCCACTTCAATCCATACTTCATGCTGCTGCCCGGATTATCTTTGTCCAGAAACGCTCTGGGCATATTACTCCCCTCCCCAACAATCTCCAGTGGCTACCAATCAATCTGCGCATCAGGCAGAAACTCCTCACCCTGGGCTTCAAGGCTCTCCATCACCTCTCCCCCTCCTACCTCACCTCCCTTCTCTCCTTCTACAGCCTACCCCGCACCCTACGCTCCTCCGCCGCTAATCTCCTCACCGTACCTCGTTCTGGCCTGTCCCACCATCGACCCCCGGCCCACGTCATCCCCCGGGCCTGGAATGCCCTCCCTCTGCCCATCCACCAAGCTAGCTCTCTTCCTCCCTTCAAGGCCCTACTGAGAGCTCACCTCCTCCAGGAGGCCTTCCCAGGCTGAGCCCCTTCCTTCCTCTCCCCCTCGTCCCCCTCTCCATTCCCCCATCTTGCCTCCTTCCTTTCCCCACAGCACCTGTATATATGTATATACGTTTGTACGTATTCATTACTCTATTTATTTATTTATTTATTTTACTTGTACATATCTATTCTATTTATTTTATTTTGTTAGTATGTTTGGTTTTGTTCTCTGTCTCCCCCTTTTAGACTGTGAGCCCACTGTTGGGTAGGGACTGTCTCTATATGTTGCCAATTTTTACTTCCCAAGCGCTTAGTACAGTGCTCTGCACATAGTAAGCGCTCAGTAAATACGATTGATGATGATGGTTCTGCCACCTTTGTCTGGCTCTGCAGCCCCGCTCTCTCTGGACGCCCCCACCACCCCGGCTCTCTCTGGACCGCCCGACCCCGCTGTCTCTGGACTGCCCCCCCCCACCCCTCTCTTTCGGGAAGTATTCCCCCCCCCCCATTCTGTCTGGAACTATTCCCACCTTGCTGCATCTGGAACTATTTCCCCACTTTGCTCTGTCTGAACCTATCCCCACTGTTCTGTATGAACCTATTCCCCCTTCTCCTTCTAGTCCTATTGTCCTTCTCTGTAAGGTCCTATCTCTCCTTCTCTAACTGGTCCTATCACCCCTTCTCGGTCTGGTTGTGTCATCCTTCTCTGTCTGGCTCTGCAGCCCGGCTCTCTCCGGACCCAACCCCGCCCGCTCTCTCCAGACCCGCCCCCGCCCGCTCTCTCCGGACCCACCCCTACACACTCCCTCCGGACTCGCCCCTGCCTGCTCTCTCTGAACCCACCCCCACCTACTCCCTCCGGACCCGCCCCCACCACCTCTGTCCGTACATGCCCCGCCTCCTCTCTCCTGACATGCCCCACCTGCTGTCTCCGGACCTGGCCCCCTGCTCTCTCTGGAAGTATTCCCCCCCTTGCTCCATCTGGACCTATCCCCACTCTTCTGTATGGACCTATGCTCCTTGCTCCTTTTAGTCCTATTGTCCTTCTCTGTAAGGTCCTATCTCTCCTCCTCTACCTGGTCCTATCACCCCTTCTCTGTCTAGTTCTGCCCCCCTTCTCTGTTTGGTTCTGCAGCCCGGCTCTCTCTGGACTTGCCCCTATCACCCCTTCTCTGTCTGGTTCTGCCCCCCTTCTGTCTCTGTCTCTGCAGCCTGGCTCTCTCCGGACCGGCCCCCCCCAACTCTCTCTGGACCACACCCCCTGCTCTCTCTGGATAGCCCCCGCCCCTGCTCTCACTGGACCCCCCCTTCTGCTCTCACTGGACAACCTCCCCCCCGCCCTCTCTGGACATGCCCCTTCTGCTCTCCCTGGACCTGCTCCCCTGCTCTCTCTGGGCCCCCCCCCCCGGCTCTCTCTGGACCTGCCTCCCTGCTGTCTCTGGACCTGCCTCCCTGTTTTCTCTGGACTGGCCCCCCCTGCTCTCTCTGCACTGGCCCACCCCTCTCTCTCTGGCCCTGCCCATCTGTGGCCCTGCCCCCCTGCCCATTCAGGTCGAGAGGGCGGGGTGGGGGGGGTCCAATTCAGAGATAGTTGGGGGGGTGCCGGTCCAATCAATCAATCAATTGTATTTATTGAGCACTTACTGTGTGCAGAACACTGTACTAAGCGCTTGGGAAGTACAAGTTGGCAACATATAGAGACGGTCCCTACCCAACAGTGGACTCACAGCCTAGAAGGACCTGTGCTCCTCCCACCCTCTCTGGCCCTGCCCCTCCCGTGGACCTGCCCCTCATGCTCTCTCTGGACCTGCCCCCCATGCTCTCTCTGGACCTGCCCCGCTGCTCTCTCTGGACCTGCCCTGCTGCTCTCTCTGGCCCTGCTCCCCCGGCCCCTGTTGCCCTGCCCCCCTGGCCCTGCCCCCCCCCTGCCCTCTCTGCAGCTATATGCCCTGCTGTCTCTTGACTGGCCCCCCCGCCATCTCTGGACATGCCCCCCTGCTCTCTTTGGACCGCCCCCACCCTGCTTTCTGTGGACCAGCACCCCCCGCCCCAGCTATCTCTGGACCGAACCCCCCACCCTGCCCTCTCTGGACCTGCCCTCCCCGCCATCCCTGGACCTGCGACCCCCTGCCCTCTCTGGACCTGCCCCCCCGCTCGCTCTCGACATGCCCCCCCGCTCGCTCTGGACCGGCCCCCCCCTGCTCTCTCTGGACCGGCCCACCCCTGCTCTCTCCCGACAGGCCCACCCCTCTCTCTCTCTCTCTCTGGAACTGTCCCCCCTGCCCTCTCTGGACCTGCTCCCCCTGACCTCTCTGACCTATATGCCCTGCTCTCTCAGGACCTGCTCCCCACCGGCTCTTTCTGGACCGCCCCCCGCCAATCTCTGGACCTGCCACCCCCCTGCTCTCTCTGGACATGACCCTCCCCCGCGCTCTCTGGACCGGCCCTGTCCCCCGATCTTTCTGGAAGTATCTTCTCCCGCCCGGTTCTGTCTGGAACTATTCCCCCACCTTTGCTCTGTTTGGACCTATCCCCACTGTTCTATATGGACCTATTCCCCCTGCTCCCTCTAGTCTTATTGTGCTTCTCTGTAAGGTCCTATCTCTACTTCTTTATCTGGTCCTATCACCCCTTCTCTGTCTGGTTCTGCCCCCTTTCTCTGTCTGGCTCTGCAGCCTGACTCTCTCCGAACCTGCCACCCCCAGCGCCCCCCCAGCCCCGGTGTCTGGAAGTATTACCCCCTGCCCCCTGTTCTGTCTGTAACTATTCCTGCCTTGCTCTGTCTGGAAATATCTCCCCCGCCCCCCCCCCCCCGCCAAAATCAATCAATCGTATTTATTGAGCGCTTACTATGTGCAGAGCACTGTACTAAGCGCTTGGGAAGTACAAATTGGCAACATAAGGACCACCACCCCTTTGCTCTGTCTAGGCCTATCCCCACTGTTCTTTATGGATCTATCCCCCCGTTCCCCCCGTCCTATTGGCCTTCTCCGTAAGGTCCTATCTCTCCTTCTCTATCTGGTCCTATCACCACTCCTCTGTCTGATTCCACCTCCCTTCTCTGTCTGGCTCTGCAGCCTGGTTCTCTCTGGACCCGGCTCCCCCCTTGCTCTCTCTGGACCTCCCCACCCCCGCTGTCTCTGGACACCCCCCCCCCCCCGCTTTTTCTGGAAGTATTTCCCGCGGACCTCCCCCCCCCCAACACCGCCACTTTGTGTCTGGAACTATTCCCACCTTGCTCGATCTGGAACTATTCCCACCTTGCTCCGTCTGGAACTATTCCCCCCACACCCCACTTTGCTCTGTCTGGACCTATCCCCACTGTTCTGTATGGACCTATTCCCCCTTCTCCCTCTAGTCCTATTGTCCTTCTCTGTAAGGTCCTATCTCTCCTTCTCTATCTGGTTCTATCATCCCTTCTCTGTCTGGTTCTGACCCCCTTCTCTGTCTGGCTCTGCAGCCCGGATCTCTCGGACTTAACACCACCTGCTCTCTCCAGACCAGCTCCCCCAGGGCTCTCTCAGGACCACCCACCCACCCCACTCTCTCTCGACCGCCCCCCCCCCCCCCCCGACGCTGTCTCTGGACCGGCCCCAGGCCCCTGCTCTTTCGGGACGTTTCCCTCCACCCCGTTCTGTCTGGAACTATTCCTGCCTTGCTCCACCTGGAACTATTCCCCCCCTTTGCTCTGTCTGGACCTATCCACACTGTTCTGTATGGACCTATCCCCGCTTTTCCCTCTAGTCCTATTGTGCTTCTCTGTAAGGTCCTATCTCTCCTTCTCAATCTGGTCCTATCACCCCTTCTCTGTCTGGTTCTGCCACCCTTCTCTGTCTAGCTCTGCAGCCCGGCTCTCTCTGGACCTGCCCCTCCCACTCTTTCCGGACACCCCCCCCTCCCCGGCTCCCTGCGGAGCCGACCGCTCCCCGCTCTCTCCACACCTGCCCCGCCCCATGCTCTATCTAGCCCCGCACCCCCCGAGCCCTCCCTCCCGGCTCTCTCTAGACTTGCCCCCCCCCCGGCTCTCTCCGGACCGGGCCCCCCAGCTCTCTCCAGACCGCCCCTCACCCTTTCTCACTGAACTGCCCCCCTCTGCTCTCTCTAGCCCGGCACCCCCCCCCCCCAGCTCTTTCTGGAAGTATCCCCCCCCCCCCCATTCTGTCTGGAAGTATTCCTGCCTTGCTCCGTCTGGTAGTATTCCCGCCTTGCTCTGTCTGGAACTATTCTCCCCCCCCACCCCTTTGCTCTATCTGGGCCTATCCCCACTGTTCTGTATGGACCTATTCCCCCTGTTCCCTCCAGTCCTATTGTCCTTCTCTTTAAGGTCCTATCTCTCCTTCTCTATCTGGTCCTATCACCCCTTCTCTGTCTGGTTCTTTCCCCCTTCTCTCTCTGGCTCTGCAGCCTGGCTCTCTCCGGACTTGCCCCCTCCCACTCTCTCCAGACCAGCCCCGCCGGCTCTCTCTGAACCGCCCCCTCCCGCTCTCTCTGGACAGCCCCCCTACCGTGCTCTCATTGGAATTGGACACCCCCCCCAGCTCTTCCTGGAAGTATTTCCCCACCTCCCCCGACTCTCTCTGGACCCACCACCCGTCTCTGGACCGACCTCCCCCCCCACCCGCTCTTTCTGGAAGTATTTCCCCACCTGCCACCCTCTGCATTCTGTCTGGAACTATTCCTGCCTTGCTCCGTCTGGAACTATTCCTGCCTTGCTCCATCTGGAACTATTCCCCCCACCCTTTGCTCTGTCTGGACCTATCCCCACTGTTCTGTCTGGACCTATTCCCCCTGCTCCCCCCAGTCCTATTGTCCTTCTCTGTAAGGTCCTATCACCCCTTCTCTGTCTGGTTCTTCCCCCCTTCTCTGTCTGGCTCTGCAGACCGGCTCTCTCCGGACCCTGCACCCCCCGGCTCTCTCTGGACCGCGCCCCCTCTCTCTCTGGACCGCCCCCCCCCCCCACTCTCTCTGGACAGGCCCCCTCAGCTCTCACTGGACTGCCCCCCCCTTCTGGAAGTATTTCCACACACCCCCAATTCTGCTTGGAAGTATTCCCGCCTTGCTCCGTCTGGAAGTATTCCCCCCGGCCCCCACCACACACACACATTCTGTCCGGAACTATTCATGCCTTGCTCTGTCTGGAAGTATTCCCACCTTGCTCTGTCTGGAAGTATTCCCACCTTGCTCTGTCTGGAAGTATTCCCCGCCTTTGCTCTGTCTGGACCTATCCCCCCGCTCCCTCTAGTCCTATTTTCCTTCTATTTAAGGTCCTATAGCCCCTTCTCTGTCTGGTTCTGCCCCCCTTATCTGTCTGGCTCTCCTGCCCAGCTCCCTCCACACCCGCCCCCCCCCGCTCTCTCCAGACTGCCCCCCACCCGCTGTCACCAGACCGCCACCCTCATCAGACCGCCACCCCCACCCTGCACTGTCTCTGGACCAGCATCCCCTCCTGCTTTTTCTGGAAATATTCGCCGCTCTCTCCCCCATTCTGTCTGGAACTATTCCCACCTTGCTCCGTCTGGAAGTATTCCCACCTTGCTCTGTCTGGAACTATTCCCCGCCTTTGCTATGTCTGGACCTATCCCTACTGTTCTGTATGGACCTATACCCACTGTTCCCTTTAGTCCTATTTTCCTTCTCTTTAAGGTCCTATCTCTCCTTCTCTAACTGGTCCTATCACCCCTTCTCTGTCTGGTTCTACCCCCCTTCTCTGTCTGACTCTGCCACCCGGCTCTCTCCGGAACCGCCACGGCCCGATCTCTCCGGCCTCGGCCCGCTCTCTCCGGACCCGGCCCAGCCTGCTCCCTCCGGACCGCCCCCCAGCCCCCGGTTCTCTCTGGACTGCCCCCACCCCTGCCCTCTCTGGACCGCCCCACCCTGCTGTCTCTGGACCAGCCCCCCCATCACTCTTTCGGGAAGTATTCCCCCCCACCCCCGTTCTGTCTGGAACTATTCCCTCCTTGTTCTGGGATGTAGCCCCACTGTTCTGTATGGACCTATCCTCCCTGCTCCCTCTAGTCCTATTGTGCTTCTCTGTAAGGTCCTATCTCTCCTTCTCTATCTGTTCCTATCACCCCTTCTCTGTCTGGTTCTGCCATCCTTCTCTGTCTGGCTCTGCAGCCCGGCTCTCTCCGGACCTGGCGCCCGCCCGCACTCTCCTGCCCCGCCCCCCTGCCCGCCCCGCCGCCCCCCGTACCCGGCCCACCCCACTCTCTCCGGACCTGCCCACCTCCCCACTCTCTTCAGACCGCCACCCACCCGCTCTCACTGGACCATTCCCCCCCGGCTGTCTCTGGACCAGCACCCCTCCCCTGCTCTTTCTGGAAGTATTCCTCCCCCACCCCCGTTCTGTCTGGAACTATTCCTGCCTTGCTCCGTCTGGAACTATTCCCCCACTTTGTTATGTCTGGACTTATCCCCACTGTTCTGTATGGACCTATCCTCCCTGCTCCCTCTAGTCCTACTGTCTTCTCTGTAAGGTGCTATCTCTCCTCTCTAACTGGTCCTATCACCCCTTCTCTGTCTGGATGTGCCCCCTTTCTCTGTCTGGCTCTGCCGCCCGGCTTTCTTCAGACCCACCCCGGCCCGCTCTCTCTGGACCTGTCCCCGCCTTCTCTCTCCGGACCCGCCCCCACCTGCTCTCTCTGGACCCGCCCCCGCTTGCTCCCTCCGGACCCGCCCCCGCCTGCTCCCTTGGGACCCACCCCCCGCCTCCTCTGTCCGGACATGCCCCGCCTGCTCTCTCCGGACTGGCTACCGCCTCCTCCCCCCCCGCTCTCTCCAGACCGTCCGCCCCCCTCCCCCGTGACCGCCCCCCTGCTCTTTCCAGAAGTATTCCTTCCCCTTGCTCCATCTGGACCTATCCCCACTGTTCTGTGCTCTCTGCTCCCTTTAGTCCTATTGTCCTTCTCTGTAAGGTCCTATCTCTCCTTCTCTACCGGGTCCTATCACCCTGTGAGGGATGGAACCCAGTGAAGTTCCCTCATGAGACCCCAGGAGGGAAGGCAGAAGCTATCTTCCCGGGCCAGGCTGGGTTGCACCAGATACAACGAACTGGAAGGAGATAAAGGGAAATAAAACAGCCACATCGCAGAACCTGCTTACCGAAAAACAGGATGCAGTTAACTGAAAAACAGGATGCAGTTTAAACCGCAAGGCCACTGTCAGCCTTGTACGCAAGCGCGTGTTGGGTGCTAGCTGCCGCGATTAAATTGTACGCCCTAAGTATCCAGCCAGTGGAGAAAGGGGATAGTCGGTGGGAGGAAGAGGATGCGTTAGGGCTATAAAGATTGGCTTCGCACAATCAACAAGCGCACTCCCCGGCTGACGCTGTTTGAATGACGGGGGTGGTGCCCTTTCTCATGAGAAAGAATAAAGACTCTTTCTGATCCTGACTCGGACTCTGATTTGGTGGGTGGAGGGAGCCGCTATCCCACACAGTTTGGGGGCTCGTCCGGGATCCTCTCCGAATGGGAAAAGCCTCCCTTGGCCTGGGCTGACTGGCAGGACGTCCCGCTGAAATTTTCAGTGGCCCTCGGTCTGGCCTGGGAAGAGCTCTCCTCTGACGAGAAAAGACCCGACGAGAGACCAGAGCCGGGATCAGAAACAGCCAACGGGGGCACGACGAAGGTCACTCGCGGGAACGATTGGTCACGTAAGTCTGTGCACAGACCCAGATGGGATCTGGGTGACCGGGCAGGGTGGAGAGGCGGTTCTGTTGAGGCTGCGGAGTTGGACTCTGGCCAAGAGCACAGGAGAGAAAAGAGCCTTCTCCACACGGGGCGGTTCTGATTGAGTCTGTTTAAGCGACGGCTCCAGGGAAGAGCACAGGAGAGAAAAGAGCCCCAGCCTCAGAGAGTGTCGAGTGGCATAGGCCCCATTAAAGGTACCTAGATTGGAGTATTGGGATGAACCTCCAAAATATGGAGAAATTATAGAATACATTCTATTGATATTTGTTCCCCCCCCCGCCCCCCGCAGTCTGTTGTAAACCTGTTGTGGACGGGGGAGGTCACTGTTTGCTTATCGTTGTACGTGTTGTCGTAAGCGCCTGGTACTGTGCTCAGTGCACGGTTAATGTTGTTTAAGAAGTAAATAGTCGCCTAACTAGGACTGGCGCCCACTTCGAAGGAAACGTCTTCTGGCCAAAGTATGGATCTTCCGAGGACTGGGTTTGCCAAGAATTGAACATCTATGTAATTATGAGGGAACCCCGGAATGATGAGGAATGTGTGTATGCCGCAGTCTGGCGGCCATCGATGGGTAAAGTTGTGGTGGAGGAAATTAAATTTGTGGTGAAGGAAATAGATGAGAAGAAAGAGGGGGGAAGAAAGAGAAAAACTGGCATGCCAAAGTGATGTTGCAGACTCTAAAACAACAGGTAAAGCAAAGAAAGATTATGATACAAAGTATGCGGAAGGCGGCAAAGTCGATTATGACTTGTTACGCCTGCGGCCAGCAGGGGCTTATGAAAAGAGAGTGTCCTCAGCGGGAAAAAGAAAAGAGTTCTATGTACATGAAGGAAAAGGGAAGAAAGAAAAGGGAAGATGAAGTAATTGCAGTTGAAAGAAATTGCTCAGGCATCTACACCCTGCGAAGCAGGCGTCCCATAAGTGGGGGATGAGGGGTGGAGAGATTGCCTCTGAAGGAAATTGTATGTGTATGAAGGTTAGACTAAGTGTGTGTGAAAAAGAAAGAGAAGGGACAGGAGATAATTTTAGAAATTCCCTCGTGGAGGAGGAAGACAAGGGAGATCAGGACCCCATAGAACAAGCCCACCCTGAGCCCTTGACAAATTTGAGGGCGGGCAGAGAAAAACAGGATTATACCTTTTTGATAGACACGGGCGCTACCCGATCGTCTCTAACCAAACTGCCGATCGGGGCCAGAATCGGGAGGGAAACCATTATGATCTCGGGGGTGAAGGGGGAAAACTTCCTGGTCCCTGTTATGGAGACCCTAGAACTAGAATACCTAGGGTCAAACTTCTCGGGAAAATTCCTGATCATACCCAAAGCTGGGGTAAACTTGTTGGGAAGGGATTTGATCATCCCGATGTCTATCCGGCTCGTCCCAATGGGGTCACAGGTTGTTCCCCAAAGGGTATTATTATTACGAGAGGAAGATAAGAATCGAATTGATCCAAGGGTCTGGGCGGGACCTTGAAATCGGGGAAAATTGAATATCCCCCCCGCCCCTTGGAGATTAGACTACGGGAGCTGGGGACTCTGGTGAGAGTAAAACAGTGCCCCATCTCACTTAAAGGAAGGCAGGGCCTAAAACCCGTGATCCAAGGCTTATTAGAAGACAAGCTACTGGAACCTTTTCTGTCTCCTTATAATTCCCCCATACTCCCGGTCAAGAAAGGGAATGGTACTTATCGATTGGTCCAGGGCCTCCGGGAAGTTAATAAAATAGTACTCATCCCACCCCGTGGTCCCGGACCCCTATACCATCCTGGGAAAGATTCCAGCGGAGAGTAAATGGTTTAGTGTTATCAATTTGAAGGACGCGTTTTGGGTATGTCCACTGGATCCGGACAGCGGAGACCTATTTGCCTTTGAATGCGAAGATCTGGACTCAGGTAGGAAACAACTAAGGTGGTCTGTCCTTCCCCAAGGATATACTGAGTCGCCTAACCTTTTCGGCCAGGTATTGGAGACTGTCCTCGAGGGTTTCCAGTCCTCCCCTCAGATTCTGGTTCTGCAATATCAGTGTTGATCAGTGTTCCTCATCAAGCCAGATCTATTCTAAATTAGAGGGCTGGGAGATGGTTGACAGATTCAAGGATCCTCAAATACAAGGCCATTCTACTCGGAAGAGATGACCTGATACTCTCCCGTGACACTAATCAGAACCCAGCCGCGTTCCTGGTGGGAGGGCCTGATCATCATCATCATCATCAATCGTATTTATTGAGCGCTTACTATGTGCAGAGCACTGTACTAAGCGCTTGGGAAGTACAAATTGGCAACACATAGAGACAGTCCCTACCCAACAGTGGGCTCACAGTCTAAAAGGGGGAGACAGAGAATAAAACCAAACATACTAACAAAATAAAATAAATAGGATATATATGTACAAGTAAAATAAATAAATAAATAAATAGAGTAATAAATATGTACAAACATATATACATATATACAGGTGCTGTGGGGAAGGGAAGGAGGTAAGATGGGGGGATGGAGAGGGGGACGAGGGGGAGAGGAAGGAAGGGGCTCAGTCTGGGAAGGCCTCCTGGAGGAGGTGAGCTCTCAGCAGGGCCTTGAAGGGAGGAAGAGAGCTAGCTTGGCGGATGGGCAGAGGGAGGGCATTCCAGGCCCGGGGGATGACGCGGGCCGGGGGTCGATGGTGGGACAGGCGAGAACGAGGTACGGTGAGGAGATTAGCGGCGGAGGAGCGTAGGGTGCGGGCTGGGCTGTAGAAGGAGAGAAGGGAGGTGAGGTAGGAGGGGGAGAGGTGATGGAGAGCCTTGAAGCCGAGGGTGAGGAGTTTCTGCCTGATGCGCAGATTGATTGGTAGCCACTGGAGATTGTTGAGGAGGGGAGTAATATGCCCAGAGCGTTTCTGGACAAAGATAATCCGGGCAGCAGCATGAAGTATGGATTGAAGTGGAGAGAGACACGAGGATGGGAGATCAGAGAGAAGGCTGGTGCAGTAGTCCAGACGGGATAGGATGAGAGCTTGAATGAGCAGGGTAGCAGTTTGGATGGAGAGGAAAGGGCGGATGTTGGCAATGTTGCGGAGCTGAGACCGGCAGGTTTTGGTGACGGCTTGGAAGTGAGGGGTGAATGAGAGAGCGGAGTCGAGGATGACACCAAGGTTGCGGGCTTGTGAGACGGGAAGGATGGTAGTGCCGTCAACAGAGATGGGAAAGTCAGGGAGAGGACAAGGTTTGGGAGGGAAGACAAGGAGTTCAGTCTTCGACATGTTGAGCTTTAGGTGGCGGGCAGACATCCAGATGGAGATGTCCTGAAGGCAGGAGGAGAAGCGAGCTTGGAGAGAGGGGGAGAGGCAGGGGCAGAGATGTAGATCTGGGTGTCATCAGTGTAGAGATGATAGTTGAAGCCGTGAGAGCGAATGAGGTCACCAAGGGAGTGCGTGTAGATTGAGAACAGAAGGGGACCAAGCACTGAACCTTGGGGAACCCCCACACTAAGAGGATGGGAGGGGGAGGAGGAGCCTGCAAAAGAGACTGAGAAAGAACGACCGGAGAGATAAGAGGAGAACCAGGAGAGGACGGAGTCTGTGAAGCCAAGGTCAGATAGCGTGTTGAGGAGAAGGGGGTGGTCTACAGTGTCAAAGGCAGCTGAGAGGTGGAGGAGGATTAGGACAGAGTATGAGCCGTTGGATTTGGCAAGCAGGAGGTCATTGGTGACCTTTGAGAGGGCAGTTTCCGTGGAATGAAGAGGACGGAAGCCAAACTGGAGGGGGTCGAGGAGAGAGTTGTTGTTGAGGAATTCTAGGCAGCGCGTGTAGACAGGAAGGGGGACATAGTTGCATGGAACTGATTGATTTTCAGACAAGAACCCGAGAGGATCTACAGGAGTCTCCCATCCCGGACAGTGTCAATTTGTTTATAGATGGCTCTTCCCGAGTGGTGGAAGGGAAATGGAGGAATGGCTATGCAATTATCAGATTCTGGTTCTGCAATATGTTGATGACTTATTGATAGCCGGCCCGAAGAGAGAGGATGTGAGCAAAACTTCTGTCGAGCTTCTAAATTTCTTGGGGGGCCGGGCCTGAGGGTCTCCCAGAAAAAGATGCAATTTGCGGAAAAAGAAGTGAAATATTTAGGCCACCTCATTAGCGAAGGTAACAAGAAACTGGATCCAGCCCGAATTTTCGGAGTACTCCAGATTCAGTTCCCCAAGACTAAGAGAGAATTAGGGAAATTCCTGGGGCTGGTGGGCTACTGTAGGTTGTGGATTGATTCCTATGCAACCCTGACAAAACTGTTATACTAACACTTGTTAGAGGAAGAACCGGATATCATCCTCTGGGATGAGGAGACTAGGAGCAGTTTTAACGGATTGAAAGAAACCCTGAGGTCACCCCCGGTGCTGGCGTTACCCTCACTGGAGAAACCTTTTCATTTATTCGTTTGTGTGGACAGAGGGGTGGCTCTGGGAGTGTTAGCCCAACAATGGGGGCGGGGGGGGTAGCGGAGGCCAATGGCTTTTCTTTCCAAGATCTTAGATCCAGTGGCTCGGAGGTGGCCCACCTGTGTGCAGGCTGTGGCCGCCACGGCCATCATGGTAGAAGAGAGCAGGAAACTGACATTTGGGGGCAGGCTGGTTGTCAGTGTTCCTCATCAAGCCAGATCTATTCTAAATCAGAGGGCTGGGAGATGGTTGACAGATTCAAGGATCCTCAAATACGAGGCCATTCTACTCGAAAGAGATGACCTGATACTCTCCCATGACAATAATCAGAACCCAGCCGCGTTCCTGGAGGGAGGGCCTGATGTGGAGCTTAAGGAAGGGGGACATAGTTGCTTGGAACTGATTGATTTTCAGACAAGAACCCGAGAGGATCTACAGGAGTCTCCCATATTTATTACTCTATTTATTTATTCATTTATTTTACTTGTACCTGTCTATCCTATTTATTTTATTTTGTTAGTATGTTTGGTTTTGTTCTCTGTCTCCCCCTTTTAGACTGTGAGCTCACTGTTGGGTAGGGACCCTCTCTATATGTTGCCAATTTGTACTTCCCAAGCGCTTAGTACAGTGCTCTGCACATAGTAAGCGCTCAATAAATACGATTGATGATGATGATGATGATGATGACAGTGTCAATTTGTTTATAGATGGCTCTTCCCGAGTGGTGGAAGGGAAACGGAGGAATGGCTATGCAATTATCGATGGAGACAAAACGGCTGTGGTAAAACTGGGTGATCTTCCCAATCCTTGGTCAGCTCAGACCTGCGAACTATATGCACTGTCGGGCCCTGAAACTCCTGGAAGGCAGAGAAGGGAATATCTATACAGGCTCCAAGTACGCCTGGGGAGTCGTACATGTATTCGGAAAATTTTGGGAGGAAAGAGGCATGATCAATAGCCAGGGAAAAGAGTTAGGCCACACCACTGTATTACAACAGGTATTGAAGGATTTACATCTACCCAAAGCCCTGGCTGTAGTACATGTAAATGGCCACCAAAAGGGAAGCTCTTTCGAGGCTAGAGGGAACCATCTGGCCGACGAGGAGGCAAAAAGGGCTGGAGAACTCGGGCAAAGAATAACCGACCCTATATTGGTCCTGATTCCTACGTTTCCTTCTAATTTGAAGCCTGTATCCCTATCGGAGAAAGAGTCAAAGGGGGCCCAATATTTGGGAGCCCAGAAGGGTGAGCAGGGGAGATGGGGTCTCCCAGACGGAAGGAAGGTCCTTAATGAAGCCACAACAAGACAGGTATTACAGCACCTGCACCAAGGTAGCCATTGGGATGTCCAGAACCTGCGCGATGCAGTACTGGTAAAGTACATCTGTCCTGGTATTTATACACTCGCCCGGCAGACAGTCGATGGCTGTATTATGTGTCGAAGGATGCCGCCCTGTGGGAGGTCGGCCTCCAGGAATTCGACCATTCCATAGCATCCAAGTGGACTTCACTGAGGTGCCCCCAGTGGGTAGGCTGAAATACCTATTGGTGGTAGTGGATCACCTCTCACGTCCTGGGTGGAGGCCTTTCCCCTGGCTCCGGCCACCGCTACTGCAGTGAGTAAAGCCCTCTTGGAATAAATCATTCCCCTATATGGATTGATAGAGAGAATTGACCCAGACCAAGGAACCCATTTCACTGCTCAGGCCCTCCAGTTTTTGATGAAAGCCTTAGAAATTTTCTGGGATTTGTATACTCCCTGGCACCCTCCCTCCTCGGGCAGGGTGGAAAGGATGAATCAGGAAATCAAGAAACAGCACACCAGGTTGATGATAGAGACACGACCCCCCTGGACAAAATGCATACCATTAGCTCTCCTCCGCATTAGGACCAAACCCCGCAGGGATATAGGATTATCCCCATATGAACTCTTATATGTTCACCCCTACCCAGCTAGACTGTCCAAAGATAGATTTCTGAAAGAATATGTACAGTCTCTGTCGAGCTATTT
This sequence comes from Tachyglossus aculeatus, assembly GCF_015852505.1. Lineage (NCBI taxonomy): Eukaryota > Metazoa > Chordata > Mammalia > Monotremata > Tachyglossidae > Tachyglossus > Tachyglossus aculeatus. The sequence goes on along the minus strand of NC_052086.1, from coordinate 82,617,658 downwards.
GTTTTCCCTACAGAGGAAGGGGATTATCGCTCAAACCCCTCCGATGGGATATCCTGTACATAAGTTCCAGCCCGGCGATTGGATCCTCATTCGGGCGTGGAAGGAGGAGAAACTGACGCTGATCTGGGAAGGCCCGTTCCAGATATTGCTCACCGCAGACACAGTGGTGCGGACTAAAGAAAGAGGCTGGACTCATACCAGAGTGAAGGGACTTGTCCAACAACCTTTAGAGTGGACAATTGCCTCCTGCAATCCTGACCATATGAAGACCACCATCCGGAGAGGACCCAGAGAGACGGATATCCCTCAGGAATAAGAAAGGACTGGTAACCCCGATTTTCCTCTTAACAGTAGCTGCCTTGATCATCTGGATCCAGAGACTGCAGACTTTATGACCCCTGAAGGTTACCTCCAGTAGGGAGAGTGGGTTCTGGAAGCTTGTTTTGGTTTGCCTTTTGTGGTTGGGAGTATATTTTTAATGTGCCTGTACTTAGGAATTGTAACTCCATTTGGCAGGACACTTCTCCTTCTGGAGCAGATATGACGAGTCTTGGTGGGACCATCTGGGCAAGTGTGAGTGGAAAGAGTCCCTACAGTTGTGGAGATGCCAGTATGATTCCACCAGTGGTGTCTTGGGAGGACCCCTAGGGGACGAAACCGTCCAGAACTACTACCTCAGGCCAAATTACAACAGGACCCGACTATTTGAGGAGGAGAGGGAACAGCCGGTGCTAAAGGGTCATTATTGGATCTGCGGCCTGACCACATATACACACCTGCCTGCAGACTGGTCAGGCAGTTGTTATATTGGCTTAATTAGACCAAAGTTCTTTCTCCTGCCGGGGCAGGAGGGAAGTCACTTAGGATGATAATTTAAAAGATAGGAGGAGAAGGTCCCTTGATACTTCGCTAACAAGCACTGGGGATGCAAACGGGTGGGGAGACGAGTGGCCTCCGTAAAGAATAATAAGGACCTACAGTCTGGCCACGTGGGCTCAGGATGGGAGTTGGGGGTACCAAACTCCGATTTTTATGCTCAACCAGCTAATTAGACTCCAGGGGGGTTTAGAAATTATTACTAATCAAATGGCGAGAGCCCTTGGTCTGTTAGCAGAACAAGCCACTTAAACCAGGGAGGCCGTCTTACAGCATCAGCTGGTTTTAGACTATTTATTAGCGGCTGAAGGGGGTGTGTGTGGAAATTAAACCTGTCAAACTGTTGTCTAAAAATTGATGACAATGGGAGGGTAGTCATGGAAATAGCTCAGGAAATCAGGAAACTAGCCCATGTTCCTGTGCAAACCTGGAAAACTACTTTTGGTACCTCATGGATGTCTTGGTTTGGAGGCGCCTGGTGGAGACACGTTTTATGGTTCTTGCTTCTTGCTATAAGTGGAATAATACTCCTTCCTATCTGTCTGCCCTGTATGATGCAATTAATCACTAGGACAGTACAGAGCTCAATCCAGAAGATGTTGCAAGTATCGGGAAATGGAGAAATTAAAATTATGATCATGAGAGCACAAGGATGGATCCCTTTTAAATACTATGGACCCATCTGATTCTGATGAGCAGCCTCAGGAAGAAATGATCGAGGAGGTGTATCAGCAATGGTGTGAGGAAACTTCAGGGAGGATAAAAGAAAAGGGGGGATTGTGAGGGATGGAACCCAGTGAAGTTCCCTCATGAGACCCCAGGAGGGAAGGTAGAAGCTATCTCCCCAGGCCAGGCTCGGTTGCACCAGATACAACGAACTGGAAGGAGATAAAGGGAAATAAAACAGCCACATTGCAGAACCTGCTTACTGAAAAACAGGATGCAGCTTAAACCGCAAGGCCACTGTCAGCCTTGTACGCGGGTGCGTGTTGGGTGCTAGCTGCCGCGATTAAATTGTACGCCCTAAGTATCCAGCCAATGGAGAAAGGGGATAGTCGGTGGGAGGAAGAGGATGCTTTAGGGCTATAAACATCGGCTTCGCACAATCAACAAGCGCACTCCCCGGCTGATGCTGTTTGAGCGACGGCGGTGGTGCCCTTTCTCATGAGAAAGAATAAAGACTCTTTCTGATCCTGACTCGGATTCTGATTTGGTGGGTAGAGGGAGCCGCTATCCCACACAACCCCTTCTCTGTCTGGTTCTGCCCCACTTCTCTGTTTGGTTCTGCAGCCCGGCTCTCTCCAGACTTGGCCCACCCACTCCCTCCAGACTTGTTCCTCCCCTGCTCCCTCCGGACCTGCCCCCCCACGCTCCCTTCCCACTTGTCCCCCCAGCTCCCTCCAGACTTGCCCCTGCCCGCTCTCTCCAGACTGCATCTGGAACTATTCCCGCCTTGCACCATCTGGAACTATCCCCCCCCCCCACCCCCGTTTGCTCTGTTTAGACCTATCCCCCCTGTTCCCTCTAGTCCTATTGGCCTTCTCTGTAAGGCCCTATCACCCCTTCTCTGTTTGGCTCTGCAGCCGGCTCTCTCCCTGGCCTGCTTCCCCCGGACAAGTCCCTCCTGCTCTCTCCGGCCCCGGCTCCCCCTCCCCCCCCCCCACTCTCTCTGGACCGGCTCCTTCCCCCGCTCTCTCTGGATAGCCCCCCCGGGACAGCTCCCCCCACTCTTTCTGGAAGTATTCCCCCCACCGTTCTGTCTGGAACTATTACCCCCCCACCTTGCTCCGTCTGGACCTATCCCCACTGTGCTGTATGGACCTATGCTCCCTGCTCCCTTTAGTCCTATTGTCCTTCTCTGTAAGGTCCTATCTCTCCTTCTCCACCGGGTTCTATCACCCCTTCTCTGTCTGGTTCTGCCCGCCTTCTCTCTTTGGTTCTGCAGCCCGGCTCCCTCCGGACTTGCCCCGCCCGCTCCTTCCGGACTTGCTCCCCGCCCTGCTCCCTCCGGACCTGCCCCTCCCTGCTCCCTCCGGACTTGCTCCCCCCCTGCTCCCTCCGGTCCTACCCCCGCTGCTCCCTCCGGACTTGCCCCCACCCCCCTCTCCCTCCAGACTTGCTCCCGCTCGCTCTCTCCAGACTCCGTCTGGAACTATTCCCGCCTTGCTTGCTTTGAAACTATTCCCCCCTTGCTCGGTCTGGGAATATTCTCCCCCTTGCTCCGTCTGGAACTATTCCCCCCACTTTGCTCTGTCTAGACCTATCCCCCCTATTCTGTATGGACCTATCCCCCCCGTTCCCTCTAGTCCTATTGGCCTTCTCTGTAAGGTCCTATCACCCCTTCTCCGTCTGGTTCTGCCCCCCTTCGCTCTCTGGTCTGCAGCCTGGCTCTCTCCAGACTTGACCCCGCCCGCTTTCTCCGGACCGCCCCCCCCCCCCGGCTCTCTCTGGACCACACACCCCCGCTCTCTCTGGTCCGCCCCTCCTCCTCTCCCTCTGGACAGGTCCCCCCAGCTCCCTTCAGATTTGCCCCTGCCCGCTCTCTCCAGACTCCGTCTGGAACTATTCCCTCCTTGCTCGGTCTGGTACTATTCCCGCCTTGCTCAGTCTGGAACTATTCCCCCGCCTTGCTCCGTCTTGAACTATTCCCCCGCCTTGCTCAGTCTGGAACTATTCCCCCGCCTTGCTCCGTCTGGAACTATTTCCCCGCCTTGCTCCGTCTGGAACTATTTCCCCGCCTTGCTCCATCTGGAACTCTTCCCCCGCCTTGCTCGGTCTGGAACTCTTCCCCCGCCATGCTCGGTCTGGAACTCTTCCCCCGCCTTGCTCCGTCTGGAACTCTTCCCACTCCTTGGTCCGTCTGGAACTATTCCCCCGCCTTGCTCCGTCTGGAACTATCCCCCCCCCTCCTTTGCTCTGTCTGGACTTATCCCCACTATTTTGTCTGGACCTATCCCCTCCCCCCCCGCCCCCGTTCCCTCTAGTCCTATTGGCCTTCGCCGTGAGGTCCTATCACCTCTTCTCTGTCTGGTTGTGTTCCCCTTTGCTCTCTGGCTCTGCAGCCTGGCTCTCTCTGGGCTTGCCCCCGCCCGCTCTCTCCGGACCGGCCCCCCAGCTTTCTCCGGACCCGCCCCCCTCGCTCTCTCTGGACTGACCCCCCCACCCCGCTCTCTTTGCTTTGGACCGTCCCCCCCCCCGCTCTATCTGGACAGCCCCCCCCCGCAACTCTCACTGGAGAGCCCCCCCGCTCTTTCTGGAAGTATTTCTATGCCCCCCCCATTCTGTCTGGAAGTATTCCCGCCTTGCTCAGTTTGGAAGGATTTCCCTCCCGCCCTCTTCGTTCTGTCTGAAACTATTCCCGCTATGCTCCATCTGGAAGTATTCCCTTCTCTGTAAGGCCCTATCTCTCCTTCTCTAACTGGCCCACGGTTTCAACTATCATCTCTACGCTGATGACACCCAAATCTACATCTCTGCCCCTGCTCTCTCCCCCTCCCTCCAGGCTCGCATCTCCTCCTGCCTTCGGGACATCTCCATCTGGATGTCTGCCCGCCACCTAAAACTCAACATGTCCAAGACTGAATTCCTTGTCTTCCCTCCCAATCCCTGCCCTCTCCCTGACTTTCTCATCACCGTTGACGGCACTACTGTCCTTCCCGTCTCACGGGCCCGCAACCTTGGTGTCATCCTCGACTCCGCTCTCTCGTTCACCCCTCACGTCCGAGGCGTCACCAAACCCTGCCGGCCTCGGCTCCGCTACATCGCCAAGATCCGCCCTTTCCTCTCCATCCAAACCACTACCCTGCTCGTTCAAGCTCTCCTCCTATCCCGTCTGAACTACTGTATCGGCCTCCTCTCCGATCTCCCATCCTCTTATCTCTCCCCACTTCAATCCATACTTCACGCCGCTGCCCAGATCGTCTTTGTCCAGAAACGCTCTGGGCATGTTACTCCCCTCCTGAAAAATCTCCAGTGGCTACCGATCAACCTACGCATCAGGCAGAAACTCCTCACTCTCGGCTTCAAGGCCCTCCGTCACCTCGCCCCCTCCTACCTCACCTCCCACCTCTCCTTCTACAGCCCGGCCCGCACCTTCGGCTCCTCTGCCGCTAATCTCCTCACCGTGCCTCGTTCTCGCCCGTCCCGCCGTCGACCCCCGGCCCACGTCATCCCCCCGGCCCGGAACGCCCTCCCTCCCCACATCTGCCAAGCTAGCTCTCTTCCTCTCTTCAAGGCCCTACTGAGAGCTCACCTCCTCCAGGGGGCCTTCCCAGACTGAGCCCCCCCTTCCTCTCCCCCTCCTCCTCCTCTCCACCCCCCCGCCTTACCTCCTTCCCTTCCCCATAGCACCTGTATATATGTATATATGTTTGTACGTATTTATTTCTCTATTTATTTATTTATTTATTTATTTATTTATTTTACTTGTACATATCCTATTTATTTTATTTTGTTAATATGTTTTGGTTTGTTCTCTGTCTTCCCCTTCTAGACTATGAGCCTACTGTTGGGTAGAGCCCGTCTCTATATGTTGCCAACTTGTACTTCCCAAGCGCTTAGTACAATGCTCTGCACACAGTAAGCGTTTAATAAATACAATTGATTGATTGATTGATTGGTCCTATCAATCAATCAATCAATCAATCAATCGTATTTATTGAGCGCTTACTATGTGCAGAGCACTGTACTAAGCGCTTGGGAAGTACAAATTGGCATCACATAGAGACAGTCCCTACCCAACAGTGGGCTCACAGTCTAAAAGGGGGAGACAGAGAACTGAACCAAACATACCAACAAAATAAAATAAGTAGGATAGAAATGTACAAGTAAAATAAATAAATAAATAAATAAATAGAGTAATAAATATGTACAACCATATATACATATATACAGGTGCTGTGGGGAAGGGAAGGAGGTAAGATGGGGGGATGGAGAGGGGGACGAGGGGGAGAGGAAAGAAGGGGCTCAGTCTGGGAAGGCCTCCTGGAGGAGGTGAGCTCTCAGCAGGGCCTTGAAGGGAGGAAGAGAGCTAGCTTGGCGGATGGGCAGAGGGAGGGCATTCCAGGCCCGGGGGATGACGTGGGCCGGGGGTCGATGGCGGGACAGGCGAGAGCGAGGTACAGTGAGGAGATTAGTGGTGGAGGAGCGGAGGGTGTGGGCTGGGCAGTAGAAGGAGAGAAGGGAGGTGAGGTAGGAGGGGGCGAGGTGATGGAGAGCCTTGAAGCCCAGGGTGAGGAGTTTCTGCTTGATGCGCAGATTGATCGGTAGCCATTGGAGGTTTTTGAGGAGGGGAGTAATATGTCCAGAGCGTTTCTGGACAAAGATAATCCGGGCAGCAGCATGAAGTATGGATTGAAGTGGAGAGAGACACGAGGATGGGAGATCAGAGAGAAGGCTAGTGCAGTAGTCCAGACGGGATAGGATGAGAGCTTGAATTAGCAGGGTAGCGGTTTGGATGGAGAGGAAAGGGCGGATCTTGGCAATGTTGCGGAGCTGAGACCGGCAGGTTTTGGTGACGGCTTGGATGTGAGGGGTGAATGAGAGAGCGGAGTCGAGGATGACACCAAGGTTGCGGGCTTGTGAGACGGGAAGGATGGTAGTGCCGTCAACAGAGATGGGAAAGTCAGGGAGAGGACAAGGTTTGGGAGGGAAGACAAGGAGCTCACTCTTCGACATGTTGAGCTTTAGGTGGCGGGCGGACATCCAGATGGAGATGTCCTGAAGGCAGGAGGAGATGCGAGCCTGGAGGGAGGGGGAGAGAGCAGGGGCAGAGATGTAGATCTGGGTGTCATCAGCGTAGAGATGATAGTTGAAGCCGTGGGAGCGAATGAGGTCACCAAGGGAGTGAGTGTAGATTGAGAACAGAAGGGGACCAAGCACTGAACCTTGGGGAACCCCCACAGTAAGAGGATGGGAGGGGGAGGAGGAGCCTGCAAAAGAGACTGAGAAAGAACGACCGGAGAGATAAGAGGAGAACCAGGAGAGGACGGAGTCTGTGAAGCCAAGGTCAGATAGCGTGTTGAGGAGAAGGGGGTGGTCCACAGTGTCAAAGGCAGCTGAGAGGTCGAGGAGGATTAGGACAGAGTATGAGCCGTTGGATTTGGCAAGCAGGAGGTCATTGGTGACCTTTGAGAGCGCAGTTTCCGTGGAATGAAGGGGACGGAAGCCAGACTGGAGGGGGTCGAGGAGAGAGTTGTTGTTGAGGAATTCTAGGCAGCGCGTGTAGACGACTTGTTCAAGGAGTTTGGAAAGGAATGGTAGGAGGGATATGGGACGATAACTAGAAGGTGAGGTGGGGTCAAGAGAGGGTTTTTTTAGGATGGGAGAGACATGAGCATGTTTGAAGGCAGAGGGGAAGGAACCAGTGGAGAGTGAGCGGTTGAAGATGGAAGTTAAGGAGGGGAGAAGGGATGGAGCGAGAGATTTCATAAGATGAGAGGGAATGGGGTCAGAAGCACAGGTGGCCGGAGTAGCACTTGAGAGGAGGGAGGAGAGTTCCTCTGAGAATACCGCTGGGAAGGATGGGAGAGTTGCAGAGAGTGTTGAGAGCCGGGAGGTTGGAGAAAGGGGGGAAGAGACTTTGGGGAGGTCGGACCTGATGGATTTAATTTTGTTAATGAAGTAGGAGGCCAGATCGTTGGGGGTGAGGGAAGGAGGAGGGGGAGGAACCGGGGGCCTGAGAAGGGAGTTGAATGTACGGAAGAGCTGGCGGGGGTGATGGGCATGGGTGTCAATAAGGGAGGAGAAATAGTTTTGTCTGGCAGAAGAGAGGGCTGAGTTAAGGCAGGAAAGGATAAACTTGAAGTGAACGAGGTTGGCATGGTGTTTAGACTTTCGCCAGCAGCGTTCAGCAGCTCGAGCATAAGAGCGAAGGAGGCGGACAGTGGCAGTGATCCAGGGCTGTGGGTTAGTGGTGCGAGAGCGGCGAAGGGAAAGGGGAGCGAGCGAGTCTAGCTCAGTAGAAAGGGTAGAGTTGAGAGCAGTAATCTGATCATCAAGACTGGGTAGAGAGGAGAGGGCGGCGAGGTGGGGTGTGAGGCGCTCCGAAAGATGGGTGGGGTCCAGAGAGCGGAGATCTCTGTGAGGGAGTAATACGGATTTACAGGGGAAAGGAGTGTGAGTGAGGAGGCAGGTGAGAAGATTATGATCAGAGAGAGGGATCACAGAGTTGGTGAGGGTGGACACAGTGCAGCGGTAGGAGATGATGAGGTCGAGGGTATGACCAAGTTGGTGAGTGGGTGAGGTGGGGTGGAGGAAGAGGTTGGCAGCGTCAAGGAGAGATAGAAGGCGGGCGGCAGAGGAGTCGTTAGGGATATCCATGTGGATATTGAAGTCTCCGAGGATCAGAGTGGGCATGGAGAAGGAGAGAAGGAATGTGAGGAAGGGGTCAAAGTCGTTAAAGAAGTTGGAAGTGGGGCCCGGAGGGCGGTAGATGACGGCTACAAGAATCTGGAGGGGGTGGTAGAGGCGAATAATGTGGGCTTCAAAGGAAGGGAAGGAAAGGGAAGGGGGAGGAGGGATAGTGCGAAAGCGACATTGGGGGGCGAGAAGGAAACCGACACCTCCTCCTTTTCCGGTGAGTCTGGGGGAGAAGGGAGTCACCCCTTCTCTGTCTGGTTGTGCCACCCATCTCTGTCTGGCTCTGCAGCCCGGCTTTCTTACGGACCCGCCCCCGCCCGCTCTTTCCGTACCCGCCCACGCCCACTCTCTCCGGACCCGCCCCCGCCTGCCCCCTCCGGACCCGCCCCCGACTGCTCCCTTCGGACATGCCCCGCCTGGTCTCTCCGGACATGCCCCGCCTGCTCCCTCCGGACATGCCCCGCCTGCTCTCTCCGGACAAGCCCCGCCTGCTCTCTCCGGAACCCCCCCCCCCCACCGCTCTCTCCGGACCGGCCCCCTCCCCCGCTCTCTCCGGACCGGCTCCTTCCCCCGCTCTCTCTGGATCGGACCTCCCCTCTTGGGACCGCCCCCCCCGCTCCTTCTGGAAGTATTCCCCCCCGTTCTGTCTGGAACTATCCCCCCCCCCGCTCCGTTTGGACCTATCCCCACTGTTCTGTATGGACCTGTGCTCCCTGCTCCCTTTAGTCCTATTGTCCTTCTCTGTAAGGTCTCCTTCTCTACCGGGTTTTATCACCCCTTCTCTGTCTGGTTCTGCCCCCCTTCTCTGTTTGGTTCTGCAGCTCGGCTCTCTCCGGACTTGCCCCTTCCGCTCCCTCCCGACTTGCCCCTTCCGCTCCCTCCGGACTTGCTCCCCCACTGCTCCCTCCGTACTTACCCCCACCCCCCGCTCCCTCCAGACTTGCCCCCGCTCGCTCTCTCCGGACTTGTCCCCGCCCGTTCTCTCCAGACTCGGTCTGGACTATTCCCGCCTTGCTCGGTTTGAAACTATTCCCCACTTGCTCGGTCTGGAACTATTCCCCGCCTTGCTCCGTCTGGGACTATTCCCCTCACTTTGTTGTGTCTGGACTTATCCCCACTGTTCTGTATGGACCTATCACCCCTGCTCCCTCTAGTCCTACTGTCCTTCTCTCTAAGGTACTATCTCTCCTTCTTTAACTGGTCCTATCACTCCTTCTTTGTCTGGATATGCCCCCCTGCTCTCTCTGGACCTGCCTTCCTGCTCTCTCTGGCCCTGTCCCCCTGCCCTCTGTGGTCCTGCCCCCCTGCCCCCTCTGCCCCTGCCCCCCTGCCCTCTCTACACCTATATGCCGTGCTGTCCCTGGACCGCCCCCCCCCCCCGCAGTCTCTGGATCGCCCCCCCCCCAGCCCGACCTCTCTGGACCTGCCCTCCCCGCCCTCTATGGACCTGCCCCCCATCCTCTCTGGATCTGCCCCCCCTTGTTCTCTGTGGACCTGCGCTCCCCACCGCCCTCTCTAGATCTCCCCCCCCACCGTAGACTTGCCTCCCTGTTCTCTCTGGCCCTGCCCTCCTGCTCTCTCTGGCCCTACCCCCCATGCCCTCTGTGGTCCTGTCCCCCTGCCCCCTCTGGCCCTGCCCTCTCTGCACCTATATGCTCTACTGTCCCTGGACGCCCCCCCCGCCCTCTCTGGCCCTGCTCTCCTGGTTCTCTCTGGACCTGCCCTCCCCGGCTCTCTCTGGACCTGCCCCCCCCCCGCCGTCTCTGGACCGGTCCCCCCCTGTCGTCTCTGGACCGGTCCCCCCTGCCGTCTTTGGACCGGTCCCCCCTGCCGTCTCTGGACCAGCCCTCCCCACCCCCGTCTCTGGACCGCCCCCCCTGCTGTCTCTGGAAAAGCACCCCCTGCTTTCCCCCCCGTTCTCTCTGGGCCGCCCCCCCCCCCCCCGCTCTCTCTGGACCGCCCCCAACCTGCTCTCTCTGGATCGGCACCCCCCAGGTATCTCCGGATTGCCCCCCACCACGCTGCCCTCTCTGGACCGCCGTTCCCCCAGTTTTCTGTGCACCAGCCCACCCCAGTCGTTTTGGCCCTGTCCCACGTGCCCTCTCTAGACCTATTTCCCCTGCTGTCTCTGGACCTGCCCCCTCAGCTCTCTCTGGACTTGCCCCCTCGGCTCTCTCTGGACCTGCCCCCCCAGCTCTCTCTGGACCTGCCCCTACCCCCCGGCTCTCTCTGGACCGCCCGCCCCCCACACCCCCACACCCCGCCTTCATCCCCTGCTCTCTCTGGACCGGCCTCCCCTACTCTCTCTGGACTGCCCGCTGCCATGCTCTCTGGACCGGCACCCCCCAGCTCTCTCTGGACTGGCCCCCCGCCATCCTTGGACCTGCCCCCCACTCTCTGGAGCTGGTCCCCTGTTCTCTCCGGACTGGCCCCCCCTGTCCTCTCTGCACTGGCCAACACCTCTCTCTCTGGCCCTGCCCCCCCACCGCCCTCTCTGGCCCTGACCCCCTGCCCTTTCTGCACCTATATGCCCTGCTCTCTCTGGACCTGCCCCCACCTGCTCTTTCTGGACCTGCCCCTCCCACTCTTTCTGGACCCCCACCCCCGGTGCTCTTTCTGGACCCCCCTCCCCGGCTCTTTCTGGACCCACCCCACCTGCTGTCTCTGGACCGGCCCCCTCTGCTCTTTCTGGACCTGCCCCACCTGCTGTCTCTGGCCCTGATGATGATGGCATTTATTAAGCGCTTACTATGAGCCAATCAATCAATCAATTGTATTTATTGAGCGCTTACTGTGTGCAGAGCACTGTACTAAGCGCTTGGGAAGTACAAACTGGCAACATATAGAGACAGTCCCTACCCAACAGTGGGCTCACAGTCTAGACGGGGGAGACAGAGAACAAAACCAAACATACTAACAAAATAAAATAAATGGAATAGATAGATACAATTAAAATAAATAAATAGAGTAATAAATTTGTACAAACATATATACATATATACAGGTGCTGTGGGGAAGGGAAGGAGGTAAGATGGGGGGATGGAGGGGGGACGAGGGGGAGAGGAAGGAAGGGGCTCAGTTTGGGAAGGCCTCCTGGAGGAGATGAGCTCTCAGTAGGGCCTTGAAGGGAGGAAGAGAATTAGCTTGGCGGATGGACAGAGGGAGGGCATTCCAGGCCCGGGGGAGGACGTGGGCCGGGGGTCGATGGTGGAACAGGAGGGCTGAGTGGGTGCGAATGAGGTTGTCGTTAATGTAACTTGGTGATAACAAGGGCCTTTTTCACGGGGTGGGGGGGGGAGAGAGTCAGTCAGGACCGGATCGGGAAGGGGGGTTGGGGGGCACTGTAAGGAAGGTCGCCTAAGTGGGGGTGGGTTGGAAGCAGGGGGCGTCTATGGCGGCGCTCCGAGGAGAGGATCATTCCTGGAGCAACGGGGGCCACGCGGTGTGATGGCGGGCGGGCGGGCCTCTCGGGAACGGAGTCCGGGGCGTCTATGGCGGGCCTCTCTGGCGCTCTGAGGAGAGGAGCCTTCCGGGAGCAGCGAGGTCCATGCGGTGTGATGGCGGGCTGGCGGGGACGTTCTAAGTGCTGGGGAGGTTACAAGGTGACCGGGTTCTCCCACGTGGGGTTCACAGTCTTAATCCCCATTTTACAGATGAGGTAACTGAGGCACAGAGAAGTTGTGATTTGCCCAAAGTCACACAGGTGACAAGAGGTGGAGCAGGGATTTGAACCCATGACATCTGACCTCAAAGCCCAGGCTCTTTCCACTGTGCCATCCGCCCGGATCTATCTGGGCCTATCCACCCCGATCCGTACGGACCTATTCCCCCCCTTTGCTTTGTCTGGACCTATCCTCCCTTTCCCAGCTGGTCCTATCTCTCCTTCTCTATGTGGTCCAATCACCCCTTTTCTGTCTGGTTCTGCCCTCCTTCTCTCTCTGGACCGGCCCCCTCTGCTCTCTCCTGAGAGGCCCACTCCTCCCTCTCTCTCTGGACCGCCCCCCCCCCCCGCCGTCTCTGGACATGCCCCCCTGACTTCCTCCCCTGCTCTCTCTGGACCGGCACCCCCCAGGTATCTCTGGACTGGCCCCCGCCACCCTGCCCTCTCTGGAGCGTCCTTCCCCCGCTCTCTCTGCACTGGCCCACCCCAGTCGTTTTGGCCCTGCCCTCTCTGGACCTATATGCCCTGCCCTCTCTGAACTTATATGCCCTGTCCTCTCTGGACCTATATGCCCTGCTCTTTCTGGACCTGCCACCCCCCGGCTGTCTCTGGACCGCCAACCCCTATGCTGTCTCTGGCCCTGCCCGCCCCCTGCCCTCTCTGGACCGGCCTCCCCGCCCTCTCTAGACATAATAATATTAATAATGGCATTTATTAAGCGCTTACTATGTGCAAAGCACTGTTCTAAGCACTGGGGAGGTTACAAGGTGATCGGGTTGTCCCTCGTGGGGCTCACAGTCTTAATCCCATTTTTCAGATGAGGGAACTGAGGCACAGAGAAGTTAAGTGACTTGCCCAAAGTCACACAGCTGACAATTGGCGGAGCTGGGATTTGAACTCTGACTCCAAAGCCCGGGCTCTTTCCACTGAGCCACACCACTTCATAGTGGACATGCTCCCCCGCTCTCCCTGGACCTCCTCCCCTGCTCTCTCTGGACCTCCCCCCCCCGGGGCTCTCTCTGGACGACCCCCCCCCCGCTCTCTGTGGACCGGCCTCCCTGCTCTCTCCGGACTGGACCCCCCCCCTTCTCCGCAGTGGCCTACCCCTCTCTCTCTGGCCCTGACCCCCTGCCCTCTGCGGCCCTGCCCCCTGCCCCCCGTCCCTGTCCGCCCCTGTCCTCTCTGTACCTGTATGCCCTGCCGTCTCTGGACCGGCCCACCACACCCCCCGCCGTCTCTGGACCAGCTTCCCCTGCTGTCTCTTGACCTCCCCACCCCACCATCTCTGGGCATGCCCCCTTTGCCTTCCTCCCCTGCTCTCTCTGGACCGGCACCCCTAGCTCTCTCTGGACTGCCCCCCCCCCTCTGGACCTGCTCCCCCCGCTCTCTCTGGACCTGCCCGCCTCTCCCCCCGCACTCTCTGGACCGCCCCCCCCCGCTCTGTCTGGAACTATTCTCCCCCCCCTTCTGTCTGGAACTATTCCCGTATTTGCTCTGTCTGGACCTATCCCCCCTGCTCCCTCTGGCCCTATTGTCCTTCTCTGTAAGGTCCTATCACCCCTTCACTGTCAGGTTCTATCGCCCTTTCTCTGTCTGCTTCTGCCCCCCTTCTCCATCTGGACCTACCCGCCCTGCCACGTCTGGAACTATTCCCCTGCTCGCTATACTGTGTACCCAGAGGAGATCTCTGCAGTGAGTCCCGTGTTTTGGAGGGAGTGGGGATTGTGTGGGGGTAGGGGAGGAGGGTGTCCTGAGTCTCTGCTGTTGGCTCAGATACAGAAAGGAGCCCGTAGCCCCAACCTCAGCACTGAACAGATCACGGTAGGCTGTCTTCGAGTCAGCAGGGGTGGGGCTGGGAGGAACTGAGCAAGTAGGTTTTGTACTAGAAATGGACTTCCGGGTGTCTTGAAACTCTAGTCCCCGCAGACCGAACCCCTGCTGGGATTTTGAGGAAGGGGTAGCTCGGGATCGATAGGGCCGAGCGTCGCGGTCGGTTTAACTGTGGCGGAGGGCGTTTCGGGGGAGAGGGGAAACGGCGGTCGCCCTGCCCTCCCCCATTCCTCTCCCCGCCGAAACCCCCGCCCCCAAACTTCGGGTTTTCCGCCATTTCCTACCACCTCTAGCCGGGAGAACCGCCGTTCCCGGAGACCGAAGCATTCGGCGACGGATGAAGAACTCGGAGGGCTAGACGGGGAACCTGACTCCCGACGCTCAACGACGGGCATTCGTTTCCCGAAGCCGGTCTCCTCGGGTTTCGGTCGGGAGGGGCGGAGGATGTCCGGCGACGACCGATCGGCGTCGGTGGACCTCCGGAGGAGGTCTCGGTGAGGCGCTCCGAGCCTTCGGCCGCGTCCCCGCCATCTCGCCGCCACGAGGAAGCCCCGCGGGCGCATGCGCATGAGCAGTCCAAGGCCGGGAGGGGAGGAGAAAGGAGGGAGCTCTGCGCATGCGCGAGCGGATTCAGTGGCGAGGGGAGAAGCGGGGCGCATGCGAATTCGGAGCCTCGGGGTGGTGAGGAGGGTTCCCCGCCCCAGAGAGGGCGGAGCATGCGCAGTCGGAGTGCGCCACGGTCGTGGGGGGAGGAGGGAGGCCCGTCCTGGAGCTCGCGGTGCATGCGCGGTCGGAGTCCGGGCCGGGGGAGAAGGGAGCCCTCGCCCTAGAGAGCGTAGCACATTCGCGGTCAGAGCCCGGGCGAGAAGGGAAAGGGGGCCCGCCCGGGAGAGCGCGGCGCATGCGCAGACGGAGCGCGCCTGTGCTCACTATGTACGAAGCTTACAATGTTGCCATCTTGTAATAATAATAATAATGATGGCATTTACTAAGCGCTTACTATGTGCAAAGCACTGTTCTAAGCGCTGGGGGTTACAAGATGATTAGGTGGCCCCCCGAGGGGCTCACAGTCTTCATCCCCATTTTACAGATGGAACTGAGGCTCAGAGACGTGAAGTGACTTGCCCAAGGTCACAGAGCTGAGAAGCGGTGGAGTGGGGATTTGAACCCCTGAACTCTGACTCCAAAGCCCGGGCTCTTGCCACTGAACCACACTGCTTCTCTATGCTGAACTATAATATATTGTAGTATACTATATACTATCCTATTCCCAGGCGCTTAGTACAGTGCTCTACACACTGCAAGCGCTCAATAAATAAATACGATTGAATGAATGAATGAACGATACAGTCCCCGAAACTATATCTTCAGCTCTAGAGAGCGCAGTGCATGCGCAGTCGAAGCCCTGGGGGAGGGGGGAGAAGGGAGGGAGCTCTGCGCATGCGCGTGCGGAGCCAGGGAGGAGAGAAGCGGGGCGCATGCGCGTTCGGAGTCTCGGCGAGGGGAGGAGGGGGCCCCGCCCCGGAGAGGGCCGAGCATGCGCAGTCGGAGTGCACCCTGGGGTGGGGGGAGGAGGGAGGCCCGACCTGGAGAGCCCGGAGCATGCGCGGTCGGTGCCCGGGCAGGGGGAGAAGGGAGCCCCCTCCCTGGAGAGCTTAGCGCATGCGAAGTCGGAGCACGGGCGGGAGGCGGGAAAAAGGGGGCACGCCCGGGAGAGCGCGGCGCATGCGGAGTCGGACCGCACCCGCGCTCACTATGTACGAAGCTTACTATGTTGCCAACTTGTAATAATAGTAATAATGATGGCATTTATTAAGCGCTTACTATGTGCAAAGCACTGTACTAAGCGCTGGGGACTTTACAATGTGATCAGGTTGTCCCACGTGGGGCTCACGGTCTTAATCCCCATTTTACAGAGGAGGTAACTGAGGCCCAGAGAAGTGAAGTGACTTGCCCAAGGTCACACAGGTGACAAGCGGTGGAGCGGGATTCGAACCCCTGACGTAAAAGGAGACCAGGGCCTGGACACATAAAGGGGCCAGGTCCGGGAGGCAGAAGGGGACCGGGGCCTAGAGGCAGAGGGGGACCAGTGCCAGGAAGCAGATGGGTACCTAGGCTGGGTGACAGGGATACCAGGGCCAAAAGGGCAGAGGGGGACAAAGGCCAAGAGGAAGGCTGAGGACCAGGGCAGGGAGGCAGAGGGGGACCAGGGCGGCAAGGCAGGGGGGATCACGTCCAAGAAGTAGAGGGTTACCTGGGCCAGGAGACAGGGGGACCTGGGCTGGGAGGCAGAGAGGACCCAGGGCCGGGACGGAGAGAGACCCAAGGCTTGGACGTAGAAGGTGACCAGGGCTGGGAGGCAGAGGTGGTCCGTGGCAGGCGGGGACCGGGGCCAGGAAGCAGAGGGGTACTTGCGACGGGAGAGAGGGGGACCAGGGTCAGGAGGCAGAGGGGTACCTGGGCCGGGAGAGAGGGGGACCAGGACCAGGAGGCAGAACGTTACCTGGTCCGAGAGACAAAGTGACGAGAGCCGGGAGGTAGAGGGGACCCAGGGCTGGGACGGAGAGAGACCCAAGGGCCTGGAGGTAGAACGATACCAGGGCCAGGAGGCACAGAGGGACCAGGGCCGGGCGGCAGAGTGGGACCATGGCCAGGTGGCAGATGGGTACCTGGGCCAGAAGACAGGGGAACCAGGGCAGGGAGGTAGAGTGGCATAGGTGTACCTGGGCCGGGAAGCAGAGAGGCGGAGGTCCTGGGCTCGGCCCGCAGAGAACGCCCTCCTAGATCCTCTTGTCCCCGACCACCCCCCCATTCAGAGGGGCGTGGATTGGTTAGGTCAGGGGATTTCCCTGCAGCTTGCGAGTTTGGCCAGCAGAGGACGGCTTCGCAGCTTTTCCGGTCGCCCCCAAATCATTGGAGTGCTGGGATTGGCTCGGTCCAGGGATTCCCCTGCAGCTCACGGACTCGGTCATCAGAGGGGGCCCTCTCAGCTTCTGCCGTCCCCTCCAAATCAACTGGTGCTTGGGGATTGGCTGGGGTCGGGGATTCTGCAGCTCGCGAGCTCGGCCAGCAGAAGACGCCCTCGCATCTCCTCCCGTTCCCCTCAATCAACTGGTGTTTGGGGATTGGCTGGGATCGGGGATTCTCCTGCAGCTCGCGAGCTCGGCCAGCAGAGGACGCTCTCGCAGTTTTTCCCATTTTCCCCTCTCTCGTTAACTTAGTGGAGCGTGAGGATCGGCTGGAGCCGGGGACCGTCCTTCAGCTCCTGGGCTCGGCCAAGCGAGAGCCTCCTTGCAGCCCCTCCCGTCCCACATCCCATTCAGTGGAGCCCGGGGATTGGCTGGCGCGGGGGACCGTCTTGCAGCTCCAAGGTTCGGGCAACATAAGGCGCCCACGCTTCTCTTCCCGGCCCATCCCACATTCAGTGCAGAGCAGGGATTGGCCAGGGCCGGGGCACGTACTGCCGGGGTCTGAGTGGGCCAGCAGAGGGCACCTTTACTTCTTCTCCCGTCCGTCCAAATCAACTGGTGCGTGGGGGTCGGCTGAGGGTCGGGGAATCTCCTAAAGCTCGTGAGGTCGGCCAGGAGGGGACGCCCACATAACTCCTCCCGTTTTCCCCAATCAACTGGTGCCTTGGGATTGGCTGGGGTCGGGGCTTCACCTGAAGCTCGCGGGCTCGGCTAACAGAGGACGCCCTCGCAGTTCTTCCCGTTTCCCACGCTCTCCTTAACTGAGTGCAGCGTGGGGACCAGCTGGAGCCGGGCTCCCTCCTGCAGCTCCTGGGCTCGGCCAACAGAGGGCGCCCTCGCAGCTCCTCCCGTCCTTCCCCAACTCAGTGAAGCGCGGGGATTGGCTTGGGCCGGGGCCCGTCCTGCAGGGCTCTGGGTGGTTCAGCAGAGGGCACCGTCTCAGCTCCTCCCGTTCCCCCCCCAATCAACTGGTACTTGGGGATAGGGTGGGGTCGGTGATTCTGCTGCAGTTCGCGAGCTCGACCAGCAGAGGACTCCCTCGCAGTTCTTCCCGTTTCCCCCGTCTCCTTAACTGAATGGAGCATGGGGATATGCTGGAGCGAGTTACCCTCCTGCAGCTCCTGGGCTCGGCCAGCAGAGAGCGCCCTCGCAGGTCCTCCCTTCCTCCGCATTGTGTGGGGGGCGGATTGGTTGGGACAAGGGATTTCCCCACAGCTCGAGGGACCGGCCAGCCGATGGCGCCCTCGCAGCTTCTCCAGTCGCCCCCAAATCAGTGGAGTGCGGTGATGGGCTGAGGACGGGGGTTCCCCTGCAGCTCTTGGACTCGGTTATTAGACAGCGCCCTCTCAGCTTCTCCCATCCCTTCCAAATCAACTGGTGCTTGGGGATCGACTGAGGTCGGAGATTCCCCTGAAGCTCGCTAGGTCGGCCAGCAGGGTGCGCCCTCGCAGCTCCTCCCGTTCCCCCCAGTCAACTTGTGCTTGGGGATTGGCTGGGGTCGGGTGTTCTCCTGCAGCTGGCGGGCTCGGCTAGCAGAGGACGCCCTCGCAACTCTTCCCGTTTCCCACCTTCTCCTTAACTGAGTGGAGCGTGGGGATCAGCTGGAGCCGGGCACCCTCCTGCAGCTCTGGGCTCGGCCAACATAGGGCGCCCTGGCAGCTCCTCCCATCCTTCCCCAATTCAGTGAAGCGCGGGGAATAGCTGGGGCCGGGGCCCGACCTGCAGGGCTCTGAGTGGGACAGCAGAGGGCGCCCTCGCAGCTCCTCCTGTTCCCCCCAATCAGCTCTTGCTTGGGGATTGGCTGGGGTCGGGGTTTCTCCTGCCGCTCGCGAGGTCGGCCAGCAAGGGGCGCCGTTGCAGCTCCTCCCATTCCCCCCAATCCAGTGTTGCTTGAGGAATGGCTGGGGTCAGGGATTCTGCTGCAGTTCGCGAGCTCGTCCAGCAGAGGCCGCCCTCGCAGCTCTTCCCGATTCCTCCCCTCTACTTAAATGAGTGGAGAGTGGGGATCAGCTGGAGCCAGGGACTCTCCTGCAGCTCTGGGCTCGGCCAATAGAGGGCGCCCTCGCAGCTCCTCCCGGCACATCCGACATTCAGTGGAGCGCGAGATTGGCCGTGGCCGGAGCCAGTCCTGCAGGGTTCTGTGTGGGCCAGCAGAGAACGCCCTCCTCTCAGCTGCTCCCGTTCCCCCCAATCAACTGATGCTTGGGGATTAGCTGGAGCCGGGCACCCTCCTGCAGCTCCTGGGCTCGGCCAAAAGAGGGTGCCCTGGCAGCTCCTCCCGTCCTTCCTCAATTCAGTGAAGCGCGGGGATTTGCTGGGGCCGGGGCCCGTCCTGCAGGGCTCTTGGTGGGCAGCAGAGGGAGCTCTCGCTTATCGTCCCGATCCCCCCAATCAACTGATGCTTGGGGATTGGCTGGGGCCGGGGACTCAACTGCTGCTCGCGAGGTCGGCCAGCATGGGGCGCCGTCGCAGGTTCTCCCGTTCCCCCCAGTCTACTGGTGCCTGGGGATTGGCTGGGGTCGGGGATTCTGCTGCAGCTCGCGAACTCGTCCAGCAGAGGACGCCCTCGCTGTTCTTCCCGAATCCTCCCCTCTCCCTAAATGAGTGGAGCGTGGGGATCGGCTGGAGCCAAGTACCCTCCTGCAGCTCCTGGGCTCGGCCAACAGAGGTCGCCCTCGCAGCTCCTCTCGGCCTACCGCACATCCACTGGAGCACGGGATTGGCAGGGGCCGTGGCCCGTCCTGCAGGGTTCTGGGTGGGACAGCAGACGGCGCCCTCGCAGCTCCTCCCGTTCCCCCCAATCAACTGGTGCTTGAGCATTGGGCTGGGGTCGGGGATTCTCCTGCAGCTCGCGAGCTCGACCAGCTGAGGAGCCTCTCGCAGTTCTTCCCGTTTCCCCCCTCTCCTTAACTGAGTGGAGCATGGAGATATGCTGGAGCCGGGTACCCTCCTGCAGCTCCTGGGCTCGGCCAACAGAGAGCGCCCTCACAGGTCCTCCCTTCCACCGCATTCAGTGCGGGGGGGCGGTCGGATTGGTTGGGACCGGGGATTTTCCTGCAGCTCGCGGGCCCGGCAAGCAAATAGCGCCCTCGCAGCTTCTGCCGTTGTCCCCAAATCAGTGGAGCGCGAGCATTGGCTGAGGACGGGGTTTCCCCTGCAGCTCTTGGACTCGGTTATTAGAGGGCGCCCTCTCAGCTTCTCCAATCCCGTCCAAATCAACTGGTGCTTGGGGATCGACTGAGGTCGGGGATTCTCCTGAATCTCGCGAGGTCGGCCAGCAGAGTGCGACCTCGCAGCTCCTCCCGTTCCACCCAATCTACTGGTGCTTGGGGAATGGCTGGGGTCGGGGATTCTGCTGTCGTTCGCGAGCTCGTCCAGCAGAGGACACCCTCGCAGCTCTGCCCGATTCCTCCCCTCTCCTCAAATGAGTCGAGCGTGGGGATCGGCTGGAGCCGGGGACACACCTGCTGCTCCTGGGCTCGGCCATCACAGGGTGCCCTCGCAGCTCCTCCCGCCCCCCCCCCATCAGTGAAACGCTGGGATTGGCTGGGGAAGGGAGCGGTCCTACAGGGCTACTGGTGGGCGAGCGGCGGGCGCCCTCGCAGCTCCTCCCGTTCCCCCAATCAACTGGTGCTTGGGGATTGGCTGGGGTCGGGGATTCTCCTGCAGCTCGCGAGCTGGACCCGCAGAGCACGCCCTCGCAGTTCCTCCCACTTCCCCCCCTCTCCTTAACTGAGTGGAGCATGGGGATATGCTGGAGCCGGTTACCCTCCTGCAGCTCCTGGGCTCGGCCAACAGAGGGCGCCCTCGCAGCTCCTCCCGGCCCACTCCGCATACAGTGGAGCGCTGGGATTGGATGGGGCTTTGTACGGGGTGATTGGCTGGGTTCGGGGATTCTCCTGCAACTCGACAGCTGGGCCAGCAGAGGACGCCCTCGCAGTGCTTTCCGTTTCCCTCCCTCTACTTCACTGAGTGAAGCATGGGGATCGTCTGGAGCCGGGGACCCTCCTGCAGCTCCTGGGCTCGGCCAGCAGAGAGCGCCCCGTCCTGCTTCTCTCTGTGTTGGCCAGAAGAGGGCGCCCTCGAAACTCCTCCCGTTTCCCCCAATCAACTAGTGCCTTGGGATTGGCTGGGGTCGGGGATTCCCCTGCAGCTTTGGACTCGGTCAGCAGATGGCGCCCTCTCAGCTTCTGCTGTCCCCTCCAAATCAACTGGTGCTTGGTGATTGGCCGGGTTCGGGGATTCTTCTACAGATCGGGAACAGGGCCAGCAGAGGACGCACTCGCAGTGCTTCCCGTTTCCCCCCCTCTACTTCACTGAGTGAAGCATGGGGATCGTCTGGAGCCGGGGACCCTCCTGCAGCTCCTGGGCGCGGCCAGCAGAGATCGCCCCGTCCTGCTGCCCTCTGTGTGGGCCAGCAGAGGGCGCCCTCCGAAGTCCTCCCGTTTCCCCCAACCCCAATCAACTGGTGCCTTGGGATTGGCTGGGTTCGGGGATTCCCCTGCAGCTCTTGGACTCGGTCAGCAGAGGGCGCCCTCTCAGCTTCTCCCGTCCCCTCCAAATCAACTGGTGCCTGGGGATCGACTGAAGTCGTGGATTCTCCTGCAGCTCGCGAGCTCGGCCAACAGAGAACGCCCTCGCAGCTCTTCCCGTTTCCCCACCCTTCTTAACTGAGTGGAGCGTGGGGATCAGCTGCAGACCGGAAACCACCTGCAGCTCCAGGGCTCGGCCAAGAAAGGGCCCCCTCGCAGCTCCTCCCGGCCCAACCCCCATTCAGTGAATCGCGGGGATTGGCGAGGACAGGGCCCCGTCCTGCTGCTCTCTGGGTGGTCCAGCAGAGGGCGCCCTCGCAGCTCCCCCGTTCCCCCCAATCAACAGGTGCTTGGGGATTGGCTGAGGTCGGGGATTCTCCTGCAGCTCGCGAGGTCGGCCAGTAGAGGACGCCATCGCAGCTCTTGCCGTTTCCCTACCCCTGCTAAAATGAATGGAGCGTGGGGGTCGCCTGGAGCCGGGGACCGTCCAGCAGCTCCTGAGCTCGGCCAGCTGAGAACGCTCTCGTAGGTCCTCTCGTCCCCCCGCCATTAAGTGGGGCGCATATTGGTTGGGGGAAGGGATTTCCCTGCAGCTCGGGGGAGCGGCCAGCAGAAGGCACCCTCGCAGCTTCTCCCGTTGCACCCAAATCAGTGGAGTGAGGGGATTGTCTTGCGCCGGGTATTCTCCTGCAGCTCTTGGACTCCGTCAGCACAGGGCGCCCTCTCATCTTCTCGTGTACCCTCCAAATTAACGGGTGCTTGGGGATCGGCTGAGGTCGAGGATTCTCCTTAAACCCGTGAGGTCGACTAGCAGGGGGCGCTCTCGAACTCTCCCCATTCCCCCCAATCAACTGGTGCTTGGGGGCTGGCTGGGGTCAGAGATTTTCCTGCAGCTCGCGAGCTCGGCCGGCAGAGGACGTCCTCACAGCTCTTCCCGTTTCCCCCCTCTCCTTAAATGAGTGGAGCGTGTGGATAGACTTGAGACGGGGACCGTCCTGCAGCTCCTGGGCTCGGCCAATAGAGGGCTCCCTCGCAGCTCCTCCCGGCCCACCACCCATTCAGTGGAGCGCGGGAATTGACTGGGGCCGGGACCCGACCTTCAGGGCTCTGGTTGGGCCAACAGAGGGCGCCCTCGCAGCTCCTCCCGTTCAGCACAATCAACTGGTTATTGGGGATTGGCTGGGTTCGGGGATTCTCCTGCAGCTCGCGAGCTGGGCCAGCAGAGGACGCCCTCGCAGCGCTTCCCGTTCCCCCCACCCCACTTCGCAGAGTAAAGCGTGGGGATCGTCTGGAGCCGGGGACCCTCCTGTATCTCCTGGGCTCGGCCAGCAGAGAGCGCCCTCGCAGGTCCTCTTCCCCGCCTCCGCTCCATTCAGTGGGGCGCGGACTGGTTGGGGCAAGGGAAAGCAGATCGCTTTCCTGGCCAGAAGATGGCGTCCTCGCAGCTTTTCCCGTCTCCCCTAAATCAGTGGAGTGCAGGGATTGCCTGAGGCCGGGGATTCCTCTGCAGCTCCTGGGCTCGGCCAGAAGAGAGTGCCCTCGCAGGTACTCCCGCCTGGGCTCGGCCCGCAGAGAACGCCCTCCTAGTGCTTCCTGTCCCTCCCCCCACTCCCATTCAGGGAGGCGCGGATTGGTTGGGGCAAGGAATTTCCCTGCAGCTTGCGGGCCCGGCCAGCTGATGGCACCCTTTCAGCTTTTCCGGTCGTCCCCAAATCATTGGAGTGTGGGGATTTGCTCGGGCCGGGGATTCCCCTGCAGCTCATGGACTCGGTCAGCAGAGGGCGCCCTCTCAGCATTTCCCTTCCCCTCCAAATCAACTGGTAATTGGGGATCGGCTGAGGTCGGGGATTCACCTGCAGCTCGCGAGGTCGGCCAGCAGGGGGCGACCACGCAGCTCCTCCCGTTCCCCACAATCAACTGGTGCTTGGGGATTAGATGGGGTCGGGGATTCTCCTGCAGTTTGCGAGCTCGGCCAGCAGAGGACGACATCGCAGCTCTTCCCGTTTCCCCCCCGCCTTCTTAACTGAGTGGAGCGGAGGGATCGGCTGAGGTCGGGGATTCTACTTAAGTTCGTGAGGTCGGCCAGCAGGGGGCGCTTTCGACGTTCTCCCCATTCCCCCCAATCAACTGGTGCTTGGGGATTGGCTGGGTTCAGAGATTCTCCTGCAGCTCGCTAGCTCGGCCAGCAGAGGACACCCTCACAGCTCTTCCCGTTTCCCCCCGCTCTTTAAATGAGTGGAGCGTGGGGATCGCCTGGAGCCGGGGACACTTCTGTAGCTCCTGGGCTCGGGCAACAGAGGCGCCCTCACAGCTCCTCCCGGCACACCACCCAATCAGTGGAGTGCGGGGAATGCCTGGGGTCGGGGCCCGTCTTGCAGGTCTCTAGGTGGGCCAGCAAAGGGCGCCCTCGCAGCTCCTCCCGTTCCCCCCAATCAACTGGTGCTTGGGGATTGGCTGGGGTCGGGGATTCGCTTGCAGGTCGGGAGCTCGGGCAGCAGAGGACGCCCTCGCTGCTCATCCCGTCCCCCCACCTCATAACGGAGTGGGGCGTGGGGATCGGCTTGAGCCGGGGACCCTTCTGCAGCTCCTGGGCTCGGCCAGCAGAGAACGCCCTCCTAGTTCCTCCTGTACCACCCCCCACCATTCAGTGGGGCGTGGATTGGTTGGGGCAAGGGATTTCCCTGCAGCATGCGGGCCCGGCCAGCCGATGGCACCCTGTCAGCTTTTCCGGTCGTCTCCAAATCAGTGGAGTGTGGGGATTCGCTCGGGCCGGGGATTCCCCTACAGGTCATGGACTAGGTCAGAAGAGGGCGTCCTCTCAGCGTCTCCCGTCCCCTCCAATTCAACTGGTATTTGGGGATCGGCTCAGGTCGGGGATTTACCTGCAGGTCGCGAGGTCGGCCAGCAGGAGGCGACCACGCAGCTCCTCCCGTTCTCCTCAATTAACTGGTGCTTGGGGATTTGTTGGGGTCGGGGATTCTCCTGCAGTTTGCGAGCTTGGCCAGCAGAGGACGCCCTCGTAGCTTTTCCTGTTCCCCCCTCTTCTTAACGGAGTGGAGCGTGGGGATCGGCTGGAGCCGGGGACCCTCCTGCAGCTCCTGGGAACGGCCAACAGAGAGCGCCCTCGCAGTTCCTCCCTTCCCCCCCTTTCAGTGGGGCGCGGATTGGTTGAAGTAGGAGATTTCACTGCAGCTCTTGGACTCGGTCAGCAGAGGGCGCCCTCTCAGGTTCTGAGGTCCCCTCCAAATCAACTGGTGCGTGGAGATTGGCTGGGGGCGGGGATTCTCCTGCAGCTCGCGAGCTCGGCCAGCAGAGGATGCCCTCGGAGTTCTTCCCATTTCAGCCCCACTCGTTAAATGAGTGGAGTCTGGGGATCGGCTGGAGCCGGGGAGCGTCCTGCAGCTCCTGGGCTCGGCCAAGCGAGCCCGGGGATTGGCTGGGGTGGGAGACCGTCTTGCAGCTCCAGGGCTGGGCCAACATAGGGCGCCCTCGCAGCTCCTCCCGGCCCACCACACATTCAGTGGAGGGCGGAGATTGGCGAGGGCCGGGGCGGGCACGTACTACTCGGCTCTGAGTGTGCCAGCAGAGGGCACCTTTCCTTCTTCCCCCGTCCTTCCAAATCAACTGGTGCGTGGGGATCGGCTGAGGTCGGGGATTCTCCTTCAGCTTGCCAGGAGGGGGCGCCCTCGCAGCTCCTCCCGTTTCCCCCCTCTCTTTAAATGAATGGAGCATGGGGATCGGCTGGAGTCGGGGAAGGTCTTGCAGCTCCTGGGCTCGGCCAACAGATGGCTCCTTCGCTGCTCCTCCCGGCCAACCCACCATTCAGTGGAGCTCAGGGATTGGCTGGGTACGGAGATTCTCCTGCACCTCGTGAGCTCGGCCAGAAATGGACGCTCTCGCAGCTCTTCCCGTTTACCCCCATCTCCTTAAATGTGTGAAGCGTGGGGATCGGCTGGAGATGGGGACCGTCCTGCAGCTCCTGGGCTCGGCCAATAGAGGGCGCCTTCGCAACACTTCCCGTTTCCCCCTTCTCCTTAAATGAGTGGAGCGTGGGGATCGGCTGCAGCCTGGAACACTCCTGCAGCTCCTGGGCTCGTTAAACAGAGGGCTACCTCACAGATCTTCCCGGGACACCGCACATTCAGTGGAGTGCGGGGAATGCCTGGATTTGGAACCCGTCTTGCAGGGCTCCAGGTGGGCCAGCAAAGGGCGCCCTCGCCGCTCCTCCCGTTCCCCCCAATCAACTGGTGTTTGGGGATTGGCAGGGGTCGGGGATTTGCCTGCAGCTCGCGAGCACGGGCAGCAGAGGACGCCCTCGCTGCTCATCCCGTTTCACCCCATCTCCTTAACTGAGTGGAGCGTGGGGATCGGCTGGAGCCGGAGACCTTCCTGCAGCTCCTGGGCTGGGCCCGCAGAGAACTCCCTCCTAGGTAGTCCTGGCCCCGACCCATTGAGTGGGACGCGGATTGGTTGGGGCAAGGAATTTCCCTGCATCTCGAGGGCCCGACGAGGAGACGGCGCCTTCTCAGCTTCTCCCGTCGCCCCCGAATCAATGGAGTGCAGGGATTGGCTGGGGCCGGGGATTCCCCTGCAGCTCTTGGACTCGCTCAGCAGAGTTCTCCATCTCAGCTTCTCCCGTCCCCTCCAAGTCAACTGGCGCGTGGGGATCGGCTGAAGTAGGGGGTTCTCCTGCAGCTCTCGAGATCGGCCAGCAGGGGGCGCCCTGGCAGCTCCTCCCGTACCCCCAAATCAACTGGTGCTTGGGGATTGAGTGGGGTCGGGGATTCGCCTGCAGCTCTTGCGCGGGGCCAGCAGAGGACACCCTCGCAGCGCTTACCGTTTCACCCCCTCTCCTTAACTGAGTGGAGCGTGAGGATCGGCTGGAGCCGGGGACCCTACTGGAGGTCCTGGGCTCGGCCCGCAGAGAACGCCCTCTTAGGTCCTTTGTCCCCGACCCCTCCCCCCATTCAGAGGGGTGTGGATTGGTTGGGTCAAGGAATTTCCCTGCAGCTTGCGAGTTTGGCCAGCAGAGGACGGCTTCGCAGCTTTTCCGGTCGCCCCCAAATCATTGGAATGCTGGGATTGGCTCGGGTCAGGGATTCCCCTGCAGCTCCCGGACTCGGTCAGCAGAGGGCGGCCTCTCAGCTTCTGCCGTCCCCTCCAAATCAACTGGTGCTTGGGGATTGGCTGGGGTTGGGGAGTTCTGCAGCTCGCGAGCTCGGCCAGCAGAAGACGCCCTCGCAGCTCCTCCCGTTCCACTCAATCAAGTGGTGTTTGCGGATTGGCTGGGATCGGGGATTCTCCTGCAGCTCGCGAGCTCGGCCAGCAGAGGACGCTTTCGCAGTTTTTCCCATTTTCCCCTCTCTCGTTAACTTAGTGGAGCGTGAGGATCGGCTGGAGCCGGGGACCGTCCTTCAGCTCCTGGGCTCGGCCAAGCGAGAGCCTCCTTGCAGCCCCTCCCGTCCCACATCCCATTCAGTGGAGCCCGGGGATTGGCTGGCACGGGGGACCGTCTTGCAGCTCCATCTTTCGGCCAACATAAGGCGCCCTCGCAGCTCCTCCCGGCCCATCCCACATTCAGTGCAGAGCAGGGATTGGCCAGGGCCGGGGCACGTACTGCCGGGATTTGAGTGGGCCAGCAGAGGGAAATTTTACTTCTTCTCCCGTCCGTCCAAATCAACTGGTGCGTGGGGGTCGGCTGAGGGTCGGTGAATCTCCTTAAGCTCGCGAGGTCGGCCAGGAGGGGACGCCCTCGCAACTCCTCCCGTTTCCCCCAATCAACTGGTGCCTTGGGATTGGCTGGGGTCGGGGATTCCCCTGCAGCTGTTGGACTCGGTGAGCAGAGGGCGCCCTCTCAGCTTCTCTCGTCCCCTCCAGATCAATTTGTGCTTGGGGATTGGCTGGGGTCGGGGCTTCACCTGAAGCTTGCGGGCTAGGCTAACAGAGGACGCCCTCGCAGCTCTTCCCGTTTGCCACGCTCTCCTTAACTGAGTGCAGCGTGGGGATCAGCTGGAGCCGGGTTCCCTCCTGCAGTTCCTGGGCTCGGCCAACAGAGGGCGCCCTCGTAGCTCCTCCCGTCCTTCCCCAATTCAGTGAAGCGCGGGGATTGGCTGGGGCCGGGGCCCGTCCTGCAGGGCTCTGGGTGGCACAGCAGAGGGCGCCGTCTCAGCTCCTCCCGTTCGCCCCAATCAACTGGTACTTGGGGATTGGGTGGGGTCGGGGATTCTGCTGCAGTTCGCGAACTCGACCAGCAGAGGACTCCCTCGCAGTTCTCCCCGTTTCCCCCGTCTCCTTAACTGAATGGAGCGTGGGGATATGCTGGAGCGAGTTATCCTCCTGCAGCTCCTGGGCTCGGCCAGCAGAGAGCGCCCTCGCAGGTCCTCCCTTCCTCCGGATTGTGTGGGGGGCGGATTGGTTGGGGAAAGGGATTTCCCTACAGCTCCCGGGACCGGCCAGCCGATGGCGCCCTCGCAGCTTCTCCAGTCGTCCCCAAATCAGTGGAGTGCGGTGATTGGCTGAGGACGGGGGTTCCCCTGCAGCTCTTGGACTCGGTTATTAGACAGCGCCCTCTCAGCTTCTCCCATCCCTTCCAAATCAACTGGTGCTTGGGGATCGACTGAGGTCGGAGATTCCCCTGAAACTCGCTAGGTCGGCCAGCAGGGTGCGCCCTCGCAGCTCCTCCCGTTCCCCCCAGTCAACTTGTGCTTGGGGATTGGCTGGGGTCGGGTGTTCTCCTGCAGGTCGCGGGCTCGGCTAGCAGAGGACGCCCTCGCAGCTCTTCCCGTTTCCCACCTTCTCAACTGAGTGGAGCGTGGGGATCAGCTGGAGCCGGGCACCCTCCTGCAGCTCTGGGCTCGGCCAACATAGGGCGCCCTGGCAGCTCCTCCCATCCTTCCCCAATTCAGTGAAGCCCGGGGAAAGGCTGGGAACGGGGCCCATCCTGCAGGGCTCTGAGTGGGACAGCAGAGGGCGCCTTCGCAGCTCCTCCTGTTCCCCCCAATCAACTCTTGCTTGGGGATTGGCTGGGGTCGGGGTTTCTCCTGCCGCTCGCGAGGTTGGCCAGCAAGGGGCGCCGTCGCAGCTCCTCCCATTCCCCCCAATCCAGTGTTGCTTGAGGATTGGCTGGGGTCAGGGTTTCTGCTGCAGTTCGCGAGCTTGTCCAGCAGAGGCCGCCCTCCCAGCTCTTCCCGATTCCTCCCCTCTTCTTCAATGAGTGGAGCATGGGGATCAGCTGGAGCCAGGGACTCCCCTGCAGCTCTGGGCTCGGCCAACAGAGGGCGCCCTCGCAGCTCCTCCCGGCACATCCGACATTCAGTGGAGCACGGGATTGGCCGTGACCGGAGCCAGTCCTGCAGGGCTCTGGGTGTGTCGGCAGAGAACGCCCTCCTCGCAGCTGCTCCCGTTCCCCCCAATCAACTGGTGCTTGGGGATTAGCTGGAGACGGGCACCCTCCTGCAGCTCCTGGGCTCGGCCAAAAGAGGGTGCCCTGGCAGCTCCTCCCGTCCTTCCTCAATTCAGTGAAGCGCGGGGATTTGCTGGGGCCGGGGCCCGTCCTGCAGGGCTCTTGGTGGGCCGCAGAGGGAGCTCTCGCATTTCGTCCCGATCCCCCCAATCAACTAATGCTTGGGGATTGGCTGGGGCCGGGGACTCACCTGCTGCTCGCCAGGTCGGCCAGCATGGGGCGCCGTCGCAGGTCCTCCCGTTCCCCCCAGTCAACTGGTGCCTGGGGATTGGCTGGGGTCGGGGATTCTGCTGCAGCTCGCGAACTCGTCCAGCAGAGGACGCCCTCGCTGCTCTTCCCGAATCCTCCCCTCTCCCTAAATGAGTGGAGCGTGGGGATCGGCTGGAGCCAAGTACCCTCCTGCAGCTCCTGGGCTCGGCCAACAGAGGTCGCCCTCGCAGCTCCTCCCGTCCTACCGCACATCCACTGGAGCACGGAATTGGCTGGGGCCGTGGCCCGTCCTGCAGGGTGGGACAGCAGAGGGCGCCCTCGCAGCTCCTCCCGTTCCCCCCAATCAACTGGTGCTTGAGCATTGGGCTGGGGTCTGGGATTCTCCTGCAGCTCGCGAGCTCGACCAGCTGAGGAGCCTCTCGCAGTTCTTCCCGTTTCCCCCCCTCTGCTTAACTGAGTGGAGCATGGAGATATGCTGGAGCCGGGTACCCTCCTGCAGCTCCTGGGCTCGGCCAACAGAGAGCGCCCTCACAGGTCCCCCCTTCCACCGCATTCAGTGGGGGGCTCGGATTGGTTGCGACCGGGGATTTTCCTGCAGCTCGTGGGCCCGGCCAGCAAATAGCGTCCTCGCAGCTTCTGCCGTAGCCCCCAAATCAGTGGAGCGCGAGCATTGGCTGAGGACGGGGTTTCTCCTGCAGCTCTTGGACTCGGTTATTAGAGGGCGCCCTCTCAGCTTCTCCAATCCCGTCCAAATCAACTGGTGCTTGGGGATCGACTGTGGTCGGGGATTCTCCTGCAGTTTGCGAGCTTGGCCAGCAGAGGACGCCCTCGCAGCTCTTCCTGTTCCCCCTCTTCCTAACGGAGTGGAGCGTGGGGATCGGATGGAGCCGGGGACCCTCCTGCAGCTCCTGTGATCGGCCAACAGAGAGCGCCCTCGCAGTTCCTCCCTTCCTCCCTTTCAGTGGGACGCGGATTGGTTGAAGTAAGAGATTTTCCTTCAGCTCTTGGACTCGGTCAGCAAAGGGCGCCCTCTGAGCTTCTGCCGTCCCCTCCAAATCAACTGGTGCTTGGGGATTGGCTGGGGTCGGTGATTCTCCTGCAGCTCGCGAGCTCGGCTAGCAGAGGATGCCTTCGCAGCTCCTCCCGTTCCCCTCAATCAACTGCTGTTTGGGGATTGGCTGGGGTCGGGGATTCTCCTGCAGCTCGCGAGCTCGGACAGCAGAGGACGCCCTCGCAGTTCTTCCCATTTCACCCCCTCTCGTTAAATGAGTGGAGTCTGGGGATCGGCTGGAGCCGGGGACCGTCCTGCAGCTCCTGGGCTCGGCCAAGCGAGCCCGGGGATTTCCTGGGGTGTGGGAACGTCTTGCAGCTCCAGGACTGGGCCAACATAGGGCGCCCTCGCAGCTCCTCCCGGCACACCACCCATTCAATGGAGTGCGGGGAATGCCTGGATTAGGGGCCAGTCTTGCAGGGCTCTAGGTGGGCCTGCAAAGGGCGTCCTCACTGCTCCTCCCGTTCCCCCTGGGTTCGGGGATTCTCCTGCACCTCGTGAGCTCGGCCAGAAGTGGACGCTCTCGCAGCTCTTCCCGTTTCTCCCCCTCTCCTTAAATGTGTGAAGCCTGGGGATCGGCTGGAGATGGGGACCGTCCTACAGCTCCTGGGCTCGGCCAATAGAGGGCGCCCTCGCAACTCTTCCCGTTTCCTCCTTCTCCTTAAATGACTGGAGAGTGGGGATCGGCTGCAGCCTGGAACACTCCAGCAGCACCTGGGCTCGGGCAACAGAGGGCGCCCTCACAGCTCCTCCCGGCACACCACACATTCAGTGGAGTGCGGGGAATGCCTGGGGCCGGGGCCAGTCTTGCAGTGCTCTAGGTGGGCCAGCAAAGGGCGCCCTCGCTGCTCCTCCCGTTCCCGCCAATCACCTGGTGTTTGGGGATTGGCTTGGGTCGGGGATTTGCCTGCAGCTCGCGAGCTCGGGCAGCAGAGGACGCCCTCGCTGCTCATCCCGTTTCACCCCATCTCCTTAACTGACTGAAGCGTGGGGATTGGCTGGAGCCGGGGACCCTCCTGCAGCTCCTGGGCTCGGCCCCCAGAGAACGCCCTCCTAGGTAGTCCTGCTCCCTTTCACCCCCCATTCAGTGGGACGCGGATTGGTTTGGGCAAGTGATTTCCTAGCATCTCGAGGGCCCGGCCAGCAGATGTCTCCCTCTCAGCTTCTCCCGTCGCCCCCGAATCAATGGGGTGCAGGGATACGCTGGGTCCGGGTATCCCCCTGCAGCTCTTGGACTCGGTCAGCAGAGGGCGCCATCTCTGCTTCTCCCGTCCTGTCCAAATCAACTGGTGCGTGGGGATCAGCTGAAGTCGGGGGTTCTCCTGAAGCTCGCGAGATCGGCCAACAGGGCGCGCCCCGGCAGCTCCTCCCGTCCCCCCAAATCAACTGGTGCTGGGGGATTGGCTGGGGTCCGGGATTCGCCTGCAGCTCGTGAGCGGAGCCAGCAGAGGACGCCCTCGCAGCACTTCCCGTTTCCCCCGCCCTCCTTAACTGAGTGGAGCATGGGGATCGGCTGGAGCCGGGGACCCTCCTGCAGGTCCTGGCCTCGGCCCGCAGAGAACGCCCTCCTAGGTCCTCCTTTCCCCGTCCCCTCCCCAATCAGAGGGGCGTGGATTGGTTGGGGCAAGGGATTTCCCTGCAGCTTGCGAGCTAGGCCAGCAGAGGACGCCCTCGCACCTTTTCCGGTCGCCCCCAAATCAGTGGAGTGCGGGCATTTGCTCGGGCCAGGGATTCCTCTGCAGGTCATGGTCTCGGTCAGCAGAGGGCGCCCTCTCAGGTTCTGCCGTCCCCTCCAAATCAACTGGTGCTTGGGGATTATCTGTGGTCGGGGATTCTCCTGCAGCTCGCGAGCGCGGCCAGCAGAGGACGCCCTCGCAGCTCCTCCCGTTCCCCTCAATCAACTGGTGTTTGTGCATTGGCTGGGATCGGGGATTCTCCTGCAGCTCGCGAGCTCGGCCAGCAGAGGACGCTCTCGCAGTTCTTCCCATTTTCCCCCCTCTCGTTAACTTAGTGGAACATGAGGATCGGCTGGAGCCGGGGATCGTCCTTCAGCTCCTGGGCTCGGCCACGCGAGGGCCTCCTTGCAGCCTCTCTCGTCCCACAACCCATTCAGTGGAGCCCGGGGATTGGCTGGCACGGGAGACCGTCTTGTAGCTCCATGGTTCGGCCACCATAAGGCGCCCTCGCAGCTCCTCCCGGCCCAGCCCACATTCAGTGGAGGGCAGGGATTGGCCGGGGCCGGGGCACGTACTGCCGGGTTCTGAGTGGGCCAGCAGAGGGCACCTTTACTTCTTCTCCCGTCCGTCCAAATCAACAGGTGCGTGGGGATCGGCTGAGGTCGGGGATTCTCCTTAAGCTCGCCAGGTCGGCTAGGAGGGGACACCCTCGCAACTCCTCCCGTTTCCCCCAATCAACTGGTGCCTTGGGATTGGCTGTGGTCAGGGATTCCCCTGCAGCTCTTGGACTCGGTCAGCAGAGGGCGCCCTCAGTTTATCCCGTCCCCTCCAACTCAACTGGTGCGTGGATTTTCCTGCAGCTCGCGAGCTCGGCCAACAGAGATCGACCTCGCAGCTCTTCCCGTTTCCCCACCCTTCTTAACTGAGTGGAGCCTGGGGATCAGCTGGAGCCGGGGACCCACCTGCAGCTCCAGGGCTCGGCTAAGAGAGGGCCCCCTCGCAGCTCCTCCCGGCCCAACCTCCTTTCAGTGAATCTCGGGGATTGGCGAGGACAGGGCCCCGTCCTGCTGCTCTCTGGGTGGGCCAGTAGCGGGCGCCCTCGCAGCTTCCCCCGTTCCCCCCAATCCACAGGTGCTTGGTGATTGGTTGAGGTCGGGGATTCTCCTGCAGCTCGTGAGATCGGCCAGTAGAGGACGCCATCGCAGCTCTTGCCATTTCCCTACCCCTGCTAAAATTAGTGAAGCGTGGGGGTCGCCTGGAGCCGGGGACCGTCCTGCAGCTCCTGGGCTCGGCCAGCTGAGAACACCCTTGTAGGTCCTCCCGTACCCCCCCCCCCCATTAGATGGGGCGCATTTTGGTTGGGGCAAGGGATTTCCCTGCAGCTCGAGGGAGCGGCCAGCATAGTGCACCCTAGCAGCTTCTCCCGTTGCCCCCAAATCAGTGGAGTACGGGGATTGTCTTGGTTCGGGTATTCTCCTGCAGCTCTTGGACTCGGTCAACACAGGGCACCCTCTC
Organism: Tachyglossus aculeatus; assembly: GCF_015852505.1. Classification (NCBI taxonomy): domain Eukaryota; kingdom Metazoa; phylum Chordata; class Mammalia; order Monotremata; family Tachyglossidae; genus Tachyglossus; species Tachyglossus aculeatus. The sequence goes on along the minus strand of NC_052086.1, from coordinate 82,584,517 downwards.
AGCTTCTCTCATACTCTCCAAATTAACTGGTGCTTGGGAATCGGCTTAGGTCAGGGATTCTCCTTAAGCTCGTGAGGTCGGCTCGCAGGGGCCGCTCTCGAAGCTCTCACCATTCCCCCCAATCAACTGGTGCTTGGGGATTGGCCGGGGTTGGAGATTCTCCTGTAGCTCGCGATCTCGGCCAGCAGAGGACGCCCTCACAGCTCTTCCCGGTTCCCCCCTCTTCTTAAATGAGTGAAGTGTGGGGATCGGCTAGAGCCGGGGACACTCCTGCAGCTCCTGGGCTCGGGCAACAGAGGGCGCCCTCACAGCTCCTCCCGGGACACCACCCAGTCAATGGAGCGCCGGGGCCCGTCTTACAGGACTCTAGGTGGGCCAGCAAATGGCACCCTCGCAGCTCCTCCCATCCCCGTGGTTGGATAGGGACCGTCTCTATATGGTGCCGAATTGTACTTCCCAAGCGCTTAGTACAGTGCTCTGCAGATAGTAAGTGCTCAATGAATACGGTTGAATGAATGAATGCATGAATGAATGACCAGGTCGGGGAGGCAGAGGGGCACCTGGGCTGCGAGACGGGGTTCAGGGCTGGGACGCAGAGGGGGACCAGTGCCTGGATTCAGTGGGGTATATAGGCTGGGAGGCAGAAGAGGACCAGGTCTGAGAGGCGAGAGGGACCAGGGCAGGGACGCAGAGGGGGACTAGGAATGGGAAGCAGAGGGTGACCAGGGCCAGGAGGCAGAGGGGGACCTGGACCAGGAAAAAAAGGGACCAGGGCCAGGAGGTAGTGGGGTACCTGGGACGGAGGTCTTGCGGATCAGGGCCGGTTCGTAGAGGGGAACCAGTGCAGTGAAGGAGAGGGGCCAGGCCCAGGAGATAGAGGGGCACCAGGGCGGGGAGGCAGAGGGGGACCAGGGCCAGGAGGCAGAGGGATACCTGGGCCGGCAGTCAGGCGGACCAGGGCAGAGCAGCAGAGGGGGACCAGGGCCGAGTGGCAGAGGGGAAACAGGACTGAGAGACGGGCGGGGGATCCAGGGCCGGGAGTCAAAGGGGGACCAGGGCCGGGAGGCACAGGGGTACCTGGTGGGGGAAGAAGGCCAACCAGGGCTGGGAGGCAGAGGGGGACCAGGGCAGGGAGGCTGGGGGGCACTTGGGCCTGGAGCAAAAGGGGTACGGATGCTGAGAAGCCGGGGGGAACAGGGCAGGGAGCCAGAGGGAGACCAGGGCCGGGAGGTACAGGGGTACCTGGACTGGGAAATAGGGGGACCAGGGCCGGTAGATAGAGGGGACCCAGGGCTTGGACTGAGAGAGCGGCCAGGGCCTGGAGGTAGAGGGAGACCAGGGCCGAGAGGCAGGGGTGGACCAGGGCAGGGCGGCAGAGGGGGACAGGAGTCGGGAGGCAGAGGGGTGCCTGGGCCAGGAAACGGGGACGACGACCAGGAGGCTAGGAGGCAAAAACTCTTCACCCTCGGCTTCAAGGCTCTCCATCACCTCGCCCCCTCCTACCTCACCTCCCTTCTCTCCTTCTACAGCCCAGCCCACACCCTCCGATCCTCTGCCGCAAATCTCCTCACTGTGCCGCGTTCTCACCTGTCCCGCCGTCGATCCCCGGCCCACGTCATCCCCCTGGCCTGGAATGCCCTCCCTCTGCACATCCGCCAAGCTAGATCTCTCCCTCCCTTCAAAGCCCTACTGAGAGCTCACCTCCTCCAGGAGGCCTTCCCAGACTGAGGCCCCTCCTTCCTCCCCCCTCCTCCCTCTACCCATCCCCCCTGCCTTACCTCCTTCCCCTCCGCACAGCACCTGTATATATGCATATATGTTTGTACGTATTTATTATTCTATTCATTAATTTATTTTATTCGTACATATTTATTCTATGTATTTTATTTTGTTAATATGTTTTGTTTTCTTGTGTGTCTCCCCCTTCTAGACTGTGAGCCCCCTGTTGGTTAGGGACCGTCTCTATATGTTGCCAACCTGTACTTCCCAAGCGCTTAGAGACCAGGGCCGGGAGGAAGAGGGGGACCAAGGCCAGGGGTAGAGCGGTGCCTGGGCCAGTAGGCAAAGAGTGACTAGGGCCGAGAGGTGGGGACCAGGGCCGGCAGGCAGAGGGGTTCCTCTGCCTCCCTGCCCTTGTCCCCCTGCTTCCTGGAACTAAAGGGAAACAAGGGCTGGCAGGCTCAGGGGAACCAGGGATGGGAGACAGAGAGGGACCCGGGAAGGGTGGTAGGGGGGACCCGGGCCAAGACGAGGGGGGGGACCAGGGCAGGGAGGTAGAGGGGGACCCGGGCTGGGAGGCAGAGGGGGACCGGGCCAGGAGCCAGAGGGGTACGTGGGCCTAGAGGAAAAAGGGGACCAGAGTCGAAAAGCGGAGGGAACAAGGGCAGGCAGGCAGAGGGCAACCTGGCTCTGGAGACAGGGGGACCAGGGCCAGGAGGTAGAGGGGACCCAGGGCCAGGACGGAGAGAGACCCAAGGACCTGGAGGTAGAAGGCCAGGGCCGGGAGGCACCGAGGGGGACCAGGAAAGGGCGGCAAAGGGGGACCCGGGCCAGGAGGCATAGGGCTACCTGGGCCGGGAGGCAGAGGGGGACCAGGGATGGGAGGCAGAGGTGGTCCAGGGCGGGGAAGCAGAGGAGAACCAGGGCCAGGAAGCATAGGGGTACATTGGTTGGGAGACAAGGGGACCATGTAGAAGGGACCCCGGGACAGGACGGTGAGTGCCCCGAGGGCTTGGAGGTAGAAGGTGACCAGGGCTGGGAAGCAGAGGGGGACCAGGGCCGGGAGGCAGGTGGTACCTGGGCTGGGAGAAGGGGTCCTGGGCCGGGAGACAGAGCGGGACCAGGGCCGGGAGGTAGAGGGGACCCTGGGCCGGGACGGAGTGAGCCCCAAGGGCCTGGATGTAGTAAGAAGACCAGGGTTGGAAGGCACAGAGGGACCATGTTCGATAGGCATAGGGAGACCATGGCACGGCGACAGAGGGGGACCAGAGCCGAGAGGCTGAGGGGGACCAGGGCAGAGAGGCGGGGGGATCCAGGACTGGGAGGAAGAGGGGGACCAGGGCCGAGAGGCAGGGGGATCCAGGACTGGGAGGCAGAGGGGGACCAGGGCCGGGAGGCAGAGGGGGAACAGGGCCAGGAGGCAGAAGGGTACCTGGGCCAGGAGACCTGGGAAACAGGGTCGGGAGGTAGAGAGGTACCTGAGCCGGGAGACAGGGGGACCAGGCAGGGAGGTAGAGCAGACCCAGGGCGGAAAGGATAGAGACCCAAGGGCCTGAAGGTAGAGGGAGACCAGGACCTGGAAGCGCAGAAGGTCCAGGGCCGGGAGGCAGACGGTGATCAGGGCCTGGAGGCAGAGGGGGACCGTGGCTGGGAGGGAAAGGGGTACACCTGGGCTGGGAGAAAAGGGGACCAGGGCCAAGAGGCAGGAGGGGACCAGGGCGGGGAGGCAGAAGCGGACCAGGCCTGGGAGACAGAGGGGGACTGGTGCCGAGAGGCAGGAGGGGACCAGGGTTGGGAGGCAGAGGGGGACCGGGACCGGGAGGCAGAGGGGGACTGGGGTCGACAGGCAGGAGAGGACCAGGGCCGGGAGATAGAGGGGAACCAGGATCGGGACGTAGAGAGACCCAAGGGCCTGGAGGCAGAAGGAGACCAGCACTTTGAGGAACAAAGGGTCCAGGGCTGAGAGGCAGAAGGGGACCATCATCATCATCATCATCAATCGTATTTATTGAGCGCTTACTATGTGCAGAGCACTGTACTAAGCGCTTGGGAAGTACAAATTGGCAATATATAGAGACAGTCCCTACCCAACAGTGGGCTCACAGTCTAAAAGGGGGAGACAGAGAACAAGACCAAACATACTAACAAAATAAAATAAATAGAATAGATATGCACAAATAAAATAAATAAATAAATAAATAAATAGAGTAATAAATATGTACAAACATATATACATATATACAGGTGCTGTGGGGAAGGGAAGGAGGTAAGATGGGGGGGATGGAGAGGGGGACGAGGGGGAGAGGAAGGAAGGGGCTCAGTCTGGGAAGGCCTCCTGGAGGAGGTGAGCTCTCAGTAGGGCCTTGAAGGGAGGAAGAGAGCTAGCTTGGCGGATGGGCAGAGGGAGGGCATTCCAGGCCCGGGGGATGACGTGGGCCGGGGTCGATGGCGGGACAGGCGAGAGCGAGGTACGGTGAGGAGATTAGCGGCGGAGGAGCGGAGGGTGCGGGCTGGGCTGCAGAAGGAGAGAAGGGAGGTGAGGTAGGAGGGGGCGAGGTGATGGACAGCCTTGAAGCCCAGGGTGAGGAGTTTCTGCCTGATGCGCATATTGATTGGTAGCCACTGGAGATTTTTGAGGAGGGGAGTAATATGCCCAGAGCGTTTCTGGACAAAGATAATCCGGGCAGCAGCATGAAGTATGGACCAGGGTAGGGCGGTAGAGGGGGACCTGGGCCACGAGACAGGGGGACCAGGACAGGCAGGTAGAGGGGACCCAGGGCCGGGACGGAGAGAGACCCAACTGCCTGGACGTGGAAAGAGACCAGGGCCAGGAGGCACAGAGCTACCAGGGCCGGGAGGCAGAGGGGGACCAGAGAACCGCGACAGAAGGGACCATGGCCAGGAGGCAGGTGGTTACCTCTGCTGGGAGACGGGCGACCAGGTCCTGGAGGACGAGGGGGACCAGGTCAGGGAGGCAGAGGGGTACCTGGTCCCGGAGACAGAAGGACCAGGGTCAAGAGGCAGAGGGGGACCACGGCTGAGAGGCAGAGGGGTACCAGGGCCTAGACGCAGTGGGGACCAGTGCCGGGAGGCAGAGGTGCACCTGGGCTGGGAGACAGGTTGCAGGGCTGGGAGGCAGAGGGGGACCAAGGCCAGGAGGCACTGCGGTACTTAGGCCGGGAGGCAGAGGGCGACCTGTGTCGGGAGGTAGAGGGGACCCAGGGCCGGGAGGCAAAAGGGTACCTGGACGAGGAAACAAAGGGACCCGGCTGGGAGGCAGTGGGCTACCAGGACCGGAAGTCATGCTCAAAAATCTCCAGTGGCTACCAATCAATCTGCGCATCAGGCAGAAACTCCTCACCCTGGGCTTCAAGGCTCTCCATCACCTCGCCCCCTCCTACCTCACCTCCCTTCTCTCCTTCAACTGCCCAGCCCGCAACCTCCGCTCCTCCACCGCTAATCTCCTCACTGTACCTCGTTCTCGCCTGTCCCGCCGTCGACCCCCGGCCCACGTCATCCCCCGGGCCTGGAATGCCCTCCCTCTGCCCCTCCGCCAAGCTAGCTCTCTTCCTCCCTTCAAGGCCCTGCTGAGAGCTCACCTCCTCCAGGAGGCCTTCCCAGACTGAGCCCATTCCTTCCTCTCCCCCTCGTCCCCCTCTCCATCCCCCCATCTTACCTCCTTCCCTTCCCCACAGCACCTGTATATATGTATATATGGTTGTACATATTTATTACCCTATTTATGTATTTATTTATTTATTTTACTTGTACATTTCTATCCTATTTATTTTATTTTGTTGGTATGTTTGGTTCTGTTCTCTGTCTCCCCCTTTTAGACTGTGAGCCCACTGTTGGGTAGGGACTGTCTCTATGTGTTGCCAATTTGTACTTCCCAAGCGCTTAGTACAGTGCTCTGCACATAGTAAGCGCTCAATAAATACGATTGATTGATTGATTGATGCTGACCACGGCCGGTTGGTAGAGGGCAACCAGGGCTGGGAAGGAGAGAGGGCCCAAGGCCTGGAGGGAGAGGGAGACCAGGGCAGGTAGAACGGGGGAACAGGGCCTGGATGTAGAGAGGACTCATGGCCGGGACAGAGAGACCCAGTGGCCTGGAGGTAGATGGAGACCGGGGCCGGGAGGCTTGAGGGACCAAGGCAGGGAGGCAGAAGGGTACCTGGGACCGGAGGCAGAGGGGGAACAGGGCCGAGAAGTAGGGGGGACAAGATCACAGAGGCAGAGGGGAACCATGGCCGGGCGACAGAGGGGGACCAGGGCTGGTAGACAAGGGGACCAGGGGGACCGTGTACCTGGGCCGGGAGGCAGTGGGACTAGGGAAGGGAAGCAGATGGGATCCAGGGCCGAGAAGCGGGGGGCAACCAGGTCAGATTGGCAGAGGCCGGCCAGGGACGGGAATCATACGGGGGCCAGGGCGGGAAGGCAGAAGGATACCTGGGCCCGGAGACTGGGGGAACAGGGCTGGGAGGTTGAGGGGACGCTGGGCCAGGAGGCGGAGCGGGGGGGCCGGGAGGGAGGCAGTGGGGGGCCAGGTCCAGGAGGCAGACGGGAGACGGGGGGCCAAGGCTGGGAGGAAAATGGGGACCAAGACCAGGATGCAGAGCAGTATCTGAACCGGAAGGCAAGGGGGACCGGGGCCGAGAAGCGGAGACCAAGGCCGCCGGACAGAGGGGTTCCTCTGCCTCCCAACCCTTGTACAAGGGAACCAGTGCCGGTAGACACGGGGGACCAAGGCCGAGAGATACAAGGCGACGAGGGTTGGGAGTAACCGGGGCACTCATGCCGGTAGGCAGAGGGCAACCAGGTCCAGGCAGAAGATGGGGACCAAGGCAGGGAGTTAGATTGGACCAAGGGCTGGAGGGAGAAAGGGACCAGGGCCAGAAGGTCGGGGGATACCAGGGCCAGAAAGTAAAGTTGGACCAGTGGGAACGGCTGAGGGGAACAAGGGCCAGCAGTCAGAGGGGGACCAGGGTCAGGAGGCAGAAGGGTACCTGGGCAAGGAGGAAGAGGGAACTAGGGCCAGGAGGTGGAGTAAGACCAGGGCCAGGACGCAGCAGAGTACCTGTGCTGGGAGGCAGAGGGGGACCAGGGATGAGCGGCGCGGGTACCGGGGCAGGGAGGCAGAGGGTGTTCAGAGCCCAGAGGCAGAGAGGGTACCTGGGCCTGGGCCTGGATGTAGTGGTGGAAAAGGGCCAGGTTGCAGCGGGGTCTGGAGGCAGAGGAGGACCAGGGCCTGGAGCAGAGAGGAACCAGTTCCGAAAGGCAGGGGAGGACCAGGGCAGGCAGAGGGGGGACAACAGATGGGAGGTAGACGGGGACCAGTGTGGGGAGGCAGAGGGAGGGGGACCAGAGTTGGGAGACAAAGGAACCAGGGTCAGGAAGCAAAGGGGGACCAAGGCAGAAAAGCGGGGGCGACAAGGGCAGGGAGGCAGAGGGGGACCAGAGCAGGGACGCCAAGGGAGACTAGGGCCTGGAGGATGAGAGCATAAGGGCTAGGAGGTTGGGGGGGGGTGTACCTGGCTCGGGAAACGGGGACCAGGGCCTGGAGGGTGAGGTGACCCAGGGCCGTGATGGAGAGAGGGACCAAGGCCTGGAGGTGCGGGGAGACCAGGGTCGGGAGGCACAGAGGGACCAGATCCGGGATGCAGACGAGGATCAGGGTGGGGAGGCAGAGGGGGACCGGGGCCAGGGGGCACATGTGTGGACCTGGGCCGGGAGACAGGGGGACCATTACTGGGAGGCAGAGGGTTACCTGAGCCGGGAGACAGGCGGACCAGGGTTGAGAAAAGAAGGGGAACAAGGGCCGAGAGGCAGGGAGCGACCAGGTCAGAGAGTCAGAGGTAGACCAGAGCCAGAAGGCAGAGGGATATCTGGGCTGGGAGACAGGGGTACCAGGGCCGGGAGGCAGAGGGGTAACTGGGAGCCCGCTGTTGGGTAGGGACCGTCTATATATGTTGCCCACTTGTACTTCCCAAGCGCTTAGTGCAGTGCTCTGCACACAGTAAGCACTCAATAAATATGATTTTATGAAGGAATGAATGAATGAATGAATAGGGGACCCGGGGCTGGGAGGGAGAGAAGGGTCAGGACCAGGAGGTAGAGGGTGACAAGGGCTTGCAGGCACGGGGGGACCAGGGCCCAGAGGCAGAGGGTGACCAGGGCCCAGAGGTACAAGGCTACGAGGGCTGGGAAGTACCGGGGCACCATGCCGGTAGGCAGAGAGGGACAAGGTCCGGATGGAAGATGTCGACTAAGGCAGGGAGGTAGAGGTGAACTTTAGGGAGAAGGGGACTAGGGCCGGAAGGTCGGGGGGGACCAGAACCAGAGAGTAAATTGGGGCCAGTGCTGAAAGGCAGACATAGACAACGGCCTGGAAGTAGAGGGGGACCAGGGCCGAGAAGAGGGGTTGGGGGGTAGGGAAGGGCATCAGAGCGGGACCAGGGCCAGGAGGCAGAGGGTGACTGGGGCTGAGAAGCCGGGGGGACCATGGCAGAGAGGAAGAAGGGGACAAGGGCCGGGAGGCAAAAGGGTACCCGGGCCGGAGACATTGGTACCAGGCCCTGGAAGTAGAGGGGTAACTGTGCCATGAGACAGGGGGACCAGGATCGGGAGGCAGAGAGGTACCAGGGCCGGGAGGCAGAGCAGGACCTGGGCCGGGAGGCAGAGCAGGACCTGGGCCTGGAGGCAGATTGGGACCCGGGACAGGAGACAGAGGGGTAGCAGGGCCGGTAGATAGGGGACAAGGACCAAGAGACAGAGGGGGACCAGAGTCAGCAGGGTGAGAGGTACCTGTTCAGGGAGGCAGAGGGGTACCTGTTCCGGGAGGCGGTTGACTAGGGCTGTGTAGCAGAGGGGAACGAGGGCCAAGACGCAGGGGATGAGCATATCAGATAGGCAGTTGCCCGCCAGGGCCGGGAAGCAGAGGGGCACCGGGGCAGGGTGACAGGGGGAACTAGGCCGGGAGGTGGAGGGTCCCAGTGCCGGGATGGAGAGAGGTGCCAGGGTCTGGAGGTAGAGGAAGACCAGGGCTGGTAGAACAGGGAGAGCAGGGCCGGGAGTTAGAGGGGAGCCATGGCCGGGACAGAGAGAGACCCCGTGGCCTGGACGTAGATGGAGACCGGGGCCGGGAGGTTTAAAGGGAGCAGGGCCGGGAGGCAGACGGGGACCAGGGTCTGGTGGCAGAGGGGGACGAGGGCCAGGAGGCAGAGGTGTACCTGGGTTGGGAGATGAGGAAACCTAGGCTGGGAGGTTGAGGGGACCCAGGGCTGGGAGATAGAGAGAGACCATGGCTGGCAGAACAGGGACCAGGGCCGGGATTTAGAGGAGACCCAGTGCCTGGAGTCAGAGGGGGACCAGGGCAGGGACGCAGGGGTGTACCAGGCCCAGGAGGCGTAGGGGTACCTGGGCCGGTAGACTGGGTACCAGCGCCAGGACGCAGAGGGGGACCAGGGAACGCCGGCAGTGGGGGACCAGGGCAGGCCGGCAATGGGGGACCACGGTCGGGAGACAGGGGGACAAGGGCCACGAGGCAGAGGGGTACCTGGGCAGGGAGACATGTGGACCTAGGCCAAGTGGTAGAGGGTCCCAGGGCCGGGACGAGAGAGGGGCCAGGGCTGGATGTAGAGAAAGAACAGGGCTGGCAGGAACAGGAGACCAGGGCCAGGAGGTAGAGGGTACCCATGGCCGGAACGGAGAGAGACCCAGTGGCCTGGATGTAGAGGGAGACACGGGATGGGCGGCTCAAAGGGACCAGTGTCGCGAGGCAGAGGGGGACCCTGGCCGGGAGTTAGAGGGGGATCAGGACCAGGAGGCAGAGGGGTACCTCTGCCTCTTTGCCCTTGTCCCCTACACTTCTCAGAAGTAGAGGGAACTAGGGCCAAAATTCGGAGGGGGACCAGGAATGAGAGGTCGGGGGGGTGGGGGCATCCAGGGCAGGGAGGCAGCGGGGATCTAGGGCCGGGAGGCAGCGGGCGATCAGGGCCAGGATTAGAAGGTACCTCGGCCAGGAGAGAGGGGTCAAGGGCCGGGAGGTAGAGGGGACCCAGGGCCAGGAGGCAGAGGGGACCCAGGGCGAGGAGGCAGGCGGCGACCGGGTCAGAGAGGCAAAGGCAGACCAGGGCCGGGAAGCAAAGGGGGACCAGGGCGGGAAGGCAGAAGGGGACCAGGGCCAGGAGGCAGAAGGGTACCTGTGCGAGGAGAAAAGGGGACCGGGGCTGGGAGGCAGAGAGGTACCTGGACCGGGAGACAAGGGGACCTAGGCCGGGAAGTAAAGGGTCCTATGGCCGGGAAGGAGGGAGGGGCCAAGGCCTGGATGTAGAGGGAAACCAGGGCAGGCAGAACAGGGGGACCAGGGCCGGGACATAGAGTGCACTCATGAGAGGTAGGGGGGATCAGGGCCAGGAGGTAGAGTTGTACCTGGGCCGGGAGGCAAAGGGGGACCAGGGCCGAGAATTTGGGGGGACAAGGGCATTGAGGGAGAGGGAGAGGGAGACCATGGGCGGGAGTCAGAGTGGGACCAGTGCCTGGAGGGTGAGGGGACCCAGGGCCGGGAGGCAGAGGAGTACCATGGCAGGGCAGTAGTCGGGAACCAGGACTATTCATTCAACCGTATATATTGAGCGCTTACTCTGTGAAGAGCACTGTACTAAGAACTTGGGAAGTAGAAGTTCGTAACATGTAGAGACGGTCCCTACCCAACATCGGGCTCACAGTCTAGAAGGGGGAGACAGACAACATAACAAAACGTGGTCAGGTGTCAAGTCATCAGTATAAATAGAAGTATAGCTACATGCACATCATTGACAAGATAAATAGAATAGTAAATATGTCCAAGTAAAATAGGCAGAGAGGTACCTGGGCCAGGAGATGGGGGACCAGGGTGAAGAAGCGGGGGCGGGGGGACAGTGGAAGGGAGGCCGAGGGGACCAGGGCCTGGAGGCAGAAGAGGACCAGTTCCAGGAGGTAGATAGTCACCTGGGTCGGGAGATGGGGGACCAGGGCCGGGAGGCAGAGGGTGACCAGGGCCGGGAGGCAGAGTGGGACCAGGGCCAGGAGGCAGAGGGGGATCAGGTCTGGAAAACGGGGACCAGGACCGGCAGGCCGAGGGGTTCCTCTGCCTCCCTGCCCTTGTCCCCTCCTGTTGTTGGACGCAAAGGGGAACTAGGGCTGGCAGTCACAGGGGAACCAGGGACGTGGCAGTGGGGACTAGGGCCAGGAGGCAGAGGGGTATCTGTGCCGGGATCCAGTGGGACTCGGGCTGAGAAGCAGAGGGGAACCAGGGCCGAGAGGCGGGGGACAACCAGGACAGAGAGGCAGAGGCCGGCCAGGGCCGGGAAGCAGAGGGGGACAAGGGTGGGAAGGCAGTGGGGGACCAGGGCCAGGAGGCAGAGGGTTACCTGGGCCGGAAGATAGGGTGACCAGGGCCAGGAGGCAGAGCGTGAACTGGGCCGGGAGATATGGGGACCTAGATCAGGAGGTAGAGGGTCCGAGGGCCAGGACGGAGAGAGCGGCCAAGGCCTGGAAGTAGAGGGAGACCAGGACTTGTCGAACGGGAAACCAGGGCCGGGAGGCATAGGTGGACCAGGGCATGAAGACAGAGCGGGACCAGGGCTAGGAGGCAGAGGGTTACGTGGTCCAGGAGATAGGGGCACCGAGGCTGGAAGATAGAGGATAACCATGGCAGGGACGAGGAGAGCGGCCAGGGCCTGGAGATTGAGGGAGACCAGTGCTGGCAGGGATCCAGGGACCAGCGACAGTAGGCAGAGGGGGACCTGGCCGGGAGGTATAAGGCGACGAGGGCTGGGAAGAACCGGGTCACCAGTGTGGTCCAGGTGGAAGATGGGGATCAAGGCAGGGAGGTAGAAGGAACCATGGGCCGGACGGGGAATATTACCAGAGCTAGAAGGTTGAGGGGGACCAGGGCAAAGAAGTAAAGGAGGACCAGGAACCAAGGGCAGAGGGCGATCGGGGCAGGGCCGCAGAGGTAGATCAGGGCCAGAAGACAGAGGGGGGAGCTAGGCCGGGTAGTAGAGAGGACCCCAGGCCGGGACAGAGAGAGACCCATGGGCCTGGAGATAGAAGGAGACCAGGGTTGGGAGACACAGAGTTACCGGGGCCTGGAGGCAGAGAGGGACCCGGGACGGGTGGCAGATGGAGACCAGGGCAGGTAGGCAGAGGGGGACCCGGTTTAGGATGCAGAGGGTTACCAGGGGTAGATGGGAAATCGGGGCCAGTAGGCAGAGGAGGACCCTTGCCGAGAGGTGGCTGGGACCAGGTCAGGGAAGCAGAGGGGCATCAGGGCCTGGTGGCAGCGGGGTATCTGGGCTGGGAGGCAGAGGGGGACTCGAGCCGAGAAGCGGGGGGGGGGTGTTGGGGGGGACCAGGGCAGAGAGGCAGAGGGGGACCTTGACTGGGAACCAGGGGCATCAGGGCCAGGAAGTAGTGGGGACCCAGGGCAGGGCAGGGAGAGTGACCAGGGCCCGGAGGTCAAGGGAGACCAGCGCCAGGAGGCACAGAGGGACGCGGGCAGGGAGGCAGATGGAGATCAGGGTGGGGAGTCAGAGGGGGAAAATAGCCAAGAGGCAGAGGGTTATGGAACAAGGGCCGAGAAGTGGTGGGTGACCAGGGCAAGGAGGCAAATGGAGGGGGCCAGGGCCAGGATGACGGGAGGCATAGGTGGACCAGGGCATGAAGACAGAGCGGGTCCAGGGCCGGGAGGCAGAGGGGGATCGGGGCAGATAAGCAGAAATGAGCAGGGGGAACCGGAATATGCAGGCAGGGGCGAACCAGGGCTGGGAGGCAGATGGGGACCAATGCTGGGTGGCAGAGGGGGACCAGGTGAAGGAGGCAGAGGGGTACTTGGGCCAGGAGACCCGGGGAGCAGGGCTGGGAGGTAGAGAGGTGCCTGGGCCGGGAGACAGGGGGACCAGGGCTGGGAGGTAGAGGGGATCCCTGGCCAGGCTAGAGAGAGACCCAATTGCCTGAAGGTTGAGGGAGACTAGGACCAGGAGACACAGAGGGACCAGCGCCTAGAGTGAGAGTGGGATTAAGGCCTGGAGGCAGAGGAGGACCAGGGCCATGAGGCAGAGGGGTATCTGGGCTGGGAGCCAGGTGGACTAGGTCCGGGAGGTAGAGAAGTACCTGTTCCGGGAAACAAGGGGACCAGGGCCAAGAGTCGGGGGGGATCAGGGTTGAGAGGCAGGAGGGGACCAGGGACGGGAGGTAGATGTAGACCATGGCGGAGAGGCAGGGGGGAATCAAGGCTAAGAGGCAGAGGTGTACCTGGGTTCGGTGACAAGGGACCAGGGCTGGGAGGTAGAGGGGACCGAAGGCTGGGAGGAACAAGTTGATGAGGGCTGGGAAGAATTGAGGCACTCTACCGGTAGGCAGAGAGGGATCAGGTCTGGGTGGAAGATAGAGACCAAGGCAGTGAGGTAGAGGGGACCTAGGGCTGGAAGGAGAAGGGGACCGGGGCCGGAAGCTTGGGGGTGACCCGAGCCATAAAGTAGAGTGGGACCAGGGCTGAAAGGCAGAAGAGGACTAGTGCTGGGAGGCGGCAGAGGGGTAGTAGGGCCGGGGAGAGGGGGCCAGGGCCAGGAGGTAGAGGGGACCTAGGGCCAGGAACGAGAGAATAACCAGGGCCTGGTGGTAGAGTGAGACCAGGGCCGAGACGGAGGGGGGAACAGGGCTGGGAAGGCAGAGGCAAACCAGGGCCAGGAGGGAGAGTGTTACCTGGGTCAGGAGACATGGGTACCAAGGCCTGGAGGTAGAGGGGACCCAGGGCCAGGACAGAGAGAAGGGCCAGGGCCAGGAGGTAGAGGGAGACTAGGGCTGGCAGGTACTGCGGGACAAGGGCCGGGAAGCAGTGATCAGGGCCTGGACGCAGAGGACCAGAGCCAGGAGGCAGAGGGCTACCTGGGCTGGAGGACAGGTGGACCAGGGCAGGGAGGCAGAGGGGTACCTGGGCCAGGGGACAAGGTTACCAGGGCCAGGAGTCAGAGGGGGAGCAGGGAGGGGAGGCAGAGGGGGACCAGGGCAGGGCGGAAGAGGGGGACCAGAGCCAGGAGGCATAGGGGTACCTGGGCAGGGAGACATGGGGACAAGGGCAGGGAGGCAGTGGGGTACTTGGGCTGAAAGATGGACGACGAGGGCCTGGAGTTAGAGGGAGACCATGGCCGAGAGACAGGGAGGGACCAGGGCCGGGAGACAGAGGGTGACAAGAACGTGGAGGCAGAGGGGGGCCTGGGTAAGGAAGCAGAGGGGGACCAGGGCCAGGCGGCAGAGCAGTACCTGGGTCCAGAGACAGGGGACCAGGGCCGGGAGGGAGAGAAGGGCCAGGGCCAGGAGGTAGAGGGAGAAGAGGGCTGGCAGGCACAGGGGGAACAGGGTCCAGAGGCAGAGGGGGGCCAGGGCCGGAGGTACAAGGCGACAATGGCTGGGAAGAACCACGGCACCGTGCCAGAAGGCAGAGAGGGACCAGGACCGGCTGGAAGATGGGGACCAATGCAAAGAGGTAGAGGGGAAATAGGGCCAGAGGGAGAGGGGCCCGGGGCCGGAAGATCCGGGGGGACCAAGGCCAGAAAGTAAAGTGGGACCAGGGCTGAGAGGCAGAGGGGGACTAGTTCCTAGAGGGCGAGGGGGACCAGGGCATGGAGGCAGAGTTATACCTGCACCAGCAAACAGGGGGACCTGGGCCGGGAGTTCGAGTGGTACCAGGGCTGGGAGGTAGAGGGGACCCAGAGCCGGGAACAAGAGAGTGACCAGGGTCAGGAGGTATAGTGAGACAGGGGCAGAGAGGCAGGGGGTGAGCAGGGCCGGGAGGCAGATGAGGACCAGTGAGGGAAGGCAGAGGAGGACCTGGGCCAGGAGGTAGAGGGGTACCTGTGTCCGGAGACGGGGGACCAGGACCTGGAGGTAGAGGGGATCCAGGGCCGGGATAGAGAGAAGGGCCAGGGCCTGGAGGTAGAGGGTGATGAGGACTGGCAGGCACAGGGGGACCAGGGCCGGGAGGCAGAGGGGGACCAGAGACCGGAGGTACAAGGCGACAAGGCCTGGGTAGAACCGGGGCACCATGCCGGTAGACAGAGAGAGACCAGATCTGGGCAGAAGATGTGGAAGGGAGGTAGGGAGGTAGGGAGGAAGGTAGGGAGTTAGAGGGGAACTAGGGTCAGAGGGAGAAGGGGACCAGGGCCGAGAAGCCAGAGGGGTGGGCAGGGCAGAGAGGCTGAGGGGGATCAGAGCTAGGAGGTAGAGGGGGACCAGGGCCAGGATTCAGTGGGGTACATGGGCCGGAAGGCAGAGGAGGACCAGGGCTGAGAGGTGGGAGAGACCCGGGCAGGGATGCAGAGAGGGACCAGGAATAAGAAGCAGAGGTGGACCTAGGTCAGGAGGCAGACGGTGATTAGGGCCAGGAGGCAGAGGGGTACCTGGACCTGGAAACGAAGGGACAAGGGTCGGGAAGTGGTGGAGTACATGGGCCGGAGGTCAGGGGGACCAGGGCCGGTTGGTAGAGGGAAAGCAAGGCGGTGAAGGAGAAGACCCAGGCGAAAGAGGTAGAGGGGCACCAGGGGTGGGAGGCAGAGAAGGACCAGGGCCTGGAGGCAGATGTGTACCTGGGCCTTCAGTCAGGTGGACTAGGGCTGAGTGGCAGAGGGAGACCATGGGCGGGAGGCAGAGGGGTACCTGGAACAGGAAACAAGGGGACCAGTACCGGAAGGTAGAGGGGTACCTGGGCCGGGAGGCAGGGAGACCAGAGCGGGCAGGTAGAATGGACCCAGGTCCGCGACGGAGAAAAGGACCAGGGCTTGGAGGTAGAGGGAGAACAGTGCCGGGAAGCACAGAGGGACCAGGCCACGGAGGCAGAGGGGGACCAAGGCACGGTGGCAGAAGGGGACCAGGGCCAGGAGGCCGAGGGGTATCTGGACTTGGAGGCAAAGGGATACCTGGGCCAGGAGGCAAGGGGACCAGGGCCTGGAGGTAGAAGGTACCAAGGCCCGGGACTGAGAGAGACCCAAGGGCCTGGACGTAGAGGTAGATTCAGGCCGGGAGGCACAGAGCGACCAGGGCAGGGAGGCACAGAGGGACGCGGGCCGGGAGGCAGTGGGACTAGGGCCGAGAGGTGGGGGGAACCAGGATAGGGAGGCAGAGGGGGACCAGGATGGGGAGGCAGAGGGGGATAATAATAATAATAATAATAATGACATTTGTTAAGCGCTTACTATGAGCAAAGCACTGTTCTAAGCGCTGGGGAGGTTACAAGGTGAATAGGTTGTCCCACAGAGGGCTCCCAGTCTTAATCCCCATTTTACAGATGAGGGAACTGAGGCCCAGAGAAGTGAAGTGACTTGCCCAAAGTCACCCAGCTAACAATTGGCGGAGCCGGGATTTGAACCCATGACCTCTGACTCCAAAGCCTTTGCTCTTTCCACTGAGCCACGCTGCTTTTCAGGGCCCAGAGGCAGAGGGGGTACCTGGGCTGGGAGACAGGGGGTCAGGGCCAGGATGCAGAGGGGGAAAAGAACCAGGATGCAGCGGGGTACCTGGGCCGGGAGGCAGAGGGGGATCAGGTCCAGAAGCAGAGGGGAACCAGGTCCGAGAGCCAGGGGAGGACCAGGGCAGGCAGAAGGGGACCAGGAATGGGAGGTAGAAGGGGACAAGGGTGGGGAGGTAGAGGGGTATCAGGGTCAGGAGGTAGTGGGGTACCTGGGTTGGGAGACAGTTGGACCAGGGACCGGAGGTAGAGAGAACCAAGGGCCGGGATGGAGAGAGACGCAAGGGCCTGGAGTTAGGAGACCAAGTCCGGGATGCAGAAGGACCAGGTCCAGGAGGCAGAAAAGTACCTGGGCCGGGAGACGGGGCCGACGGGCAGGAGGCAGAGGCGTACTAGGCCAGAAGACGGGCAGCAGGGCTGGGATGTATATGGTTGGGAAGGAGAGGGGGAGCCGGGCCTGGAGGCAGAGGAGGACCAGGGCCAGAAGGCAGAGGGATACCTGGGCCGGGAGATGAGGGACCAGGGCCGGGAGGCAGAGGGTGAACTGGGCCAGAGGACAGAGGAACCAGGGTCGGGAGACACAGGGGGACCGGGGCTGAAAAGTGAGGGCGACAAGGGCAGGGAGGCAAAGGGGGACCAGAGCTGCGAGGCCGAGGGGGACCAGGGCCTGGAGGCTGGGGAAACAAGGAATAGGGCCTGGACGTAGAGGTGACCCAGCGCCATGATGGAGAGAGGGACCAGGGCCTGGAGGTTGAGGGAGACCAGATCCGGGATGCAGACGGGGTTCAGGGTGGAGAGGCAGATGGGGACCAGAGCCAGGAGGCAGAGGAGTACCTGGGCCGGGAGACAGGGGGACCATGTCCGGGAGGTAGAGCTGTACCTGGGCCTAGAGAAAGGGGGACCATGGCTGAGAAACAGAGGGGAACCAGTGCTGAGAGGCGGGGGCCACCAAGTCAGAGAGGCAGAGGCAGTCCAGAGCCGAGGGGCAGAGGGATACCTGGGCCGGGAGATAGGGGGACCAGGGCCGAGAGGCAGAGTGGTAACTGGGCCGAGAGATGGGGGACCAGGGCCAGGAGGTAGAGGCGTACCGGGCCGGGAGGTAGAGCGGGACCATGTCCACGAAGTAGGGGGGCCCGGGATCATGAGGCATAGGGGGATCTGGGCCGGGAGACAGGGAGACCAGAGCCGAGAGGCAGAGGTGGACCAGGACAGGTTGACAGAGGGGGACCAGGGCCAGTGGCGGTGGAGGCAGTGTGGAACCTGGGCCGGGAGACAGGGGGACCAGGGTCGGGAGGTAGCGGGGATCTGGGCCGGGATGGAGAGAGGGACCAGAGCCTGGAGGTCCAGAGAGACCAGGGCCGGGAGGCACAGAGGGTCCAGGGCCGGGAGGCAGACGGCGACAGGTCGGGGAGGCCGAGGGTTACCAGGGCCAGGAGGCAGAGAGGTTCCTGAGTCGGGAGGCAGAGGGGGATCAGGGCCGATAAACAGGGGGGACCAGGGTATGGAGGCAGGGGCGGACCTGGGCCAGGAGGCAGATGGGGACCGGGGCCAGGAGGCAGAGGGGTACCTAGGACGGGAGACGGGTACCTGGAACGGGAGATAGGGGGACCAGGGCCGTGAGGTAGAGGGAGACCAGGGCCGTGAGGCAGAGGTTTACGCCTTCTGCGGGCTAGGGGGCAGAGAGTTCCCTGGGTCTGGAGACAGGGGTCCTGGGCCGGAAGGTAGCGGGAACCCAGGGCCGAGATGGAAAGAAAGGCCAGGTCCAAGAGGGAGAGGGAGACGAGGGCTGGCAGGCACAGGGGGACCTGGGTCAGAAGGCAGAGAGGGACAGGTCCGGGCGAAAGATGGGGACCAGGGCAGGGAGGTAGAGGGGAACCAGGGCATGAGGGAGAAGGGGACCAGGGCTGGAAGGTCGCGGGGGGGGGGGGGCACCAGGGCCATAAAGTGGAACCAGGGCTGAAAGGCAGAGGGGGACAAGGGCCGGAAGTCAGAGGGGGACCGGAGCCGAGAAGTGGGACGGGACCAGGGCAGGGTGTCAGAGCGGGACCAGGACCAGGAGGCAGAGGGGTACTTGGGCTGGGAGATATTGGTACCAGGACCGGGAATTTTCGGGGACCCAGGTTCGGGACAGAGAGAGACCCAAGGGCTTGGAGGTAAAGGGAGACCAGAGCTGGGAGGCACAGAGGGAACGGGGCTCAGAGGCAGAAAGGGACCATGGCAGGGCAGCTGAGGGGGACCAGGGCAGGGAAGAAAAGGCTTACCTGGAAAGGCAGACAGGGGGACCAGGGTGGGAAGTTGGAGGGAGACCAAGGCTGGCAGAACAGGGGGACCAGGGCCGGGAGGTAGAGGGGACCCATGGCCCGGACAGAGAGAGACCCAGTGGCCTGCAGGTAGAGGGAGACCAGGGCCACGAGGCTCAAAGCGACCAGGGCCGCAGGACAGTGGGGCACCTGGGCCAGGATGTAGTGGGGGACCAGGACCGGGACGCAGAGGGGCCCAGGGCCGGGAAACAGGGATTAGGACTGGCAGGCAGAGGGGTACCGAAAATTAGCAGTTTGGGCCACAAACCCCCATGAATCAGTTGTTAGAGGCTGCCTTTAGAGTTTTTAACAACGGTGACCGGGCAGCCTGGCATGAGAGGGACCGCAGGGCCAAAGTGAAGGGCAGAGAGCAGGTCCAGTTATTTGTGGAGGCCCTGATGAAGGGTCAGTCTCATCCTGGAAGGTCGCCCGACGTGTCCACGAAGCTTGTCCGCGGCCCAGGGTCCGGGAAGCCCTGTTTTGTGTGCCACCGGTCTGGCCACTGGGCTCGGGAGTGCCCCCAGGCACGGAGGCCTGGTCACAGCCACCAGCCACCTGGACCGTGCCCCCTCTGCCGGGGACACGGGCACTGGAAGCGGAACTGCCCACTACTGGAGGCGAGCACCGACCCTGAGGCTGGATTATAAGATATAAGATTATAAATTTTCTTATCTTTACGGGGCCACCCATTCTGTCCTTATCAGTTTTCGCGGTCCTACCCATCCATCTGGAGTAAGGGTGGTGTGGATCGACGGCATCTCAAAATCTTATCGCCAAACTGCCCCCCTGTCATGCTTATACCAGCAGGAACTGTTTGGCCTGACCTCTCCAAACCTTTTGCCTTATATGTAAACGAGCAGCAACACCACTGTGCTGCGGTTCTAGGTTAATCCTTGGGGTCAGACTTTCGGGCGGTAGCGTATTTTTCCAAGCAGTTGGATAGTGTCGCTGCTGGTTGGCAGAACTAGTAGCCCTATCTCGAGCTATGGAATTGGAAAAGGGGATGCATCAACATATTTACTGACTCCAAATATGGCTTCCATGTCTTAAATGCTCATGGGACTATTTGGAAAGAGTGAGGTTTCCTCACTGCCCGAGGCACCCCTATCGAACATGCAGAGGAAATCCTCCAGCTACTTGCAGCAGTTTGGGAACCCTGGGTAGTGGCTGTAATGCACTGTCGGGGACACCAAAAGGGGAATACAGAAATAATCAAGGGAAATCGTTTTGCGGACTCAGCTGCTCGACAGGCAGCCCGCACCAAAACCGAGGACACCTCTTGTCCCAGATTTTTCTGATTCTCCCCAGGAGGACATTCCCTCACAATACACCTGTGACCGAATTGGCGACTTCCGGCTCCGCAGGGAAGAGCACCAACCCATGGGACAGAAGTCAACTGAGGAACCTGAGGGGGACGTTGCCCCCATCTTACAGGCTCTACGAGAAATCACCCCGACCGTGACATCACCGCCATCTCGCCGTCGAGCTCACGGACGGTTTGCGGTACACCCATACGACCCTGAACACACCCAGTTATGAGTTCATTGCCCACTGTCAGCATGAAGCCGCTCCAGAAGATGGACCATCGACCCTCAGCAACCTCTTAGGAATAAGGGTCGTATGTCTTTGAGGGGGGAATGATGGGGGCCCCCTCATTCACCATGGAATGGTTGCAGATATTGTTTGAATGTACGCGGTTCTGTTGCCATATTTGGTATGGGCCTCAGACCCTGCAGCCCACTGGCTGGGTCCAGGAACCAAACCAAATAGGGAGATAGACTCCGCCCAGCTCTGCACCAAATCTGTACCAAATCTGCACCAATCCAGTCCCCACTGTTTTCAAATCTACCAATCACTGTGATCAGCAACAGCAGTATATAAGCCCATTGTATTGGGCACTCGGGGCCTTTCCCCTTAAGGAAATGAGCCCGCCGGGTGCCTTACCCCCTATTCGGTCTTCGGCCTTACCAATAAAATCTTTATTAAAACTTTCGGCAGTCACATGCTGTCTCACTAACTCTTTAGTCGCCCGGCGACTTGGTGGCCATCCGGAACAACCACCGCCATCAACACCGCATGGACCCCGCTGCTCCAGGAAGGATCCTCTCCTCAGATCGCCCCCATAGACGCCCGGGACTCCGTTCACGAGAGGCCCGCCCGCCATCACACCACGTGGCCCCCGCTGCTCCCGGAAGGATCCTCACCTCAGAGCGCGCCGCCATAGACGCCCGGGACTCCGTTCCCGAGAGGCCTGCCCGCTCGCCATCACACCGCGTGGCCCCCGCTGCTCCCGGAAGGATCCTCTCCTCAGAGCTCCCCCATAGACGCCCGGGACTCCATTCCCGAGAGGCCAACTCGTCATCACACCGCATGGACCCCGCTGCTCCGGAAGGATCCTCTCCTCAGAGCGCCATAGAGGCCCGCCATAGACGCCCGGGACTCCGTTCACGAGAGGCCCGCCAGCCATCACACCGCGTGGCCCCCGCTGCTCCCGGAAGGCTCCTCTCCTCCGAGCGGCGCCATAGACGCCCCCTGCTTCCACCACCCCCCCGCCCCCACTTAAGCGACCTTCCTTATAGTGCCCCCCAGCCCCCCTTCCCGGTCCCGTCCTGACGGACTCTTCCCCCCCACACCACCTCGGGAAAAAGGCCCTTGTTACCAGCAAATTACATTAACGACAACCTCATTCGCACCTACTAAGCCCTCCTGTCCCGCCATCGACCCTCGGCCCACGTCCTCCCCCGGACCTGGAATGCCCTCCCTCTGCCCATCCTCCAAGCTAGCTCTCTTCCTCCCTTCAAGGCCCTACTGAGAGCTCATCTGCTCCAGGAGGCCTTCCCAGACTGAGCCCCTTCCTTCCTCTCCCCCTCGTCCCCCTTTCCATCCCCCGCATCTTACCTCCTTACTTTCCCCAAAGCACCTATATATATGTATATATGTTGTACATATTTATTACTCTATTTATTTATTTATTTTACTTGTACCTATCTATTCTATTGATTTTATTTTGTTAGTATGTTTGGTATTGTTCTCCGTCTCCCCCTTCTAGACTGTGAGCCCACTGTTGGGTACGGACTGTTTCTATATGTTGCCAGCTTGTACTTCCCAAGCGCTTAGTACAGTGCTCTGCACACAGTAAGAGCTCAATCAATGCGATTGATTGATTGGTTGGTTGGTTCTAGCCCTAGCTCTAGTCCTAGCCATAATACTAATTTTAACCTAAACCCTAAACCTAAACCTAACCCCAACCCTAAATCTAACTTTAACACTACCTCTAACTTTATCCCTAAACCTAAACCTAATCCTCATTTTAACCGTAATCATAACTCTAACACAAACCTTCACCCTATCCTATGGCTAGCTCTCACCCTAGCCATAACCATAACCATAATCCAAGCCCTAGCCCTAATCCTGAAACTAATCCTAAACCCTGTCATAACCCTAAATTTAAAGCTAATGCTATCCCCAAACTGTACCCCTTGTCCTAAAGTAACCCTGGCAATAAGCCTAGCCCTAACCCTACCCTTAATCCAAACTCTAAAAGTAAACCTAACCTCAACATTAGCTCTAACACTAGCCTTAGCCTTAACCCTAATCCTAACTCTAAAGCTAATGCTAAACCTAGGCCTAACCGTAGCACTAACCCTAACCTGAACCAAACTAACCTAACCAAAAACCTAACATTAGCCAGAGACCTATTCCTAACCCCAACTCGACCCTAGTCCTAATCCTAACCTTCACCCTATCCCTTACCCTAATCCTAGCAATAACCCTAATCATTCCTTCATTCATTCATTCAATCGTATTTATTGAGCGCTGTCTATGTGCAGAGCACTGTACTAGGTGCTTAGTAAGTACAAGTTGGGAACATATAGAGATGGTCCCTACCCAACAATGGGCTCACAGTCTAGAAGGGGGAGACGGACAAAACAAAACAAGTGGACAGGTGTCAAGTCATCAGAGTAAACAGAATTGAAGCTAGCTGGACATCATTAACAAAATAAATATAGTAAATATGTAGAGGTAAAATAAATGGAGTAATGAATCTGTACAAACATATATATATAGATGCTGTAGGGAGGTGAAGAAGGTGGGGGGATGAGGAGGAGGAGAGGAAAACGGTGCTCAGTCTGGGAAGGCCTCTTGGAGAAGGTGAGCTCTCAGTAGGACTTCGAAGGGAGGAAGAGAGCTAGCTTGGCGGGTGTTAGGAGGGAGGGCATTCCAGGCCGTGGGGGCGGAGGGGCGGGAACGTGGGCCGGGGGTCGATGGCGGGACAGGCGAGAACGAGGCGTAGTGAGGAGGTTAGCGGTAGAGGAGTAGAGAGTGTGGGCTGGGCTCCCAGCCCAAGACTGACCTTGCCGGGGTCTGCATCGTCCCGGCAATCGGCAGTGAGTTTTAAGACCATAACGGGCTGAGCCGAAACAGCATGGTTTAGTGGAAAGAGCCCTGGCCTGGGAGTCAGAAGGTCGTGGGTTCTAATCTCAACTCCACCACTTGTCTGCTGTGTGACCTTGGGCAAGTCACTGCATTTCCTGTGTACTTCAGTTACCTCACCAGCTCTGAGATGGTTGCGGTATCCCTAGTGCCTGGATTCCCCCCCCCCCCTCAAAGCACTCCATGGCATGAGGGGTCTGATGGTGCTCCAATCCGACTGGCTTCCCCAAATTATCTTGAGGATTCCTTCCTTCCTTCCTCCACGCCAGAAGAGTTTCAAGGAGTCTGGCCCCCCGCAGCATTCCATTCTGGCTCAAGTCTGAGGTGCTTAGGCCTTGACCCCAATAAGGTGAATCAGTGCAGATCTGGGATTTTTTTTTTACCCAGCGCTATCCCTAAAAATAGTCCTGACCCTAACTCTAAGCCTACCTTTAACCTTAACCCCAATCATAGCCGCAGGCCTAGGCCTTACCCTAACCCTAAGCCTAACTCTAAGCAAGTTTGCTTTAAATTGAAACCTAACCATAACCACAGGCCTAGGCCTAAACATGCCCTTACCGTTTCCCTCACCCTTACGGAAGCCCTGAAGAGAACCCTAACGCTAACTCTAATCCTAATCTTCACCTTAACCCAACCCTAGCCCTAGTCCTAACCATAAACCTAATCTTATCCTTAACCTTAACCCTTGCCCTAGCACTAATCCTTACCCATCCCTAGCCTTAACCCTAATCCTAACTCTTATCGTAACCCTAAACCTAAACCTAGCTGCCAAACTTAATCTCTCTAACTTTATCTCCCATCTCCCTCTCCTAGTGAAGATGAACCCAGATGAACCCTCCCCTTGTCGGTGCAGTGGCCCGCCCAGCGTCCAAGAGAGAAGGCGACAGAATATTATCCCCTTTACAAGAGGGGAGCTCACTGACCTCCAAGAGAAGCATCAGAAATCCCCGATGGAGTGTTGTATAGAGTAGCGCTGTAGGCGTTGGCGAATGGGAGCCATGGTGACTGTGCTTCTTTCCGAGGAAGCCAAAGATCTCCAGGTGGCGTTTGCTAGGAGAATGCGGCCCCTACCGTGGTGGGTCCCTTATTCTCGCTGCGGAAAACACCCTGGGTCTGGTGTTGGCAATTCCCGAGAAGACAGGGAAGGCCTCCTTGAGAAGTTGTTCACCCTGGAGGATCTCGAGGGACTGCTTGGAAAGTTAAACAATAGAGAGTGTTCTGAATGACAATCTGAGTGGGACAGATCCGATGGCTCAGAGTGTAACAGATGGGGCCTTCGTAAGCTCACCCAGACAAGCGGCCCCGGGGCTGGGGGGCGTCTAGGTTCTTAGTCGTGGAACTGGGGGCTGTAAGGGAGCAACGGCGTTGCTGCTGATGTTCGGAGATGTCAAATCATGTGCTGCTGAGGACTGGGTGATACATAGCCCTGTTTTGGATCCGATACCAAGGGAGGTGGTGGTTCTGAGAGATTTGGTCCTGACGCCAGACCGGGGTGGAAAACGGGACTCCCGGAAGGACCAGCCGCCGCCCAACGGTGGGATTCTGCCCACAAAACGGAGACCTACCCCGAGTTACCTTTCATGATCAGCTCTGGACCTCCCTCTTGGAGACGGAATTTACACAGGGCGAATTAGATGGATTGCCCATCCCAATCCTCTAACAGCCTTGGCCAAAGGGCCCCAGGGGAAACTGGAGGGGAGGAAGGGGTGCTGGAGAAGGGGGAGGAGCCTAAACCCTAACCCCTACTCTAAATCGAACCTCGTCAACCATCGTCCAAATGCTAGCCTCCCCCAGTGGTTCGGGACAGCCACGCCCCAAACCCAGCCTCGAGGTTTGTCAATTTGGTAGCATGGAAGTGGTGGGTTCTCTTCGTCGTGGACCTGGAGCCTCAAAATTTGATATCTGAGAGTGATACGGGAAGTCTTTGATGGTTGGAAGGACATATTCCAGCATCTGGGGTCTTGGGACAGGTGTCTGTGGAATGTGACCTGGTCCAAGTATCCCTGATACTGCCGTGAGGAGATGTCTGAAGGATCCCTAGCAGTCGGGTAGATTTCCTTGCTTGGAATGGACATGTTTCTACAGACCCAGCTGAACTCCAGTGTTGGGGTATGGATTCTGACCTTGGACCTTGGGGAAGACAGAGACAGACCAGACTTGGAGGGAGCAAGGTGTTACTGCTGGAGAGAGCACCAATACTGCCATCACTGCTATCTGAGAGTACCGAATTCCCCCAGTGACTATTGAAGTACTTGTTGGCCGGGGGTTAGTGGAGTCGGCATACACTCCATTCAATTCAGTGGTGTGGCCCGGTGGCTGTCGGGGGACTATCGGACCCTGAACACCCAGACTGGACCGTTGCAGCCTGCTTATCCCTTCCACGGAGGACATTCTAAGCCAGATGGAAGTCCTGTCCCTAAAATGGATGGCAGCCATCGATGTGAAAGACATGTTCTTCAGGTTCCCACTCCAGGACCGGGACCGGGACCAGGACAGGAGGGGCGACGTTCACGTTCAGGCACTTGCCCCAGGGATTCAAGCACAGTCCTAGGTTCTTAGCCCTAAGCATCACGCACGAGGCACTGGCCAAGAGCTGGATTCGTTCAACCTGTCACCCGGTGTTACCATCCTCCAGTACATGATATCCTGGTCGGGAAACATGACCAGGAACAAGTGGCAAGCGCACTGAAAGCAATCATCAAACACCTGGAGGATCTGGACATACCCCCCGAAGAAAGATCCAAGTACCCGCCCAACATAGTCCCTGAGACTACAGAGAGCGAAGGTGTACTTGTATTGATGTCTTTCTTCCCCTGCCACCTCACAAGACTGTGAGCTCGTTGTGGGCAGTGATTGTCTCTCTCTTTATTGCTGTATTGTACTCTCTCAAGTGCTTAGTACAATGCCCTGCACGCAGTAAGCGCTCAATAAATACGGTTGAATGAATGAATGAAAGGTGATTTAAAGACAATGGTGAAGGAGTTTTTGCTTGACACGGAAGTCGATGGGCAAACACTAGAGGTCCTTGAGGAGTGGGGAAACATGTCCTGAACATTTCTGTAGACATTTTGATCCGGGCAGCAGAGGGCAATATGGACTGGAGTGGGGAAGGACAGCTTGCTGGGAGGTCAGCAAGGAGTCTGTCTGATATAGTAGTAAAAGCGGGAAAGGATAAGTGACTGTATAACGCCGTGGCGGTTTGGATGGAGAGGAAATGGCAGATTTTAGCGACGTTGGGAAGGTGGGACCAATAAGATTTACTGAGAGCTCACCTCCTCCAGGAGGCCTACCCAGACTGAGCCCCCTTTTTCCTCTCCTCCCCATCTCCCCCGCCCTACCTCCTTCCCCTTCCCCACAGCGCCAGTATATGCATTCATATACGAATTTATATATAATATATTTATATATTTGTACAGATTTATTACTCCATTTTACTTGTACATATTTACCATTTATTTTGTTAATGATGTGCATATAGATTTAATTCTATTTGTTCTGAAGATTCTGACACCTTTTTTATCAGCGGTCTGCACACAGTAAGCGCTCAATAAATACGGTTGATTTGAATGAACGAAAACATT
Organism: Tachyglossus aculeatus; assembly: GCF_015852505.1. Lineage (NCBI taxonomy): Eukaryota > Metazoa > Chordata > Mammalia > Monotremata > Tachyglossidae > Tachyglossus > Tachyglossus aculeatus. The sequence goes on along the minus strand of NC_052086.1, from coordinate 82,557,977 downwards.
TGCTTTTCCTGTGGAGTAGTCAAGTGAAGTGAATCAGTGATCCTGTGCAAAGAAAACACCAGCTCCAGATTTTCTGTTTTACCGTATAGCCTATGATTCCTGAGCGCACATGATGCTAGGAAGAAAGTTGAGTGAATGTGTGTTCCTCTCCATTGTATCAAAGTCTGTTGCTTTTAAGCTCCACTAGCACAAAATGCCCAGAAGGCTCCTCTTGAAATTCTAACGATTCAGATCAATGTTTAAGAGCAATAGACTCAAGTGTCTTGATCGTTGCTCTGCTGTGTTGCTCTGCTCCCATAAGGAGTCTAGTTTTTCTTTCCTGCTGGTGAAGAAGCAGAGTGAAACTGTTTTCCTCCCAATGGTCACTTGCCTCGAAACCCCGAAATGCTAACCGGGAATTTCCTGAAATTTCAACAATTCAGCTCCTGGTAAAACGGTAACAAAGAAACAGAAGATGGTTCCCCCCTATTCATGAACTGTAGTGTGCAGTACATGAGGAGTCTAATGTTCTGCAGGCACCAATTTTCTTCTATTTTGCTAAATGGGCAAAGTTCAATGAGAAAAAGCAGGTTGAATGTGGGTTTCTCTCAGTCTTACAAAAGCCGCTTGCGTTGAAACCCATATGGTACGAAATGCCATATGCACGTCTTGAAAACAGCAATATTGCCAGAGACGTAATCTGCACTTAATCCCTATTCGCAATGCTCAGCATTCAAAAGGATTATACTCACCTGCATTAGACATTTTTTGTCTAGCCCACTAAGTAAGAATGAATGGGTTGAAGGGATAAATGTTTTTCTACATTCTGGAAGAGTCACTCGTGCTGAAGCCTCTCTGGTTCAAAATGCTAAGCGGGAGCTTCATGAAATTTCAAATGTCAAATGTCTAACAGCAACAGAAGATGTCTGACTCTGACATCTCTACACTGATCTCTGCACTGCGATATGTAACCCACCAGGAGTCTAGTGTTCTGCATTTACCATCTTGCTAGGTAGACAAGTTAAAATGAGAAAGTTGATCGAATGTGAGTTTCTCTCAGTCCTGTCAAAGGGCATTTGCGGTGAATCTCTTATGGCAAGAAATGCTTTATGAACGCTTTTTGAAATTTTGAATACTCACTTCCATAGAAAACAGTAATAGAAGATATCCACTCCGCTCCTTGTCCAGCAGAGCACATCCCACCAAGAGTCTAGTCATCAGTATAAGTGGTTGCTACCAGCCTGCGAAGGTAGAGTGAAAGGGTCTTTTCTCCCTTCTGTAAAACTCATTAAAAACCCCTCTGGTACGAAATGCTACGTAGGTGCTTCATGAAACTTCGATGCCTCAGCTCTATGTAACATAGTTCGTCTGCCTGCAGTGATCTTTGAACTTTAGTATGCAACGTAACTGTAATATGGTGTTCTTGCGTGGACAGTTTTTCTCTTATCCTGCTTAGTGGGCAACTTCACTAAGAAGGTTTAGTGAAATCCCGAATGACACGAAATGCCATTTGCTCTCTTCTTGAAATTACCTATGTTCAGGTTCATGTGCCACAAAACATTCACACACAAAAGGAACTTAGTCCTGTCATGTAGCATTTTTCATCCAGCCTGCTAATGTGCTGACAAACTGCGTTTCTTCCATTCTGAAAAAGTCATTTGCGTCAAAACTCGCGTTGGCACCAAATGCTCTTAAGAACCTTCATTAAACTTTAAACGTTCTGTCTCGTGTTAAATAGTTGGTACATAAACAGAAGATGCCTACACACTACTATGTATTGTGTTCTGCATAAGCCATTCTTCTTCTATCATGCTACATAATCAAGGGAACTCAAAAATGATTATTGTGTGTTCCTCTCAATCTCAGTAATAACGCCGTGAATGAGTGAATGTGAATGAGATCAGTGAAAACACGGTTTGAACCATTCCGTGAAAGTCTCATTTCATGTAAAAAAAGAGGATGCCTACACTCGAGTTTGATCAGTAGTATGCATCCCATCACGGGTCTCCATGTTGTTCTCCCCATCGGGGAACTCCCACAGGAACAAATGCTCATAAGAACTTACATTAAACTTTAAACGTTGTGTCTCTTGTAAAATAGTCGAGGAAGAAACGGAAGCTCTATGCTCTCTACTCTGTTCCGTAGCATAGTGTTCTGCATGCCCCATTCTTCTTCTATCTTGCTACGTAGTATAGCTACTTAAAAAAAATTAGGATGCGTTTCTCTCAATCTCAATAATAAAGCCGCTTGCGCGATACCCTCGTGGTACGAAATCCTATAAAAACGCTTTTTGAAATGCTGGGTTCCATGTACAACACTAATCTAAGCAAATATCTTAAAGGAACCTAGTCTTCGGCTTGAATCACTATTCTCATTTCGTGTCTCATTTCATGTTAAATAGAAGATACCTACTCGAGTATGTTCTGTAATATGCATCCCATCCAGGGTTTAGTTTCTTTATTCACCATTTTTCTTGTTTCTTTCTTGTATCTTACTTGTATCTTAAGGACTTACATTAAACTTTAAACGTTGTGTCTCCTGTAAAATAGTCGATGAAGAAACGGAAGCTGTCTGCACTGTGTTCTGTAACCTAGTGTTCTGCATGTACCATTTTTCTTCTATCTTGCTACGTAGGTAAGTTACTTAAAAAAATTATGGTGTGTTTCTCTCTATCTTATTAATATAGCCGCTTTCGCTAATACCCTCCTGGCACGAAATGCCATAAGAACGCTTTTGGAATAACTGGGTTCCTAATACTAAACCAGGCAAATACTAATCCAGGCAAATATCTAATGGAACGTAGTCTTCTGCATGAGTCATTTTTCTTCTATCTTGGTAAGAGTGAATGTGATCAGTGTAAACGCGGTTTGGACCATTCCGTTAAAGTCTCATTTCATGCAAATTAGATGATGCCTACACTCGAATATGTCCTGTAGTATGCATCCCATCAAGGGTCTCGTGTTCTGTACTCACCATTTTTCTTCTATCTTGCTCACTACGCAAGTTAACTAAAATGTCATTAATATGTGGCTCTCTCTCTCTCTCTCTCTATTAATAATAAAGCTGCTTTCGCTGAAATCCCACATGGCACGAAATGCCAAAAGAACGCTTCTGGAAATGGCGAATTTTCAGTTCCTTATACTGCCAATATACAGGCCCAGGAGACATCTACACTGAAATGTACCTCCCAGTGTTCAACACGGAAGGCGTTTAGTCCTCTGCATGAGTCACTTTTCATGTAGTTTTTTCTAAGGGGAATGTGTGGAATGAATATGTGTTTTGTAGATAGTGTGAAAGTCACGCGTTGATACACGCATGGCAAGAAGCGTCGAAAGAAATTGTTCTTCAAAGGACACATATTCATTTACAGGTGCAAAGGGAACAATGATGAATGCTCCTCACTGTCCTGCACAGACGAAACTCAGTTTTCGCGTGATTCATTTTTCTTTAACCCGCACAGTCAGGGCGAATGGGGGAAAAAACTGTGCGTTTTCTCCATTCTGGAAAAATCAACAGCGTTTTTATCTTCTGGTCCGAATGCTGTTTGGGACACACTGTTAAACGTCAAATGCTCTGTCCATGCAAAATAGTTCACACAGGTACAGAAGCTTGTACTGTAGCATGCAGCCTACCTTTAGTCTAGGGTTCGGCATAGGCCACTTTCCTTCTCTCTTGTTCAAAAGTCAAGTTAATTAAAAACAATAATGAAAATATTTTTCTCGGAGTCATCATTGTAAAGCCGCTCGCTTTGAAACCCTCTTTGTACGAAATGGTAGCAGAACGCTTCTGGATACGGCAAAAATTCCCTTCCACGTACAAAAGCAATAAAGGCAATGAAATAGCCACACTGATCTTTGTACAGCAAAGCTCAGCAGACAAGGAGTGCAGTGTTCTGATTTTGAGTCATTTATTTACTATCCTGCTATGAAAGAGAGAATGTGCTGACAAGCTTTGCGTTTCCTCCATTCTGGAAAAGTCCCTTGCATTGGAGCTCCCACAGAAACAAGTGCTCAGAGGAACTTACATTAACCTTTAAATGTTCTGTGTCATGTAAAATAATCGATGCAGAAACGGAAACTGTCTGAACTCTACCCTGTTCTGTAGTCTAGTGCTCTTGCATGAACTATTTTTCTTCTATCTTGCTACGTATATGTTATCTAAAAAAATTATATTGTGTTTCTCCCAATCTAATAATAAGGCCGCTTGCGCTGATACTCTCCTGGCACGGAAGGCTATAAGAACACTTTTGGAAATACTGGGTTCCATGTACAGCATGTAATAACAAGCAAATATCTAAGAAGAACGTAGTCTTCTGCAGGGGTCATTTCTCTTCTAAATAGGTAAGAGTGAATGTGATCAGTGAAAACGCGGTTTGAACCATTCCGTTAAGGTCTCATTTCCTGTAAAATAGAAGATGCCTACACTCGAGTATGTTCTGTAGTATGTATGCATCTTATCAAGGGTCGAGTGTTCTGTGTGCACCATTTTCCTAGTAACTTTCCAGCATCTAACTTGTATCTTAAGGACTTACATTAAACTTTTAACGTTGTGTCTCCTGGAAAATAGTAGATGAAGAAACGGAAGCGGTCTGTACTCCTCTCTGTTCTGTAACTTGGTGTTCGCCATGTACCATTTTTCTTCTATCTTGCTAGGTAGGTAAGTTATTCCAAAAACGTATAGTGTATTTCTCTCAACCTAAATAATAAATCTGCTTGCGCTGATACCTTCGTGGTACGAAATGATATAACAACGCTTTTGGAAATACTGGGTTCCATGTACAACACTAATCTAAGCAAATAGCTAAAAGGAACGTACTGTTCTGTATGAGTCACTTTTCTTCTAACTTGGTAAGAGTGGATGTGATCAGTGAAACCGCGGTTTGAACCATTCCGTTAAAGTCTCATTTTCTGTAAAATAGAAGATGCCTACACTCGAGTATGTTCTGTAGTATGTATGCATCTCATCAAGGGTCTAGTGTTCTGTGTGCACCACTTTCCTTGTAACTTTCCTGTATTTAACTTGTATCTTAAGAACTTACATTAAACGTTAAACGTTGTGTCTCCTGTAAAATAGTAGGTAAAGAAAAGGAAGCTGTCTGCACTCCCCTCTGTTCTGTAGCCTAGTGTTCTGCATGTACCATTTTTCTTCTATCTTGCTACGTAGGTAAGTTACTTAAACACATTATGGTATCTTTCTCTCAACCTTAATCATATAGCCACTTGCGCTCATACTCTGGTGGCACGAAATGCTATCAGAACACTTTTGGAAATACTGGGTTTCATGTACAACACTAATCCAAGCAAATATCTAAAAGGAAGGTACTCTTCTCCATGAGTCATTTTTCTTCTAACTTTGTAAGAGTCAACGTGATCATTGAGACCGCCGTTTGAACGATTACGTTAATGTCTCGATTCATGTAAAATAGAAAATGCCTACACTCGAGTGTGTTCTGTAATATGCACCCCATCAAGGGTCTCGTGTTCGGTATTCACCATTTTTCTTGTATCTCTCTTGCATCTTACTTGTAGCGTAAGAACTTACATTACATTTTAAACGTATGTCTCCTGCAAAATAGTCGAAGAAGCAGCGGAAGCTGTCTGCACTCTACTTTGTTCTGGAGCCCAGTGTTCTTCATGTACCATTTTTCTTCTATCTTGCTCCGTAGGTAACTTACCTAAAACATTATGGTGTGCTTCTCTCAACCTGAATAATATACCCGCTTGCGCTGATACCCTCTTAGCCCGAAATGCTATAAGAACGCTTTTTCAAATACTGGGTTCCATGTACAACACTACTCCAGACAAATATCTAATGGAACGTAGTCTTCTGCATGAGTCATGTTTCTTCTAACTTGGTAAGAGTGAATGTGATCAGTGAAAACGCGGTTTGAATCATTCCGTTAAAGTCTCATTTCAAGTAGAATAGAAGATGCCTACACTCGAGTATGGTCCGTAGTATGCATCCCATCAAGGGTCTAGTGTTCTGTATTCACCATTGCTCTTGTATCTTACTGGTATCTTAAGAACTTACATTAAACTGTAAACGTTGCGTCTCCTGTAAACTAGTCGATGAAGAAACGGAAGCTGTCTGCACTCTACCCTGTTCTGTACCCTAGTGTTCTGCATGTACCATTTTTCTTCTATCTTACTACCTAGGTAAGTTACTTCAAAAAATGATGGTGTTTTTCTCTCAACCTTGCTAATAAAGCTGCTTGCGCTGGTACCCTCGTGACACGAAATGCTGTAAGAACTCTTTAGGAAATACTGGGTTCCATGCACAACACTAATCCAGGCAAATATCTAGAAGGAGCCTAGTCTTCTGCATGAGTCATTTTTCTTACTAACTTGCTTAGAGTGACTGTGGTCAGTGAAAACGCGGTTTCAACCATTCCTTTGTAGTCTCATTTCATGTAAAATTGGAGACGCCTACACTCGAGTATGTTCTGTAGTATGCATCCCATCAAGGGTCTAGTGTCCAGTATTCACCATTTTTCTCAGTATGCAAGTTAACTAAAAAATTCATTAAGATGTTTCTCAATCTTAATTGTAAAGCTGCTTGGCGTTGAAACTCGTATGGCACGATATGTCAGAAGAACTTTTCTGGAAATTGCAAACTTTCATTTCATGCAGCACTTGGGGCGAATTGTCTTCTGCATGTTCTGCATTTGAGTTCTATGTTTTCGGGGTGCAAGTTGAATAAGAAATGTTGATTCAATCTCCATATATCTCAATTCTACCAAAGCCATTTACCTTGAAACCTGCATGGCACGAAATGTCATGCGCACTCTTCTTCACATTTCAAATAGTCAGTTTCATGTACAATAGCAATGGAGTCGCGCAAGACAGTTCTCCTTCAAAGTAGTGCTCGGTATAAAAGGAGTTTCTATTTTTGGCAGGAGTCATTTTTCTTTTGGCTTGTTAAGTAAGGGTGAATGTCCTCACTTGGAAAGCGCGTTTTCTCAATTCTGTTAAAGTGACTTGCAATGACTCCCTCTTGGCACAGAATGTTCACTGGGAGCTACATGACCTTTCATTTGCTTAGTTTCATGTCAGATACTTTCTATTGAAATAAAAAATGTCTACCGGGATGCTTGTCCTACAGAGCACATCAAGACTCTAGTATTCTGCATCTGCTACTTTCCTTTTCTTACTAGTAAGTAAGCAGGTTTATTTAACTTGACTACTAAATTCGGAAAGTTGAGGATATGTGCATTTCTGTCCAAGACACTTGCGTTGAAACTCTTTTGGCTCGAAATAACGAATTGACTCTTTTTAAAATTGTTAATGTTCGGTTTTATGTGCAAAGACAGTATAGTCATAGAAGAGATGCGCACTGATTCATGCTCCCCAGTGTTCAGCACATAAGGAGGGTATTGTTTGCACGACTCATTTTTCTTCTAGCAGTTTAGTAAAGGCGTATGTGCTGACAAACTGTGCCTTTCCTCCATCCTGTAACAGTCACTTACGATGAAATCATTCAGACAGAAAATGGTCTTTGTGTCTTTGGGACCTTCATTTAACTTCCAAAGTACTGTTCTATGCAAAAGAGTTCACTTAGAAACAGAACATGCCTATATCAGTCCTCGCATTAGTATGCGAGCCATCAAGAGTCTAGTGTTCTGCATTTGCCATTTTTCTTCTAGCCTACAAAAAAGCAGGTTAACTCAGAAAATTAATGGAATTTGTGTTTCTCTTGCTCTTAACAACCCAGCTCCGTTGAGACCCGTATGGCACGAAATACCAATAGCACTCTTCAAATTGCAAATGTTCAGTTTCATGTACAACAGCAGTACAAGCCCTGAAAATATCTACACTGATCCTTGCCCCACAGTGTTCAGCACTAAAAATATCTAGTCTTCTACATGAGTCATTTTTTCTTGTATCCTGGGAAGTAAGAGTGAATGTTGTAACTGAATGTGCGTCTTCTCCATTCTGAAAAACTCACCTGCGCTGAAACCCCTCCAGCAAATAATGAAGTACAGCGCCATGTGAAATAATAATAAAAAAAGAGAAGACTCCTACACCGAACCTTGCATTGTAGAATGCAGCCCGCCAGAAGTCTAGCCTTCGGCAGGTACCATTTTTCTTCAAACATACTAAATAAGCGCTTTTTAAAAAGGTGATTGAACGTGTCTGACCCTCAATCATATCAAAGCCACTCGCGTTGAAACGCTCGTGGCACGAAATGTCCAAAGAACCCTTCTCGGAAACGCAGACATTCCAAGTCAAGCAGCAATAACAGAATACAGCAGAATACAATAACAGACGATAGCTATACTGATCCTTGTCCTGACACGTTAAGCACATACGGAGTCAGGTCCTTGGCATCACTCGTTTTTCTTCTAGCCTGCCAATGAAGAGTGAATGTGTTTTCTCCATTCTTTGAAAGTCCCTTGCGTTGAAACCCTTCTGGCACGAAATGCTAAACGGTAACTTCATGAAATTTCAGATATTCACTGCCACGTAAAATAGCAATACGGGAACAGAAGATGCGTACTCGGATTCTTTCATACATCAAGAGTCTGTGTTCTGCATTCACCATTTTTTCTTCCAGCATTCTAATTAAGCAATTTATAGAGGAAAGTTGAGAGAACGTAGTTTTCTGGATCCTATCAATGCCACTTACCTTGAAACCATTGTGCTATATACGTTCTTCTTGAAATTTCAAATGGTCCGTTCTTTGCACAATAGCAATGTAGTAACAGCAGCGATCTACACCGATCCTTACCCTCCATCAGGAGTCTAGGTCTTTGCAAGTGCCATTTTTCTTCTACCGTACTAAATAGTGAAGTGGAGGGAAAACGTTTTTGCATTGACCCTCCTCTGGCATAAAGTGCCAAATGAGCTGTTCTTGATATTTCAACGGTTCAGTTCCATGTAGAGGTTATAATAATAATAATGATAGGTAGGGTATTTGTTAAGCGCTTACTATGTGCTACACCTTGTTCTAAGCGCTGAGGTAAGTACAAGGTTATCAGGCTTTTCCATGTGCTGCTCAGAGTCTGAATCCCCACTTTCAAGGTCAGGTAACTGAGGCACAGAGTAATTAAAAGTCCTGCTCAAGGGCACACTGCAGACAAATGGTGGAGCTGGGTTTAGAACCCATGAGCTCTGACTTGCAAGACCATGACCTTTCCATTAGGCCACGCTGCTTCTCAGAAGCAGAAGTTACTTTCTCTATCTGGAAGTTATCTAGATTGATACTCACACTAGATGGTAAAGTCCTACAGGGGTTCCATCGGTATTATGCTGTTTTTCCTCTCTCCCGTTAAGGAAAAATGATAGGTGAATGTGCGTTTCTCTCCATTCTAGCAAACCCTACTTGCGTTGACCTTCCCCTAGCAGGAAATGCCAAATCTGTTCTTCTCAAAATGAAAAATGTTCAGTTCCAGGGAAAATAGTAAAAGAAGAGATCTACATTACAAAAGATCTATATTGCTCCTCAGTACACACCCGATCTGAAATCTAGTCTTCTGGAACTGCCATTTTTCTCTTGTCCTTCTAGTAAACAACTGTAGTGACTGTGTTCATCGGTTTATTTTGTCAAATTGACTGTCTTTATAGTGAAGAACATGATGCCGAAACAATCATGTTACTATTGTTGCTCATGGTTTTCTAGTTTATTCTGCTTTATTTCTATGTTATTCCGTTGTGATCTAGAATCATAAATAGGTTTAAAAAAAGGATGTTGCGTTGAGCAGTTTAAGCCCTTATTTCAAAATATGTATTTTGTGTTCTAGTAAATTGATGCCAATCTCTATTGGTGGACTTACCTGTTCTCAGTACTCTGCTTACAGAGCGCCATGATGTTTGAGTCGTGCTTTGAAAGAAGTCTGGCATGGAATGCCAAACACCGCTTTATGAAATTCCAAATTCTCACTTCCCAGTACAGTTGTAATGCAGTCACAGAAGGCTGCTACATTGATTCTTGCACTGCAGTATGCATCCCTTCAGAATTCTAGAGCTTTGCATGTGTTATTTTTGGTCTATTCTGCTAAGAGTGTAGACTGAATTACATGTTTCTCGCCAATCTGCCATAGTCACTTGTGTTGAACCACATCTTCCACGAAATGACTAATGGACCCTTCTTGAAGCGTCAAGTGTTCAGTTTCATATAGAAAGTAGTCTAGTAAGAGAAGATAACTCTACACCGATCCTTGCCTTGCAGTGTAAAGTGGAATCGAATGTTTTGAATAAGTCATTTTTTCTCTATCCGGCTAAGTAGGCAAGTTGAAGAAATTTGGATTCCAGCATAACCATTAGCCCTAATGGAAATTCTAGGAGTAAACTTATTGTTAAGCCCCCCACCCTCACCCCAGGTCATCTGGGGTAACCGAACACATTTTTGGCTCCAGGTTCTGTAGATTCGATGACGACAAGCTAAAGACCAAACATAGTGTCAGGGTGATCAGTCCTCCCTCTTAATCGGGTGTACTCTCATAGCTGTAGTGCTGTAAGCAAGCGAAATCCGAGTTCTAATCAACAAGTTAATCTTTTGCAGGTTTCGGTCTAAACTCCTACAACTAAAAATAGCAGCAATGTCTCTTATATACGAAGCCCCCTCGTACCTGTTAGCCCTCCCCGCATTCTCAGGATGTCTATCTTTCATTCATTCATTCAATCGTATTTATTGAGCTCTTACTGTGTGCAGAGCACTGCACTAAGCGCTTGGGAAGTAGACGGTCCCTACCAAACAGCGGGCTCACCGTCTAAAACAAAACATAATAGCAAAGTAATATAAATACAATAGTAAATATGTACAAGTAAAATGAAAGAAAACTAACTCTGTACACACTTATATGTACTGTGGGGAGGGGTAGGAGGCAGAGGGTGAGCAGGGCCTGGAGACAGAGGGCGACGAGGGCCAGGAGGCAGAGGGGTACCTGGCCCGGGAGATGGGGAAACCTAGGCAGGGAGGTAGAGAGGACACAGGGCCAGGACGGAGACAGGGGCCAGGGCCTGGATATAGAGCTAGACCATGGCTGTCAAAACAGGGGGACCAGGGCCGGGAGGTAAAGGGGTACCAGGTCCGGGAGACAGGGGGACCTGGGCCAGGAGTCACAGAAGGACCAGGGTCGGGAGGTAGAATGGGACCAGGGTTGGGAGGCAGAGGGGGTTCAGGGCCGGGAGGCAGAGGGGTACCTGGGATGGGAGACAGGGGGATCAGTGCTTGGATGTGGAGGAGTAACTGAGTAGAGTGTTGGGGGACCAGGGCCGGGAGGCAGAGGGTAACCAGGGCCAGGAAACAGAGGCGTACCTGGGCCGGGAGGTAGAGAGGGACCGGGGTAGAGAAGTTGAGGGGACCAGGGCCAGTAACTAGAGTGGGACCTGAACCAGGAGACAGGAGGACCAGGGCTGAGAAGCAGAGGGGGACCATGGCCGAGAGGCAGGGGTTGACCATGTCATAGATGCAGAGGCCGACCTGTTCTGGGAGGCAGAGGGGTACCTGGGCTGGGAGGCAAAGGGGGACCAGGACGGAGATGTGGGGGGCGACAAGGGCAGGGAGGCAGAGGGGGGCCAGGGTCGGGAGGCAGAGGGGGGACAGGGCCGGGAAGCAGAGGGGGACCAGGGCTGGGAGGCCGAAGCGAACCAGTGCCTGAAGGCGGAGAGGGACCAAGGCTAGGAGGCAGAGGGGTACATAGGCCGGGAGACAGGGGGACCAGGGCGGATAGGCAGAGGGGTCCAGTGCTAGGCGGCAGAGGGGTACCTAGCCTGGAAGACAGGGGGACCAGGGCCGGGAGGTTGAAGCGGTCCAGAGTGGGCAGGCAGAAGGTGACCAGGGTCAGGAGGTAGAGGGGAACCTGGGCCGGAAGACAGGGGAACCAGGACCGAGAGTCAGAGGGGGATCAGGGCAGGGAGAGAGGGGGAACAGGGCCGATAAGTAGAGGGCGACCAGGGCCTGGAGTCTGATGAGGACCAGGGCGGATAGGCAGAGGGGGACCAGGGCCAGGAGGCAGAGGGGTACCTACCCCGGGAGACAGGGGGACCATGTCCAGGAGGTATAGGGTACAGGGGTTGAGGACACAGACTCACCCAAGGGCCTGTAGGTTGCCGGAAACCAAGGCTAGGAGGCCATGGGGGACCAGGGCCGGGAAGCATAAAGGGACCAGGGCCAGGAAGCAGAAGGTTACCTGGGTCGGGAGGCAGAAGGGGAGCAGGGCTCGGAGGCCGAAGGGAACCAGGGCCTGAAGGCAGAGGGGGCCCATGGTCGAGAAGCTGGGGGGACAATGGCGGGGAGGCAGAGGGAGACCAGGGCCAGGAGGCCGAGGAAGCCCAGGGCCGGGAGGCAGATGGGGACCAGGGCAGGTAGGCAGAAGGGGACCAGGTCCAAGAGGCAGAGGGGTACCTGGGCCAGGAGACGGGGGACCAGGGCCGGGAGACAGAGGGCGACCAGGGTCAGGACGTAGAGAGGTACCTGGGCCGGGAGGCAGAGGAACCAGGGCAGAGACCTCTGCCTCCTGGCCCTGCTCCTCCTCTACCCCCAGGCCCTGGTCCCCCTCTACCTCCCAACACTGGTTCCTTTCAGCCTCCCAGCCCTGCCCCCCCACCCCGTCTCCTGGTCCAGGTACACTTCGGCGTCCCGTCTCTAGTCCCCTGTCTAACGGACCTGATCCCCCTCTGCCGCCCTGACCTCGTCCCCCATGCTTCTCCGCCCTGGTCCCACTTTGCGTCCCGGCCCAGGTACCCCTTACCTCCTGGCTGTAGTTCCCCTCTGCCTTCCGGCCCTGGTCCACCGTCTACCGGCCCGGGTACACCTCTGCCTCCCGGCCCAGGACACCCCCAGCCTCCCTGCCCAGGTCACCCCCAGCCTCCCGATCCTGGTCCCCCTCTGCCTCCCTGCCCTGATTCCCCTGTGCCTCACAGCCCTAGTTCCCCTTTAGTTCCAAGAAGCGGGGGGACAAGGGCAGGGAGGCAGATAAACCAATCACCCGCAGGACCTGGTCCCCTTTTCCAAGCCCTGGTCGCCCTCTGTCTTCCGACCCTGGTCCCCCGTCTCCCGGCCCAAGTACCCCTCTGCCTCCTGGCCCTGGTCTCCCGCTGCTTCCAGGACCTGGTCACCCTCTGGCTCACTGCCCTTGTCCCCACCGATTCTCGACCCTGGTCTCCATTTTCCGTACGGCCCAGCTACCCCTCTGCCTCTTGGCCCTGGTCCCCCACTGCCTCCCTGCCCTGGTCCCCCTCCGCCTCCCGGCCTTTGGTCCCCTCAAACTTCCGACAATGATCCCTCTGCGTACTGGCCCTAGTCCCCCTCTGTCTCCCTGCCTTGGTCGCCCCCTGACTTACGCCCCTGATCCCCCTCTGACCTTCGGCCCTAGTTCCCCTTTACTTCTAAGAAGCGGGGGGTACAAGCGCAGGGAGACAGTGGTACCACTCTAATTGTCTGCTTGATCCCCATTTCCCGGCCCTGATCCCCCTCTGCCTCTCGGCCCTGGTCCCTCTCTGCCTTCCCAGCCCTCGTCCTCCTCTGCCTTCCCGCCCTGGTCCCCCTCTGCCTTCCCGCCCTGGTCACCCTCTCCCTTCCCGCCCTGGACCCCTATGCTTACCGACGCTGATCAGCCTCTGCCTCTATAACCTGGTCGCCCCCGGCCTCTCGGCCCCGGTTCCCCTCTCCTTCTCAGCCGTATTCCCCATCTCCCGGGACACGTACCCCTCTGACTCCCAGCCGTGGTCCCCCTGTTTCACGGCCAGGGACCCTTCGGCCTCCTGGCCCTGGTCCCCCTGTCTCACGGCCAGGGACCCTCTTGCCTCCTGGCCCCGGTCCCCTTGTCTACCGGCCTCGGTCCCTCTCTGCCTCCAAGCCCTGGTCCCCTTCTGCCTCCCTGCCACAGTCCCCTTCTGCTTCCCAGCCCTGGACGGCCTCTGCCACTCTGAGACCTGGTCGCCCCCCACCTCTCAGCCCTGGTTTCCCTCTGCTCAGCCATGGGCCCCGTCTCCTGGCCCAGGAAACCCTCTGCCTCCCATCCCCAGTTCCCCTGTCTACCGGCCCTGGTCCGCCTCTATCGCCTGTCTCCGGCCACCCTCTACATCCCTGACCTTGTCCCCCATGCTTCTTGGACCTGGTCCCCCTTTGCCTCCCTGCCCTGACCCCCATTTCCCAACCCCGGTCCCCCTCTGCCTGCCAAACGTGGTCCCCCGTCTCCTGGTACAGGTACACCTCTACCTTCGGGCCCTGGTCCCCTTCTGTCTCCAGGCCCTGGTCACCCTCTGCCTCCCTTCCTTTGTCCGCCCCCTTCTCGGCCCTGGTCCCCCTTTGCCTTCCAGCCCAGGTACCTCTCAGCCTCCTGGCACTGGTCCCCCTCTGCCTCCCGGCCATTGCCCACCTGTCTACTGGTCCTTGTTCCCTTCTAAATCCTAACCCTGGTCCCCCTCTATATCCTGGCTTTGGTCCCCTTCTGCCTCCCTGCCTTGGTCCCCCTGTGCCTCTAGTCCCTGGTCCCCCTCTGACTTTCGGCCGTAGCTCCCCTTTACTTCCGAGAAGCAGGAGGGACAAGGGCAGGGAGGCAGAGGTACCCCTCTGCCTGCCAGTTCTACTCCCTGTTTCCCGGCCCTGGGCCCCTCTGCCTCCCGGCCCTGGTCCCCCACTACCTCCTGGCCCAGATGCCCCACTGTCTTGCGGCCCTGGTCCCATTGAGCCTCGTGACCCTGGCCTCCCTCTACCTGCAGGCCACTAGGTCTCTCTCTGTCCGGGCCATGGGTCCCCTCTACCTCCCGGCCCTGGTCCCCCTGTTCTGCCAGCCCTGGTCTCCCTCTGCCTTCCCACCCTGGTCCCCCTGTCTGCCTGTCCAGGTAAGCCTTTTCCTCCTTGACCTGGTCCCCCTCAGCTGCCCTGCCATGGTCCCTCACTGCCTCTGAGCCCTGTTCCCTCTGTACCTCCCAGCTCTGGTCTCCATCTACCCCCAAGCCCTTGGGTCTCTCTCCGTCCCGGCCCTGGGTCCCCCTAATTCCCGGTCCTGATACCAATATCTCCCAGCCCAAGTATCCCTCTGCCTCCTGGTCCTTGTCCGGCTCTGACACCCTGCCCTGGTCCCGCCCCACTTCTCGGCCCTGGTCCCCCTCTGACTCCCGGCCCTTGTTCCCCTCTGCCTTTCAGCGCTGGTCCCATTTTACTTTATGGCCCTGGTCCGCCCCCCGCGACCTTCCAGCCCTGGTCCCCTTCTCCCTCCTGCGCTAGTTCCCCTCTACCTCCCTGGCTTGGTCCCCATCTTTCGCCCGGACATGTCCCTCTCTGCCTTCTGGCCCAGGTCCCCCTGTGCCTGCCAGCCCTCGTCTCCCTCTCCTTCTTGGACCTGGCCTTTTTCTCCATCTCGGCCCTGGGTTCCCGCTACCTTCAGGCCCAGGCCCCCTGTCTCCAGACCCAGGGAACTCCCTATCCCCTAGCCCGCGGAAGGCGTATCCTTCTGCTTCACGGCCCTGGTCTCCCTCTACCTCACGGCCCTGGTCCCCCTATCTCCCGTTCCAGGTACCCGTCTCCCGTCCCAGGTACCCCTCTGCCTCCTGGCCCAGGTCCGCCTCTGCCGCCATACCCTGGTCCCCCCTGCTTATCGGCCCTGATCCCCCTCTGCCTCCCGACCCAGGAACCACTCTGCCTCCTGGCCCTGGTCCCCCTCGGCCTCCCCGACCTGTCCCCGTCTGCCTCCCGGCCCTGGACCCTCTGTGCCTCCCGGCCCTGGTCTCCCTGGCCCTCCAGGCTCTGGTCCCTCTCTCCATCCCGGCCCAGGTCCCCTCTACCTCCCGACCCTCGTCCCCCTGTCTCCCGGCCCAGGTTCGACACTGCCTCCACCGCCACTGGCCCTGGGTCCCCACTGCCAACCTGTCCTGGTCCCCCTCTGCCTCTCGGCTCCGGTCTTCCTGTGTCCCGGCCCAGATCCCCCTATGCCTCATGATCCCGGGCCCCCCTACTTCGTGGCCATGGTCCCGCTCTACCTCCCGGCCCCGGTACGCCTCTACCTCCTGACCCTGGTCCCCCATCTCTCGGCCCAGTTACCACTCTGCCTCCCGGCCCTGGTCCCCCTATCTCCCGGCCCAGGCATCCCTCGGCCCCCCGGCTCTGGTCTGCCCCTGCCTCTATGACTTGGTCGCCCCTGCCGCTCAGCACTGGTTCCCCTCTGTTTCTCAGCCGTGGTCCCCCTTTCTCCAGGCCCAGGTACACCTCTGCCTACCGGACATGGTCCTCCTGTCTCCCGGCCCAGGTACTCCTCTTCCTCCTGGCTCTAGTCCCCATCTGCCTCTCCACCCTGATCCCCGTCTAAATCCCGGGTCTGGTCTCCCTCAACCACCAGGCCCTGGTCTGTCTCTTCATCACGGCCCTGGGACACCTCTACCTCCAGGCCCTATTCCCTGTTTCCCCGGCCTCCAGGCCCTGGTCCCCCTCGGCCTCCCAGCTCTGGTCCCCCGATGCCTCCCTGCCCTTGTCACCCTCACTTTTCCACCCCGGTCCACCTGTGTCTCCCGACCCTGGTTCGTCTGTCTTCTGGCCCAGGTCACCCTCTGCCTCCCGGCACTGGTCCCTCGTCTCCGGCCCATTTATCCCTCTGCCTTCTGGCCCTGGTCCTCCTCTGCCTCCAGGCCCGGCTCCCCCTCTCCATCCAAACCATATATATCCCTGCCCTGCTGCCCGTCTCCTGGCCTAGTACGCCTCTGCCTCCTGCCCGTCGGCCCCGTCTCCTGGCCCAGGTACTCTTCTGCCTCCCGGACCTGGTCCCTCTGCATCCCGGACTTGGTCTCCTAACTCCAGGCCCTTGGGTCTCTCTCCATCCCGGCCCTTGGTTCTCTCTACCTCCGGGCCCTGGTCCAACTGTCTCCCAACCCAGGTACCCCACTACCTCCTGACCCCAATACCCCTCTACCTCCCCACCCTGGTCTCCTTCTACCTCCCATTCCTGGTCCCCTTCTGCCTGCCCTGGTCCTCCCCTAGCTCTCGGACCTGGTTCCCCTCTGCTTCTGGACCTGATTGCCCTCTGCCTCCCGGTCCACGTACCCCGCTGCATCCTGGTTCTTTTCCCCCTCTGCATCCTGGCCCTGACCCCCTGTCTCCCAGCCCAGGTACCCCCTCTGCCTCTGGGCCCTGATCCCCCTCTGTCTCCCCATCCTGGTCCCCCTCTGCCTCCCTAACCTGGTTCCCCCGACCTCTCGGCCCTGGTGCCACTGCCTCCCGGCCCACGTCCCTCTGTGCCTCCCGACCCTGGTCGCTCTGTGCCTCCCGGCCTGAATCTACCTTTACGTCCAGGCCCTTGGGTCTCTCTAAGTCCCGGGCCTTGGTGCCCTCTACCTCCAGGCCCTGGTCCCCTTGCCTCCTGGCCCAGGTACCCCTCTGCCTCCCAGTCCAGATACCCCTCGGCCTCCTGGCCCTGGTCCCCTTCTGCCACCGTGCCGTGGTCCCCCTCTGCCTCCGTGGCCTGGTCCCGCTGTGCTTCCCGGCACTGTTCTCCCTCGACCTCCAAGCCCTGGTCCTTCTCTCCTTCGCGGCCCTGGGTCCCCTCTACCTGCCCGCTCTGGTTTCCCTACCTCCCGGCCCGAGTACCCCTCTACCTTCCGGCACTGGTCCCCTTGTTTCCTGTTCCAGGTACCCCTCTGCCTCCCTCCCATGGTCTCCCTCTGCCACTCAGCCCTAGTCCACCTGACTGCAGGCCCAGGTACCCATCTGCCTCCTGGCCCTAGTCCTTCTCTGCCTCCCAGCCCTGGTGCCCCTCTACCTCTTTCGCCTGGTCCTTCTCCTTCACTGCCTTGGTTTCCCTCTACCAACCGGCCCTGGTCCCCCTGACCTCCGGCCCCTGTACCCCACTACTTCCCGGCCCTAGTCCATTCGTTTCCAGGTCCAGGTACCCCTCTGCCTCCTGGCCCTGGTCACCTTCTGCCTCCTGACCTAGGTCCACCTCTGCTTCCCATTCCTGGTCCCTCTCTGCGTCCCTGCCCTGGTCCCTCCCACCTCTCAGCCCTTGTCCTCCTCTGCCTCCCGGCACGTGTACTCCACTGAATCCTGGCCCTGGTCCCCCTCTACCTCTCAGCTCTGATCCCCCTCAGTCTCTCTGCCCTGCCCACCCCTCCGGCTTCTCGGCCCTGGTCCCCTTCTCCCTGGGACCCTAGTTCCCCTCTACCTCCCTACCTTGGTCCACATCTTCTGCCCGGATCTGGTCTCTCTCTGTATACCGGCATGGTGCCCCTGTTCTACCCAGCACTTGTCGCCTTGTACCTCCAGTCCCTGATCCCCCTGTGTCTGCCAGCCCTCGTCACCCCCTACCTCCAGGCCTTGGCCCTTCTCTCTATCCCAGCCCTGGGTCCCCTCTACCTCCAGGTCCTGGTCCCCCGTCTCCGGACGCAGGTACCCCTCTACCTCCTGGCCCAGGTCCTCCTCTGCCTTCCCTCACTGGTCCCCATCTGCCTCCCGGCCCTGGTCAACCCCTGCATCTCTGCCCCTGTCTCACTATACCTCCTGACCCTGGTCACTCTCTTGTTCCCGGCTCTGGGTCCCCTCTACCTCCCAGCCCTGGTACCCCTCGAACTCCCGGCCCAGGTCGCCCTGTTTGCTGGTGCAGGTATAACTCTGCCTCCATGCCCTGGTCCCCCTCTGCCTCCCGGAACTAGTCCCCCTCTGCTTCTCAGCCCTGGTCCCACTTTACTTTCTGGCCTTGGTCCCCCCGGATCTTCCGGCCCCGGGCCCCCTCTCCCTCTGGTCCTATTTCCCCTCTACCTCTTTGCATTGGTCCCCATCTTCCAGCCGGTCCTGGTCCCTCTCTGCCTTCTGGCATGGTGCCGTGGTTCTTCCCAGCCCTTGTCGCCTTGTACCTCCGGCCCTGGCCGCCCTCTGCCTCTGGACCCTGTTCCCTCTGTGCCTTCCAGCCCTCTTCTCCCTCTACATCCTGGCCCTGGCCCTTCCCTCCCTCCCGGCCCTGGTCCCCTGTCTCTGGACCCAGGTACTGCTCTGCCGCCTGGCCCTGGTCCCCCTCTGCTGCCTTGCCCTGGCCCCCCTCTGCCTCCAGGCTCTTGTCATCCTCTGCCTCCCGGCCCTGGTCCCTCCCTGTCTCTCGGCCATGGTCTCCCTCTAACTCCAGGCCCTGGTCGTCCATCTCTCAGCCCAAGTACCCCATTGCCTCCCTGCCCTTGTCCCCATGTCTCTCGGCCCTGGTAGCCCTATGCCTTCTGGCCCTGGTCCCCCTCTTCCGCCCTGCCCTGGTCCCCCTCTGCCTCCCTGCCCTGGTCCCCCTCTGACTCCTGGCCCTGGTAACCTTGTCCCCTGGCGTGGGGAACGTGGGAAGGCGCCGAGACAGGGAGTATGTGCACACAAACCGTACCCAACGGCTCAAGGCCAAACAGACTCAACAACAGGAGATAAAGGGACCAGGGCAAGAAAGACAAGCTTGCACCTGTAAAGCTCAGAGGCAACCTCAAGGCCATATCCGCAGCCAGCGATGGTTGGCAACGGGTGGCTGGGGGCCAGCAAGAGCAAACGCTTCGTGATGGACAGAGCTGTTGCTAGGCTAGTGGCTGGAGGGTGGCGAGTGAGTGTGCTACATGGCCTGAGAAAATCCTGCCCCCGGGCAACGGGGGGTATAAGAGACGAACAAGACAAAGGGGGGCACACAGGTGCTCTCTCTCCCTCCCTTTCTCTCTCTCTCTCGTTCTCTCTCTCTCTATTAACCATGTAATCGCTGATAGCAAATAAATAGAAACCAAGCTTTGGACCTCTGGCTGACTCTTCCTGGTGTGAACGCGCGGCCTGCGTCCGGAGACGTCCGAAGACCCGGAGAGGGTAAGAACCCGAGAGTTGCCCCCGAAACCCCGGGGAGCAACGACTGGCGCCCAACGTGGGGCTCGGGTACCCCCGTAGGGGAAGACGAGGGAGAGTGCCCCGTAGGCCAGGTAGCTAAAGGTCAGGCCGGAAGATGGGGACAGTACGATCGCTGCCCATATATAAGCCAGAAGATAAGGAATTGTACACCCGGCACTGTTACAAGATATTGAAAAGTAAAGGGGTAAAGATTGAGCTGAAAACAATAAGGGAATTTATAGGGAAGGTAACTATGACCTCCCCGTGGATACTTGATTCCGGGATCACGGAGGAGCGATGGGACGTTATTGGGGAACAGATGACGGCCTATGAAGACTCCCACCCGGGGGAGCTAAAGGACGTGGACTTTCTTATACACGGTATCCTCCGTGCGGCCTTTCAAGGGCCAGAGAGACTCGTTCGTAAGTTTGACGCGACCTGCCAGATTGACAAGGAGGAAGCCGGGCAGGAAAGAGGAGTGCCAGAGGCTTCGGTCCCGGGAGCCACTTGGGCTGAAGTCCGATGCCTGGCCCCAGTGGAAATCCGACCAGGGAACACTGTAAACGTCCCAATACAGCCCCTCCCCTGGAGGGCCCTAGTGGTGGGGCTTCAGACAAGAGCGGCAGGGGTCGTTCATTCGTCCGAACTGGGGGAAGGGCCCGGGAAGATTTCCCTCACCAACCATCATCCGTATGGTATATACCTGGGATCGGGAATGGTCATTGCTCGCGCTACGCCCCTTGACCCCCCGCCCCCTGATCCCCCGCCCCCGGCTATTGGAATAATACAAGAAATAACCCTTGATATAAACCCTGGCGGACCCTCGTAGTTGAGGCAAAGCCCCTTAAAGGGCTCCTGGACACCGGGGCCGATCGCTCCATTATTCAGGATTGCTGCTGGGCAGCGGAGTGGCCACTAGCAAACCACTCGCTGGGGGTGCAAGGCGTGGGGGGACTGCAAGCCGCAAGAGAGGCGGGCCGTTCGTTGATTTGGTCTTGCCGGGGAAGGCAAGGTGCGTTCGTCCCGCTGTGCGTTCAAGGGCTCCGTATGAATCTGTGGGGTAGAGATGCACTGCAGGGGTTGGGAGCCCACCTTGTAGATGAAGCTGATCCTTTTTAGGTGGGGCCACTGGGTTCCGGGGCTTGTCAACACCCCCACTGGTATGGCTTCCACACCCACCGGTATGGGTGGACAAGTGGCCCCTGACCAAGGACAAGCTACAGGCGTTGAGGGACTTAGTTGCGCACCAATTTGCACAGGGGCACCTAGAGGAATCGTTCAGCCCCTGGAACGCCCCCGTATTCGTTATAAAAAAGAAAGCCGCAGGGAAGTGGCACTTCCTCATGGATTTAAGAAAAATCAATGCACTCATTGTGCCAATGGGACCCCTACAACCCGGGTTGCCCTCCCCTAACATGATTCCAAAAAATCACCAGATCCGGGTCATAGACATTAAGGATTGCTTTTACAGCATCCCGTTACACCCTGACGACAGGGTGAAGTTCGCTTTTACTGTCCCGAGCCCGAATTTCGCGGAACCAGCACTCCGGTACCAGTGGAAGGTGCTGCCACAGGACATGTCTTGTAGTCCTACCATATGCCAGTGGTTCGTGGGGCAGATACTCGCCCCTTTCCGCAAGGAATACCCGGGGGCGACGATCGTCCATTACATGGACGACATCCTTCTGGGTATGCCCGACCAAGGGCAGGTACAGACGCTCACCCGGCGAGTGGTGGCTGCCCTCGCAGCCCAGGGTTTATTCGTAGCACCAGAGAAGGTACAAGAATCAGCCCCGTACACGTACCTTGGGTTTGACGTCACCGAGACCCGGGTGACTCAAAGACCGCCCCAAATTGACCCCCGAAAATATGTCACGTTAAACGATATGCAGGGTTTGGTAGGGAAGATTCAATGGATGCGCGCGAGAACGCCCATCCCCTCCGCCTCATGCAACCCCTGTACGATCTCCTAAAAGAGACCCCAATCTTATATCGCGCCGCGAATGGACGGAGTCCGCGAAAAGCGCGCTCCGAGAAATCACACAGCGGTTGGCGGGTAGCCATACTTCTCGAGCTGAACCCCACCTCCCCATGGAGGTCACGATATTTCGGGAGGGTAGCCTTTTCGCGGCTGTACACCAAGCAGCCGAGATTCTCGAATGGTGTTATCCTCGAAACTCCTCCCGTGTTCTCCCGAAGGAGACTGAGCTTCTCGGTCGCTTTTGCCAGAATGCCATACAGAGGGTAGTGGCACTTTCAGCCACTTACCCTATAGTCCATGTCGGGATAGCCATGGGAGACCTTGAGGCAATAGCCAGGGACAGCTTCCTGTGGGCCATGCTCCTACAGCAGGCCACCTTTACGGAAGGCTCCCCGTTGACTCTTAGCCACTTATACGAGGGATCGGACATTCTGACCCCTCGGGTGATCTCCGATACTCCGGTCGGAGGTGATAATGTCTTTACGGATGCCACCAAGGAACACCGGGCGGCAGTTTTTAATCAGACCACCGGTGCCTTGTCGGTGCTCGACACACCATACGGCTCGACTCAGGGAAATGAACTTTTCGCTATCATATGGGCAATGACTAACTACCCCCAGGCGATCAACATTATCTCGAATAGCCTGTATGCCGTTAATCTTGCCCGGCGAAACGAAACCTCCATACTTTTCGACCGGCACTCGGAGATTGGGAACATGATCTCTCGGCCTCAGGCTGCCGTAGCGGCTAGGGAATGTAGGGTATACCTCATGCACGTCCGTTCCCACACGGACGGACAAGGGCCGACCTTTGAAGGCAACCGTACTGTGGATGCCAGCCTACACCCCGCAGGGCCGTCACTAATGGGGCTGGATGCCGCGGCTGCGGCGCATAGGGAGTCCCATCTCCCGGCTACCTCGCTCCGCCGGCTGTATGGGGTCACTAGAGAGGAAGCCCGGTCTATTGTCCGGCGCTGTACTCGCTGTCTTCCGTTCACCCCACGGCCGGCAGGGTCGAAGGGTGTGAATCCCCGGGGGCTCACGCCGAACGAGCTGTGGCAAATGGATGTCACCCATTGGGGGACCTCCACGATTCATATGACCATTGACACTTTCTCCGGATTCATGCTGGCGACACGCCAAGCCGGAGAGGCCGCAAAGCATATGCAAAACCATTTATACCATTGCTTTGCCACTATAGGCACACCCCAGGAGATAAAGACCGATAATGGCCCCTGTTATGTCTCTAAAGCCATGTCCCTCTTTTTCTCCTCCTTTGGCATCTCCCATATTACCGGGATACCTTACAACCCCGACGGCCAAGGTATAGTGGAAAGGGCAAACAGGACGCTGAAAACTCTCCTGCAAAAGCAGGGGGTGGGGAAGCGGGTCACGCAGTGCGCCCTAGACAAGGCAACGTACACCCATAACTTTCTATCTGTTGATCGGGAGACGGGACTCTCCCCCGCCATGCGGCAACTCTGCCACAGGTCCACGACCGTGGAACCCCGGCGCCATCACCCGCACGCACGCACTACGGGACGAGCGATGTGGCGTACTGTGGAGGGCGATTGGCGCGGTCCTGATCCGGTACCAATTCGGGGTCGAGGGTATGCTTGTATCTCCACAGGTGACGGCCCCGTTTGGATCTCCTCGCGACACCTCCGCCTCGTCGAGGAAGACGATGCCCAGCCGCAGGGGAAGTCCCAGCGCCCTGATTCCCCTCCTCCTCCCCCTCCTTCCCCTTCCCCTTCTTCTTCCCGGGGGCGCGGTGGGGAGGGAGGCCGGGACGCGGATTAACTGGACTGCTCTGGTAAATAGCTACCTGAAGGATGTTGAGGAGCAGAGCGGGGTTTGGAGGTGGGCCCTCCTCGCCAATGCGCCTTTGTTACGCATGGTCTCCTGGAGGGAGGACTCCCCCCAACTCTCATTTCAAGGGAACGTGACCAAGCTCACGGGCCAGCACCGGGGTCAGTCCCCAGACACTGACCAGCGTGAGATCCGTATTCGGGGCGCTATCTTGCGCAGCACTGGTCCCCCCATATGCTGGTACACCGGCAATGGGGCTTTCTCGAACCAGCCCGAGGTAACCCGATCTTGCTTGCGGTTGCTAAATTTCACTTATACGCTGGAAGTCAACATACCCCAAGGTCAGGGGCACCCCACGCACCGAAACCTTACCCTGCTGGGGATCCACGGCACACTTCAGTGCACCCCCGGCGGCACAAAATCCAGCGAGGGAAGCGGGGGGTATTTTGGCCCTATCCGAAATGCGAGCTCGCTCCCCGGTCCTGGGAGAATGTGCGCCGAGGGTCGGGGTGGGGTTTGGATGCCTCTAACTGACTGTTCCACGGGCATATTCCGCTGTATTCCCCATAATGATAACGGTACCCTCCTGCTCTCCTGGGATGACCACATTGGGGACCGCACATATACGGAGGCGGCCGCACCAGGGCTTTATGCGCTACCGTGGGGGACGCACCACCCCGGTCTCTGGAAAG
Organism: Tachyglossus aculeatus; assembly: GCF_015852505.1. Lineage (NCBI taxonomy): Eukaryota > Metazoa > Chordata > Mammalia > Monotremata > Tachyglossidae > Tachyglossus > Tachyglossus aculeatus. The sequence goes on along the minus strand of NC_052086.1, from coordinate 82,533,753 downwards.
CCTTTACTTCCCTACGCTCTTCCACCGCGACGGTCAGGGTCCGCTCGTGCGCCTGCCCTGACGGGGCAACGTGCCAGGATTACCCTCTCTCGGTGTATCGTATTATTTTCCGTGAGGGTCTGAACGTTTCCCTGCACTTGCAGGGCAGTTGTGCCGACCATGATTATGCCTTTCAAGGGAACGCCCTTATCCCTGCCCCTTACGCGCTTATAGCCTGCCCAAGTACTGATCCCAGCTGGAACCTTACTGCCTCCCGGTCGGCTTATGGCGACTTTTCCTTGTCCACCACGGGTTCCTCACAGTGCGTCCTTATGTCTCCGGCGCGACCCATGACCGCGGAGGGTGCGGCTGATTACGCCGTTTGGCTGGTTCGGCGGCCCCGCTACACCCTTATACCCGTTAAGTCCGCTGACCCTTGGTTTTCCCAGGCCTCCGACCATCGATGGCACACCCTAGCGATCCGCTTGCGCACCCGCAGGGAATTATTTGAGGCCATGCTGGGTATCGCGAACCTCGCGTTTTCCGCCTTCCAGGAATGGCAAATCCTGAATCTGTACGATCGGACTGGTTTCCTCGCGTCTCAGCTCTCGGCCTTCATGCACTCCACCCAACTGGCGTGGGGGGGTTCAGCGTCACCTGGACACTTCCCTGCAGCAGGAGCTGATCGGCCTTGAGCACGTGATCGAGCCGCTCGGCGACGAGGTTCGCCTCCTGTCCCTACGGCAGGCGGTGAAATGCGACTACCGGTATCGGCATGTCTGCGTGCTTCCGCTTCGCTGCAACGCCACCAACTCTTTGTTCCCTGCCTCCTGGGACGGAGTAAAGAAACACCTGGAGGGACTTTTCCTGGCCGCCAACGTGACCGGCGAGTTACAGGAACTGTGCCACCTTATTGACGAGCTCAACGCCCAGTCGCTGCGCTTCCCCAAGGATTGGGACGACCTCGGCCGCGGTGAGGACGCGGTAGAGGAACTTTGGGACTGGATCAAACATGTGACGCCAGGGGGATTGGCCCCTTGGCTGGTCTCGATCCTTGCCGCCACTGGGGGTGTTTTGCATTTGCTCATGTGCCTCCCGTGCCTCCTTCGTCTCTTTTGCTCCATTCTTGCTCGGGTGGTCCGCGAGCTTAAGGTCGAGATGCTCCCATTGCGCGGACGCCCTTAGCGGTCCCCGCCATAATGGGAGGGGGACACGTGGGGAGCGTGGGAAGGCGCCGAGACAGGGAGTATGTGCACACAAACCGTACCCAACGGCTCAAGGCCAAACAGACTCAACAACAGGAGATAAAGGGACCAGGGCAAGAAAAACAAGCTTGCACCTGCAAAGCTCAGAGGCAACCTCAAGGCCATATCCGCAGCCAGCGATGGTTGGCAACGGGTGGCTGGGGGCCAGCAAGAGCAAACGCTTCGTGATGGACAGAGCTGTTGCTAGGCTAGTGGCTGGAGGGTGGCGAGTGAGTGTGCTACATGGCCTGAGAAAATCCTGCCCCCGGGCAACGGGGGGTATAAGAGACGAACAAGACAAAGGGGGGCACACAGGTGCTCTCTCTCCCTCCCTTTCTCTCTCTCTCTCGTTCTCTCTCTCTCTATTAACCATGTAATCGCTGACAGCAAATAAACAGCAACCAAGCTTTGGACCTCTGGCTGACTCTTCCTGGTGTGAACGCGCGGCCTGCGTCCGGAGACGTCCGAAGACCCGGAGAGGGTAAGAACCCGAGAGTTGCCCGCGAAACCCCGGGGAGCAACGCCCTGGCCCAGGTACCCCTTTGCCTCCCTGCCCTGGTCCAGCTGTCTCCCAGCCCAGGTACCCCTCTGCCTCCTGGTTCTGGTCCTCTGCGTCCAGGCCCTGAACACTGTTTCCCGGCCCTTGTCCCGCAGTACCTGCCAGCCCTAGTCTCCCTCCACCTCCTGGCCCTGGCCCTTCTCTCTGTCCTGGCCCTGGGTCCCCTCTACCTCCAGGCCTTGGTACCCATGTCTCCTGACCCAGATAACACTCTCCCTCCTGGCCCTGGTCCCCCTCTGCCTTCCCAGCTCTGTTCCCCCCTCCCTCTAGGCTCTGGTCTCACTCTACCACCAGGCCCTGATTACTCTCTCGTTCCTGGCCCTAGGTCCCCTCTACCTCCTGGCCCTGGCCCCCTCTCCCCCGGCCCTGGTACCCCTCTGCCGCCTCCCAGCACTAGTCCTCTTCTGCCTTTCAGCCCTGGTCCCACTCTACTTTAGGGCCCGGGTCACCCCCAAGCTTCCGGCCCTGGTCCCCTTCTCCTTCCAGCCCTAGGTCCCCTCTACCTCACTTCCTTGGTCTCTATCTTCCACCCAGACCTGATCTCTCTCTGCCTACCGGTAGGGTGCCGCAATTCTTCGCAGCCCTCATCAACTTGTTCCACCCAGCCCTGGGTCCCCTCTACCTCCCAGCCCTGTTCCCTTGTCTCCGGACCCAGGTACACCTCTGCCTCTTAGCCTTGATTCCCCTCTGCCTCTCCGCCATGGTCCACATCTACCTCCCGTCCCTGGTCCCCTCCTGCCTCTCAACCCTGATCCCCCCTGACTCTTGGCCCTGGTCCCCTTCTCTCCCGGCCCAGGTACTTCTCTGTCTCCCGGACCTAGTCCACCTGGCTCCCAGCCCAGATACCCTCTGCCTCATGGTCCTGGTCCTCCTCTGTCTCCAGGCCCTAATCCCACTCTACCTCCAGGCGCTGGTCCCTCTGTGTCTCCTGGCCCTGGTCTCCCTCAACCTTCAGGCAATTGGGTCTCTCTCTAGCCTAGCCCGGGATCCTCTCTACCTCCCAGCCCTGGTCCCCCTGTCTCCCGGCCTAGGCACCTCTCTACCTCCCAACCCTGGTCCCCAGGTCTCCTGGCCCAGGTACCCCTCTGCCTCCTGCCCCTGGTCCCCCTCTGCCTCCTAGCCTTGGTCCCCATCTGTCTCCCAGCCCTGGTTCGCCTCTGCCTGCATATCCCGGTTCCCCCTGCTTATCTGCCCCGATCCCCCTCTGCTTCCCGGCCCTGGACCCCGTCTCTTGGGCCATGTACCACTCGGCATCCTGGCCCTGGCCCCCTCCATTTCCCTCCTTGCCCTGGTCACCCACCGCTTCTCGGCCCTGGTTCCTTTCTGCCTCCCTGACAAGGTACACCTCTGCCTCGTGTCCCAGGTACCCCTCTGGCTCCCGGCCTTGGTCCCCCCTTGCCTCCAGGCCCTGGTTCTCCTCTGCCTCCTGGCCCTGTTCCCCCTCTGCCTCCTGGCCCTGGTCACTCTGTGCCTCCCAGCCCTACTCTCCTTGTCTCCTATTACCTTGGGTCTCCTCTACCCGTCCTGGCCCTGGGTCCACTCAACATCCCGGCCCAGGTACCACTCTACCTTCCGGCTCTGGTCCCCCGTCTTCTGATCCAGGACCCCTCTGCCTCCCAGTTCTGGTCCCCCACTGCGTACCTGCCCTGGTCCCTCCCGCCTCTCAGTCCTGGTCCCCCTCTGCATCCCAGCCCTGAACCCCGTCTCCCAGCCCAGGTACCCCTTTTCCTCCCGGCTCGGTTTCCCCCCTACGTCTCGGCACTGGTACCCCTCTGCCTCTGGGCCGTGGTCCCCCACTGCCTCTCGTCCCTGGTCCCTCTGTCTATGAGCCCAGGTACCCCTCTACCTCCCGGCCCGGGTTCCCCTGTCTCCCGGCCCAGATACCTCTCAACCTCCCGACCTGGTCCCCGGGTCTCCTGGCCCAGGTAACCCCTCTACATCCCGGCCCTGGTCCCCCGTCTCCTGGACAAGGTACCCCACTGCCTCCTGGCCCTGGTCTCCCTCTGCTGCTCGGCCCTGGTCTCCTTCTGCCTCCCCGCCCTGGTCCCCCTCTGCCTCCCAGCCTTTGTCCCTCTGTGCCTCCCAGCCCTGGTCTCCCTCTACTTTCAGGCCCTGGGCCCTCTCTCCTTCCCAGCCCAGGGTCCCCTCTACCAACCAGTCCTGGTCCCCATGACGTCGGGTCCAGAGGTACCGCACTACGTCCCAGCCATGGTCCTTTTGATTCCCGGTTCAGGTACCCCTCAGCCTCCCGGCCGTGGGTCACCTCCAGCTCCCAAGACAGGTCCCCTTCTGCCTCCCTGTCCTGGTAACTCCCGCCTCTCAGACCTAGTCCCCTTCTGCCTCCCAGCCAAGGTGCCCCTCTGCCTCTCGGCCGTGGTCCTCCTCTGCCTATCGGCCCTGGTCTATCTGTCACCAGGCCCAGATATCCCTCTGCCTCCCTGCCCTGGTCCCCCTGTCTTCTGGCCCAGGTAACCATCTGCCTACCGGCCTTGGTCTCCTTCTGCCTTCAATCAATCAATCAATCAATCAATCAATCGTATTTATTGAGCACTTACTGTGTGCAGAGCACTGTACTAAGCGCTTGGGAAGTGCAAGTTGGCAACACATAGAGACGGTCCGTACCCAACAGTGGGCTCACAGTCTAGAAGGGGGAGACAGAGAACAAACCAAACCTATGAACAAAATAAAATAAATAGAATAGATATGTACAAGTAAAATAAATAAATAAATGAATAGAGTAATAAATACGTACAAACATATATACATATATACAGGTGCTGTGGGGAAGGGAAGGAGGTAAAGCGGGGCGGATGGAGAGGGGGGAGGGGGAGAGGAAGAAGGGGGCTCAGTCTAGGAAGGCTTCCTGGAGGAGGTGAGCTCTCAGTTGGGCCTTGAAGGGAGGAAGAGAGCTAGCTTGGCCGATGTGCGGAGGGAGGCCATTCCTCCCGTTCCTGGTACCCCTCTGCCTTCTGACTCCGGTCCCCCTCTGTCTCCCGGGCCTGGTCCCTCGTCTACCGGCCCGGGTATCCCTCTACCTCTTGGCCCGGGTCCCCCCTGTCTCTCCGCCCAGGTACCGCCTGCCTCCCGGCACTGTCTCTTATACCTTCCCGCCCTGTTCCCCCTCTGCCTCCCGGCCCTGGCACGCCTTTGCCTCTCTGTCCCGGCCTGGGGTCCTCTCTACTACCCGGCCTAGCTCCCCCCTCTGCCTTCTGGCCCTGATCCACCTTTGCTTCCCTGCCCTGTCCGCCCTCTGCCCTTGGCTCCTGGTCCCCCTTTACTTCATGGCCCTGGTCCCCCTCAACCTTCTAGCTCTGGTAATATTCCCCCTCCGGCCCATGGTCCCTTCTACCTCCCTGCCTTGGTCCCCATCTTCCACCTGGACCACACTGGTGACCCGGTTCTTCCCAGCCCTCGTCGCCTTATACCTCCCGGCCAGGTCCCCCTCTGCCTACTGTCCCTGGTCCCTGGATCCCTGCCAGCACTGGTCTCCCTCAATCTCCAGGCCCTGGCCGCTCTCCTCGTCCCTGCCATGGTTATCCTCTATCTTCCAGCCTAGGTGCCCCTATCTCCTGGACCACGTAACCCTCTGCCTCCTAGCCCTGGTCCCGCTCTGTCTTCATGCAATGGTCCCCCTATGCCTCCCGGCCCTGGTTCCCCGTTCTACCAGTCCTGGTCTCCCTCTACCTCCAGGCCTTGGCCGCTCTCTCCGTCCTGGCCCTCGGACCCTCTACCTCCTGATCTAGGTCCCCATATCTCCCGGCCCAGTTCACGCTCTGCCTCCTGGCCCTGGTCACCCTATCTCCCGGCTCAGGTACGCCTCTGCCTCCTGGCCCTGGTCCCCCACTGCCTTCCCACCCTTGTCCCCCTCTGCTTCCCGGCCCTGGCCGGCCTCTGCCTCTCTGTCCTGGTTGTCCCCCGCCTCTCGGCCCTGGTTCCCCTCTGCTTCTCAGCCCGAGTCCCACTGGATCCCGGCACAGATACCCCTCTGCCTCCTGGCCCTGGTCCCCACTGCCACGTCCCTGGTTCCCCTGTGACTGCCAGCCCTAGTTCGCCTTTGCTTCCGAGAACAGGGGGGGACAAGGGCAGGGAGGCAGAGGAACCCCTCGGCCTGCCGGCCCTGGTCCCCGTTTCCCAGCCCTGATCCCCCTCTGCCTCCTGGCGCTGGTCCCACTCTGCCTCCCGGCCCTGGTCACCCTCTGCCTCCCGGCCCTGGTCCCCCATCTCCCGACCCAGGTGACTATCTACCTCCTGGAACTGGTCCTCCTCTGCCTCCAGGCCCTGGTCCCCTCGGCTTCCCTTCCATTGTCCCCCCGCCCCCGCTTCTTCGCCCTGGTCCCCCATCTCCTGGCCGAGGTACCTCTCTGCCTATTTTACTTGGACATATTTACTATTCTATTTATCTTGTCAATGATGTGCATGTAGCTATACTTCTATTTATACTGATGACTTGACACCTGACCACGTTTTGTTTTGTTGACTGTCTCCCCCTTCTAGACTGTGAGCCCGTTGTTGAGTAGGGACCGTCTCTATATGTTGCCAACTTCTTCTTCCCAAGAGCTTAGTACAGTGATCTTCACACAGTAAGCGCTCAATAAATACGGCTGAATGACTAGTTCTTGTCCCCGACTGCTGCCCTGCCATGGTACTCCTCGGCCTCCCGGCCCTGGGTCCCCTCAACCTCCAGTCACTGGTCCCACTCTGACTCCCGCACATGGTCTCCCTCTCCCTCTCTGCCCTTGTCCCCCCAAATTCTCGGCCCTGGTCCCCCTTTTCCTTCCGGCCCAGGTACAACTCTACCTCCTGGCCCTGATCCCCCTCTACCTCCCGGACCTGATCCTCCTCTACCTCCCGGCCCTGGCCCGCCGTCTCCTGGTCCAGGTACCCTTCTAAATCCTGGTCCTGGTCCCCCTATGACTCCTCGCCCTGGTCCAATTCTGCCTCCCGGCCTTGGACCCCCTCTGCCTCCCTGTTCTGGCCCCCCCCGCTTCTCGTCCCCTGGTCCCCCTCTGACCTTCGCCCTAGTTCCCCTTTACTTCCGAGAAGCGGGGGAGTGATAAGGGAAGGGAGGTAGATTTAATCCTCTGCCTGCCGGCCCTGGTCCCCGTTTCCTGGCACTGGTTCCCCTCTGCCTCCCGACCCTGGGCCCCTCTGCCTCCTGGCCCTGTTGCCCCTCTACCTCCAGGACCTGGTCCCCCTCTGCCTCCCTACCCTGGTTACTTTGAGCCTACAGGCCCTGACCTCCCTCTATGTCCAAGCCATTGGGTCTCTCTCCGTCCCAGCCATGGGTCCCCTTTACCTCCCGGCCCTCGTCCCCCTGTTCTGCCAGCCACGGTCTCCCTCTACCTCCAGGCCAAGGCTCCTCTCTCCATCCTGGCCCTGGGACTCTCTGCCTCCTGGCCTAAGTCCCCCTGTCTTCCGGCCAAAGTACCCTGTCTGCCTCCCTGCCTTGGTCTCGCCTTGCCTCACGTCCCTGGTCCCCCACTGACTTTTAGCCATAGTTCCCCTTTATTTCCGAGACGTGGGGAGGGGGGAGACAAGAGCAGGGAGGCCGAGGCTCTAGTTCCCCTTATTTTGGAGAAGCTGGGAGGACAAGGACAGGGAGGCAGAGGTACCCCTCTGCCTCCCGGCCCTGGTCACAGTTTCCCGGCCCTGGTCCCCCTCTGCCTCCCAACCCTGGTGCCCCGTCTCTGGGCCCAGGTACCCCTTTGCCTCCTGGCCCTCGGCCCTCTCTAAACTCAGGCCCTGGTCACTGTCTGACTCCTGGCCCTGCACCCTTTAGGCCTCCCGGTCCTGCTCTCCCTCTCCCTCCAGGTCAGTGGGTCTCTCTGTCGCAGCCATGGGTCCACTCTATGTCCCGGCACTGGTCCCCCTGTTCTGCCTGCCCTGGTTTCCCTCTACCTCCAGGCCCTGGCCCCTCCCTCCTTCCCGGCCCTGGGACGCTTTACCTCCCGGCCTAGGTCCCCCCTGTCTCCCGGCCCAGGTACCTCTCTTCCTCCCTGCCCCGTTCCCCTTTTCTCCTAGCACAGGTACCCCTCTGCCTCCTGGCCCTGGTCCCCTTCTGCCTTCCCGCCCTGGTCCCCCTTTGCTTCCCGGCCCTGGTCTGTCTCTGCCTCTCTGACACGGTCGCCACCTGCCTCTTGGCCCTGGTTCCCCTCTGCTTCTCAACCCTAGTGCCCCTGTCTCCTGGCACAGGCACCCCTTTGCCTTCCGGCCCTAGTCTCCCAGTATCCGGCCTAGGTAATCCTCTGCCTCATGGCCCTGGTCCCCCTCTGCCTCCCAGCCTTTGCCCACCCTGCTTCTCGGACCTGGACCCCTTTGCAGCCCAGCCCATGTCCCTCTCTGCCCCCTGGCCCTGGTCCCCTATCTCCTGGCTCAGGTACCCCTCTGCCTCCTGGCACTGGTCCCCTACTGCCGCTCTTTCCTGGTTCCCCTCTGCCTTCTGGCCCTGGGTCCCCTCTACCTCCCGGCCCTTGACCCCTCTCTCCTGGCCGAGGTGCCTTCTAAATCCTGGCCCTGGTCGCCCGCTGCTTCCCGGCCCTAGTTCCCCGCTGCCTCCCTGCCCTGGACCCGCACCCCCCCGGCCTCTCATTCCTGGTCCCCCTCCGACTTTTGGGCCTAGTTCCCTCTACTTCTGAGAAGTGTGGGGGGCAAGGGCAGAGAGGCAGAGGTACCCTTCTGCCTCCTGGTCCTGATCCCCCTCTACCTCCCGGCGCAGGTCCCCCTCTGCCTCGCGGCACTGGTCCCTTTGAGCCACCCATCCCTGGTCTCCCTCTAGATCCAGGCCACTGGGTCTCTCTCCGTTCCGGCCATGGGTCCCCTCTACGTCCTGGCCCTGGTCCCCTGTTCCTACCAGCCCTGTTCTTTCTCTACATCCAGCCCTGGCCCCTCTCTCGTCCCGGCCCTGGGACCCTCTACCACTTGGAATAGGTCCACCTGTCTCCCGGCCCAGCTACCCCTCTGCCTCGGGGCCCTTGTCCCCCTGGTCCCCCATTGCCGGCCTGCCCTGGTCCCCCATTGCGGCCGTGCCCTGGACCCCTCTGCCTCCTGGCTCTGGTACCCCGTCTACCGGCCAAAGTACCCCTATGCCTCCTGGCCCTGGTACACCCCTGCGTCCCTGCCCTGGTCCCCCTCTGACTCCAGGCACTGGCTCTCCTCCAACTCCCGGCCCGGGTGCCTGTTCTGCCAGCCATGGTCTCCCTCTATCTCCCAGCCCTGGGTCCCCTCTACCTCCCAGCCTAGGCTCCCCCATCTCCCAGCCCAGGAACACCTCTGCCTCCTGGCCCTCGTCCCCCTCTGCCACCAGACCCTGGTCCCCGTCTGCCTCCCGGCCCTGATCCCTTTTAACCTCCCGGCCCCGGTCTCCGTCAACCTCCAGGCCACGAGGTTTCTCTCTGTCCCGGCCATGGCTCCCCTCTAACTCCCGACCCTCCTCTCCCTGTTCTCCCAGCCCTGGTCTCCCTCTACCTCCAGACCCTGGCACCTCTCTCCATCCCGGCCCTGGGACCCTTCACCTCCCGGCCTAGTTCCCCCTGTCTCCCGGCCCTGGTCCCCCTCTGCTTCCCGGTCCTGGCGGGCACCTGCCTATCTGATATGCTCACCCCTTGCGTCTTGGACCTGGTTCCCCTCTCCTTCTCAGCCCTAGTCCCCCGCCTCCCGGCACAGGTACCCCTCTGCCTCCCTGAACAGGTACCTCTCACCCTGCTGGCCCTGGTCCCCCTCTGTCTCTTGGTCCTTGTCCCCCATCTACCGGCCCCGCTACCTCTCTGTCTCCTGTCCCGGGTCCCACTCTGCCCCCAGGCCCAGGTCCTGCTCTGCCTCCCGGCCCAGGTCCTGCTCTGCCTCCCGGCCCTGGTACCTCTCTGCCTCCCGACCCTGGTCCCCCTGTCTCATGGCACAGTTACCCCTCTACTTCCAGGGCCTGGTACCAATGTCTCCGGCCCAGGTACCCTTTTGCCTCCCGGCCCTTGTCCCCTTCTGCCTCTCTGCCCTGGTCCCCCCGGCTTCTCGGCCCCAGTCACCCTCTGCTTCTTGGTCCTGGTCCCGCTCTGATGCCCTGCCCTGCCCCCCAACCCCTCTTCTCGGCCCTGGTCCCCCTCTACCTCCTGGCCGTTGTCCATGTCTGCCTTTCAGCACTGGTCCCACTTTACTCTCTGGCTCTGGTCCCCCTCGACCTTCCGGCCCTGGTCCTCTTCTCCCTCTAGTTCACCTCTACCTCCCTGCCTTAGTCCACATCTTCCATCCGGACCTGCTCCCTCTCTGCCTACCGCCATGGTGCCCCGGTACTTCCCAGCCCTCGTAGCCTTGTACCTCTGGGCCCTGGTCACCCTCTGCCTCTGGGCCCTGGTCGCCCCGTGACTGTCAGCCCTTGTCACCATCTAGCTACTGGCTCTGACCCTTCTCTCCCTCCCAGCCCTGGGTCCCCTATTCATTCGTTCATTCCTTCATTCAATCACATTTATTGAGTGCTTACTGTGTGCAGAGCACTGCACTAAGCGCTTGGGAAGTACACGTTGGCAACATATAGAGACGGTCCTTACCCAACAGCGGGCTCCCAGTTACCCCTCTGCCTCCCGGCCCTGGTACCCCTGTCTCCCAGACCAGGTATCCCTCTGTCGTCTGGCTCTGGTCTGCCTCTGACTCTGAACTGGTCGCTCCCTGCCTCACGGACCTTGTCCCCCTCAGTTTCTCAACCCTGGACTCCCTGTCTCCCGGCCGAGGTAACCCTCTGCCTCCCAGTAATGGTCCCCCTGTCTCCCGGCCCAGCTAACCCTCTGCCCCCCACTAATGGTCCCCCTGTCTCCCGGCCCAGGTCCTCACATCTACCTCCTGGCCCCGGTGCCCCTCTGCCTCCCCACCCTGATCTTCGTCTGCATCCCGAATCTGGTCCCTCTGTGCCTCCCGGCCCTGGTCTCCCTGGACCTCCAGGCCTTGGTCCCTCTCTCCATCACGGTCCTGGGTCACCTCACCCTCCAGGCCTTGGTTCCCGTTTCCCGAGCCAGGTACACCCCCCCCCCACTTCCTAGCCCTTATGCTCTCTACCTCCAAGCCCTAGTCTCCCTTGGCCTCCCGGCTCTTGTCCCCCTCTGCCTCCCTGCCCTTGTCGCCCCCGCTTTTCTGCCTTGGTCCCCCTTTGCTTCCTAACCCTGGTTCCTTGGTCTCCCAACTCTGGTCCCCCTCTGCCTCCCCACACTGGTCCCCTTCTAACTCCCATCTGTTGCCCCCCTCTGCCTGCCCTGGTCCTCCCCTGCCTCTCGGACCTGGTTCCCCTCTGCTCATGGCCCTGGTCCTCCTCTGCCTTCAGGCCCACGTACCCCGCTGCAACCTGGACCTTTTCCCCCTCTGCATCCAGGCCCTGGTCCCTCTGTCTCCCGGCCCAGGTACCCCCTCTGCCACTGGGCTCTGAACACCCTCTGCCTCCCTGCCCCGGTCCCCCCGCCGCTCAGCCCTGATTCCCCTCTGCCTCCCAGCACAGGTACCCTGCTACGTCCTGGCCCTGGTCCTACTCCACCTCCGGGCCCTAGTTCCCCCTTTCTCCCTGCCCAGGTACCCTTCTGCCTCCTGACCCTGGTCCCCCTCTGACTGCTGGCCCTTGTTCCCCTCTGTCGTTCCCACTGGTCCAGCTTTACTTTCTGGCCCTGGTACCCCCCGACCTTCTGGCCCTGGTCCCTTTCTCCCTCCAGCCCTAGGTCCAATCTAACTCCCTGCCTTGGTCCCCATCTTCTGCCCGGACCTGGTTGTCCTCTGCTTACCGGCATGAGTGCCCCGGTTACTCCCAACCCTCGTCGCCTTGTATCTCTCGGCCTTGGTCCCCCGTGTCTACCGGCACTGGTCCCCTTGTACCTGCCAGCCCTGGTTTCCCTCTTCCTCCAGGCCCTGGCCCCCCTCTCCGTCCCGGCCCTGGATCCCCCTAACCACCAGCCTAGGTGCCCCTGTCTACAGGCCCAGGTACCCCTTTGCCACCCAGCACTGGTCCCCCTCTCCCTCTCTGCCCTTGTCCCCCCCACTTCTCGGACCTGGTCTCCTTTGCCTCCTGTCCCTGGTTCCCCTCTGCCTCCCGTCCCTGGCCCATCGTCTCCAGGCCCGGGTACCACTCTGCCTCCTGACCCTGGGTCCCCCTGCCTCCTGGCCCTCCTCCCACTCAGACTCCCTACCCAAGGCACACCCTGCCTTCCGCCCCGGGTCCCCCTCTACCTTCCGGCCCAGGTCCAACCCTCCTCTTGGCCCTGGTACCACCTGCTACCGTGCCCTGGTCCCCCTCTGCCTCTCGTCCCTGGTTCCCCTAAGCCCGCCAGCTCTAGTTCCCCTTTAGTTCCAAGAAGCCGGGGGACAAGGGCAGGGAGGCAGAGGAACCCCTCTGTCTGGCGGCCCTGGTCTCCGCTTCTCGGCCCTGGTCCCTCTTTGCCTTCCGGTTCAGGTACTGCTCTGCATCCTGGCCTTGGTCCCCATTTTCCTCCCAGCCCTGGTACCCCGTCTCCCGGCCCAGGTATCTCTCTGCCTCCTGGACCTGGCCCCCCACTCCCGCCCTGCCATGGTCCCCCCTCTGCCTCCCGGCCCAGCATCCCCTCAACCTCCCAGCCCTGTTCCCCCAGTTTCCTGGCCCAGGTACCCCTCTGCCTTCCCGCCCTGGCCCCCGTATGCTTCCCGTCCCTGGCCGGCCTCTGCCTCTCTGACCTGATTGCCCCCCGCTTCTCGGCCCTGGATCCCCTCTGCTTCCCTTACCTAGTCCCACTGTCTCCCGGCCCAGGTACCCGGTCCCCCTGGTCCCCCTGTCTACCAGCCCTGGTCCCCCTCTGTCTCCCGCCCATGGTTCCCCTCTGCCTCCCTGATCTTGTCCCCCCTGCTTCTCGGCCCTGTTCCCCCTCTGCCTCCGGTCCCAGGTACCCCTCTGCCTCCCTGCCCCGGTCTCCCTCTACCTCCAGGCCACTGGGTCTCTCTCTGTCCCGGCCATGGGTCCTGTCTACATCCAGGCCCTGTTCCCCCGTTCTACCTGCCCTGGTCTCCCTCTACCTCCAGGCCCTGGGCCCTCTCTCCTTCCCAGCCCTGGTTGCCCTTCTTCTTCCCGATCCTGGTTCCCCTCTATCTCCCGGCCCTGGTCCCCTCCTGCCTCTCGACCCCAGTCCCCCTCTGCCTCCCGGCCCCGGTCCCCCTCTGCCTCCCAACCCTGGTCCCCTCCTGCCTCTCGGCCCCAGTCCCCCTCTGTCTCCCAGCCCTGGTCCCCTTCTGCATCCCCGCCCTGGTCCCCTCCTGCCTCTTGGCCCTGTTCCCCTTGTCCCCCAGCCCAGGTAAGATTTTGCCTCCCTGCCCCGGTCCCCCTCTGCCTCCAGGCCCTGATCACCGTCTACCTCCCGGCCCTGGACCTTCTGCGCTTCCAGGTCCTGGTCTCCCTCTACCTTCAGGCCCTTGGGTCTCTATCCTTCCCGCCCTGGGTCTGCTCTACCTCCCTGCCTGATCCCCCCATCTCCCGGCTCAGGTACCTCTCTACCTCCCGACCCTGGTTCCCAGGTCTCCTGGCCCAGGTACCCTTCTGCCTCCTGGCCCTGGTCCCCATCTGCCTCCCGGCCCTGGTCCCCCTCTGCCTCCCAGTCCTGGATCCCCCTGCCTCTCGGCCCTGGTCCCCCTATTCCTCCCAGTCCTGGATCCCCCCGCCTCTCTGCCCTGGTCCCCCTCAGCCTCTCGGCTCTGGTCCCCCTCTGTCGCCGTGCCATGGTCTCCTTATGCCTCTCGAACATGGTCCCTCTGTGCCTTCCAACCCTGCTCTTCGTACTACAACCAGGCCCTTGGGGTTCACTCCGTCCCGGCCCAGGGTCCCCTCTACCTCCCGGCCCTGGTCCCCCTCTGTCTCCCGGCCCAGGACCCCTTCTCCCAGCCCAGGTACCACCTGCCTCCCGGCCCTGGTCCCCCTCTGCTTCCCAGCCCTGGTCACCTTCTACCTCCAAGCCCTCGGGGCACTCACCGTTCTGTCCCGGGGTCCCTTCTACCTGGTCCCCTTGTCTCCCAACCAATGTACCCCTATGCTTCCTGGCCCTGGTTCTCCTCTGCTTCCCCGCCCTGGACCACCTCTGCCTCCCATCCCTGGTCCCCCTCTGCCTCCCGGCCCAGGTAGCCCTATGCCTCCTGGCCCGGGTCCCCCTTTGCCGCCCTTTCCTGGTCCCCCTCGGTGCCTCCCGGCCCTGGTCTTCTACCTCCAGTCCCATGGGTCTCTCTCCGTCCTGGCCCTGGGTCCCCTCTACCTCCTGGCCCTGGTCCCCCTGTCTCCAGAGCCAGGTTGCCCTCTGCCTGCCTGCCCTTGTTCCCTCCGCTTTTCGACTCTGGTCCCCTTTTTTCCTCTAGGCCCACGTACCCCTCTGGCTCCTGGCCCTGGTCCCCCTCTGCCTCCCAGCCCGGGTCCCCCTCTACCTCCATGCCCTGGTCCCCCCCCTCGTCTTGGCCCGGGTCCCCCCTACCACCCTTCCCGGGTCCCTCTCTGCCTCCCATCCCTGGTTCCCCTGAGCCTGCCAGCCCTTGTTTCCCTTTAGTTCCAGGAAGCAGGGGGACAAGGGCAGGGAGGCAGAGGAACCCCTCTGCCTGCCGGCCCTGGTCCCCACTTCTCGGCCCTAGTCACTCATTGCCTTCTGGCCCAGGTACCGCTCTGCTCCTGGCCTTGGTCTCCCTCTTCCTCCCGGCCCTGGTCTCTAAGTGCTTGGGAAGTACAGGTTGACAACATATAGAGACGGTCCCTACCCAACAGCGGGCTCACAGTCTAGAAGGGGGAGACAGACAAAAAAAACCATATTAACAAAATAAAATACATAGAATAAATATGTACGAATAAAATAAATTAATGAATAGAATAATAAATACGTACAAACATATATACATATATACAGGTGCTGTGGGGAGGGGAAGGAGGTAAGGCAGGGGGGATGGGGAGGGGGAGGAGGGGGAGAGGAAGGAGGGCGCTCAGTCTGGGAAGGCCTCCTGGAGGAGGTGAGCTCTCAGTAGGGCTTTGAAGGGAGGGAGAGAGCTAGCTTGGCGGATGTGCAGAGGGAGGGCATTCCAGGCCAGGGGGATGACGTGGGCCGGGGCTCGACGGCGGGACAGGCGAGAACGAGGCACAGTGAGGAGATTTGCGGCAGAGGATCGGAGGGTGTGGGCTGGGCTGTAGAAGGAGAGAAGGGAGGTGAGGTAGGAGGGGGCGAGGTGATGGAGAGCCTTGAAGCCGAGGGTGAGGAGTTTTTGCCTCCTGGCCTCCTGGTCGTCGTCCCCGTTTCCTGGCCCAGGCACCCCTCTGCCTCCCGACACCTGTCCCCCTCTGCCGCCCTGCCCTGGTCCACCCCTGCCTCTCGGCCCTGGTCTCCCTCTACCTCCAGGCCCTGGCCGCTCTCTCGGTCCCGACCCTGGGTCCCCTCTATCTACCGGCCCTGGTCCCCCAATTTCCCAGTCCAGGTACCCCTCTACCTCCCGGCCCTGGTCTCCCTCTGGCTCCCTGCCCTGTTCCCCCCGGCTTCTCAGCATCCGTAACCCTTTTGCTCCAGGCTCAAGTGCCCCCCGAGCCTCCTTGCCCTGGTCCCCCTCTGCCTCCCAGCCCTGGTTGGCCTTCTCCCCCCACCAGGTACCCCTGTGCCTCCCGGCCCTGGTCCCCCTTTGACTCCCGGCCCTGGCCCCCCCGCCCGTCTCTCAGTCCTGTTTCCCCTCTGCCACTCGGCCCTGGTCCCCCTCTGCTGCTCTGCCCTGGTCCGCCTGACTGCCGGCCCAGGTATCCCTCTGCCTCCTGGCCCTGGTCCCCCTCTGCCTCCACGCCCTGGTGCCCCTCTATCTCCTGGGCCTGGCCCCTCTACTTCACTGCACTGGTTCCCCTCTATGAACCGGCCCTCATCCCCAAGACCTCCGGCCCAGGTACCCCACTACCTCCCGGCCCTGGTCCCTTTTTTTCCTGGTCCAGGTACCCCTCTGCCTCCTGGCCCTGGTCACCCTCTGCTTCCCATTCCTAGTTCCCCTCTGCGTCCCTGCCCTGGTCCCTCCCGCCTCTCAGACATGGTCCTCTTCTGCCTCCCAGCCTATATACCCCACTGAATCCAGGCATTGGTCCCCCTCTGCCTCCCAGCCCTGAACCCCGTCTCGCAGCCCAGGTGCCCCTCTGCCTCCCCGATCTGGTCACTCATTCTTTCATTCATTCATTCCACCGTATTCATTGAGCACTTACTATCTGCAGAGTACTGTACTAAGCGCTTGGGAAGTACAATTCGGCAGCATATAGAGACGGTCCCTACCCAACCACGGGGATGGGAGGAGCTGCGAGGGTGCCATTTGCTGGCCCACCTAGAGTCCTGTAAGACGGGCCCCGGCCCCAGGCAATCCCCACGCTCCATTGACTGGGCGGTGTCCCGGGAGGAGCTGTGAGGGCGCCCTCTGTTGCCCGAGCCCAGGAGCTGCAGGAGTGTCCCCGGCTCTAGCCGATCCCCACACTTCACTCATTTAAGGAGAGGGGGGAAACGGGAAGAGCTGTGAGGGCGTCCTCTGCTGGCCGAGATCGCGAGCTACAGGAGAATCTCCAACCCCGGCCAATCCCCAAGCACCAGTTGATTGGGGGGAATGGTGAGAGCTTCGAGAGCGGCCCCTGCGAGCCGACCTCACGAGCTTAAGGAGAATCCCTGACCTAAGCCGATTCCCAAGCACCAGTTAATTTGGAGGGTATGAGAGAAGCTGAGAGGGTGCCCTGTGTTGACCGAGTCCAAGAGCTGCAGGAGAATACCCGAACCAAGACAATCCCCGTACTCCACTGATTTGGGGGCAACGGGAGAAGCTGCGAGGGTGCCCTCTGCTGGCCGCTCCCTCGAGCTGCAGGGAAATCCCTTGCCCCAACCATAATGCGCCCCATCTAATGGGGGGGGGGGTATGGGATGACCTAAAAGGGCGTTCTCTGCTGACCGAGCCCAGGAGCTGCAGGACGGTCCCCGGCTCCAGGCGACCCCCACGCTTCACTAATTTTAGCAGGGGTAGGGAAATGGCAAGAGCTGCGATGGCGTCCCCTACTGGCCGACCTCGCGAACTGCAGGAGAATCCCCGACCACAACCAAGCACCAAGCACCTGTTGATTGGGGGGAACGGGGGAAGCTGCGAGGGCGCCCTCTACTGGCCCACCCAGAGAGCAGCAGGACGGGGCCCTGTCCTCGCCAATCCCCGCGATTCACTAAATGGAGGTTGGTCCGGGAGGAGCTGCGAGGGAGCCCTCTCTTGGCCGAGCCCTGGAGCTGCAGGTGGGTCCCCGGCTCCAGCTGATCCCCAGGCTCCACTCAGTTAAGAAGGGTGGGGAAACGGAGTTAGCTGCGTGGGCGTTCTCTGTTGGCCTAGCTCGCGAGCTGCAGGAAAATCCACGCACCAGTTGATTTGGAGGGGACGGGAGAAACTGGGAGGGCGCCCTCTGCTGACCGAGTCCAAGAGTTGCAGGGGAATCCCCGACCCCAGCCAATCCCAAGGCACCAGTTGATTGGGGGAAAAGGGAGGAGTTGCGAGGGTGTCCCCTCCTAGCCGACCTGGCGAGCTTAAGGAGATTCCCCGACCTCAGCCGATCCCCACGCACCTGTTGATTTGGACGGACGGGAGAAGAAGTAAAGGTGCCCTCTGCTGGCCCACTCAGAACCCGGCAGTACGTGCCCCGGCCCTGGCCAATCCCTGCCCTCCACTGAATGTGGGCTGGGCCGGGAGGAGCTGCGAGGGCGCCTTATGTTGGCCGAACCATGGAGCTACAAAACGGTCCCCCGCGTCAGCAAATCCCCGGGCTCCACTGAATTGGTTGTGGGACGAGAGAGGCTGCTAGGAGGCCCTCACTTGGCCGAGCCCAGGAGCTGAAGGACGGTCCTCGGCTCCAGCCGATCCTCACGTTCCACTAAGTTAACGAGGGGGGCGGGAAATGGGAAGAACTGCGAGAACATCCTCTCCTGGCCGAGCTCACGAGCTGCAGGAGAATCCCCGATCCCAGCCAATGCACAAACAACAGTTGATTAAGGGGAACGGGAGGAGCTGTGAGGGCGTCCTCTGCTGGCCGCGCTCGCGAGCTGCAGGAGAATCCCCGACCACAGATAATCCCCAAGCACCAGTTGATTTGGAGGGGACGGCAGAACCTGAGAGGGCGCCCTCTGCTGACCGAGTCCATGACCTGCAGAGGAATCCCAGGCCCGAGCAAATGCCCGCACTCCACTGATTTGGGGGCGACCGGAAAAGGTGCGAGGGCGTCCTCTGCTGGCCTAGCTCGCAAGCTGCAGGGAAATCCCTTGCCCCAACCAATCCACGCCCCTCTGAATGGGGCGGGGGGATGGGGAAAGGAGGACCTAGGAGGGCGTTCTCTGCGGGCCGAGGCCAGGACCTGCAGGAGGGTCCCCGGCTCCAGCCGATCCCCATGCTCCACTCAGTTAAGGAGGGGGGGGGGAAACGGGAAGTGCTGCGAGGGCGTCCTCTGCTGGCTCCGCTCACGAGCTGCAGGCGAATCCCGGACCCCAGCCAATCCCCCAGCACCAGTTGATTTGGGGGGACGGGAGGAGCTGCCAGGGGGCCCCCTGCTGGCCGATCTCGCGAGCTTCAGGAGAACCCCCGACTTCAGCTGATCCCCACGCACCAGTTGATTTGGACGGGATGGGAGAAGCTGAGATGGCGCCCTCTGCTGACCGAGTCCAAGAGCTGCAGGGGAATCCCCGGCCCCAGCCAATCGCAGCACTCCATTGATTCGGGGGCGACGGGAGAAGCTGAGAGGACGACATCTGCTGGCCGGGCCGTCGAGATGCTAGGAAATCCCTTGCCCAAACCAACCCGCGTCCCACTGAATGGGGGGTGAAAGGGGGCAGGACTACCTAGGAGGACGTTCTCTGCGGGCCAAGCCTAGGAGTTGCAGGAGAGTTCCCGGCTCCAGCCAATCCCCACGGTTCAGTCAGTCAAGGAGATGGGTTGAAATGGGATGAGCAGCAAGGGCGTCCTCTGCTGCACAAGCTCGCGAGCGGCAGGCAAATCCCCGACCCAAACCAATCCCCAAACGCCAGTTGATTGGGGGAACGGCAGGAGCAGCCAGGACGCCCTTTGCTGGCCCACCTAGAGCCCTGCAAGACTGGCCCCGAACCCAGGCATTCCCCGCACTCCACTGAATGTGTGGTGTGCCGGGAGGAGCTGTGAGGGCGCCCTCTGTTGGCTGAGCCCAGGTGCTGTAGGAGTGTTCCTGGTTGCAGCCGATCCCCACTCTCCAATGATTTAAGGAGAAGGAGGAAACGGGAAGAGTTGCGAGGGCGCCCTCTATTGGCCGAGCCCAGGAGCTACAGGACGGTCCCCATCTCCAGCCGATCCCCACGCTTCACACATTTAAGGAGAGGGGGAGAAACGGGAAGAGCTGCGAGAGCGTCCACTTCTGGCCGAGTTCACGAGGTGCAGGAGAATCCCCAAACCCAGGGGGAACGGGAGGAGCAGCGAGGGCGCCCTTTGCTGGCCCACCTAGAGCCCTGCAAGACTGGCCCCGAACTCAGGCATTTCCCGCACTCCACTGAATGCGTGTTGTGCCGGGAGGAGCTGGGAGGGGGCCCTATGTTGGCCCAACCCTGGAGCTGCAAAACGTTCCCCCACCCCAGGCAATCCCCGGGCTCGCTTGACCAAGACCAGGAGCTGTAGGACGGTCCCCGACTCCAGCAGATCCCCAGACTCCACTCATTTAACGAGAGGGGGCGAAATGGGAAAAACTGCGAGGGCGTCCTCTGCTGGCCGAGCTCGCGAGCTGCAGGAGAATCCCCGACCCCAGCCAATCCCCAAACAGCAGTTGATTAAGGGGAACGGGAGGAGCTGCGAAGGCGTCCTCTGCTGGCCGAACTCGCGAGCTGCAGGAGAATCACCCACCCCAGCCAATGCCCAAGCACCAGTTAATTTGGAGGGGACGGCAGAAACTGAGAGGGCGCCCTCTGCTGACCGAGTCCAAGAGCTGCAGGAAAATCTTTTACTTCAACCAATCCGCGTCCCACCGAAAGGGAGGAAGGGAGGAAGGGAGGAACTGCGAGGTTGCTCTCTGTTGGCCGATCACAGCAGCTGCAGGAGGGTCCCCGGTCCAGCATATCCTCACGCTCCACTCAGTTAAAAAGAGGGGGGAACATTAAAAGCTGTGAGGGCGTCCTCTGATGGCCAAGCTCGCAAACTGCAGGAGAATCCCCGACCTCAGCAAATCCCCAAGCACCAGTTAATTGGAGGGAACGGGAGGAGCTGCGTGGTCGCCCCCTGCTTGCCGACCTCGCGAGCTGCAAGTAAATCCCCGACCTTAGCCGATCCCCAAATACCACTTGAATTGGAGGGGACCGGAGACGCTGGGAGGGCGCCCTCTTCTGACCCAGTCCATGATCTGCAGGGGAATCTCCGGCAAGAGCAAATCCCCACAATCCACTGATTTGGAGACCACCGGAAAAGCTGAAAGTGTGCCATCAGCTAGCCGGGCCCGCAAGCTGCAGGGAAATTCCTTGCCCCAACCAACCCGCGCCTCACTGAATGGGGGTAGGGGGAGGGACAGGAGGAACTAGGAGGGCGTTCTCTGCGGTCTGAGCCCAGGCGGGAGTACCTGCGAGGGCACTCTCTTCTGGCCGAGCCCAGGAGCTGCAGAGGAATTCCCTGCCCCATGCAATCCCTACACTCCACTGATTTGGGGGAGATGGGAAAAGCTGCGAGGACGCCATCTTCTGACCAGGAAAGCAATCTGCTTTCCCTTGCCCCAACCAGTCCGCGCCCCACTGAATGGAGGGTGGGGGGAAAGGAGGACCTGCGAGGGCGCTCTCTGCTGGCCGAGCCCAGGAGATTCAGGAGTGTCCCCGGCTCCAGACGATCCCCACGCCTTACTCTGTGAAGAAGGGGAGGGGGAAAGGGGAAGCGCTGTGAGGGCATCCTCTGCTGGCCCAGCTCGCGAGCTGCAGGAAAATCCTCGAACCCAGCCAATCCCCAAGCACCAGTTGATTGGGCTGAACGGGAGGAGCTGCGAGGGCAACCCCTGCTGGCCCACCCAGAGCCCTGCAGGACGGGCCCGGCCTCAGTCAATTCCCACGCTCCACTGAATGGGTGGTGGGCCGGGAGGAGCTGCGAGGGAGCCCTCTATTAGCCGAGCCCAGGAGGTGAAGGATGGTCCCCGGCTCCAGCCTATACCCACGCTCCACTCATTTAAGGAGGGTGGGAATCGGGAAGAGCTGTGAGGACGTCCTCTGCTGGCCGAGCTCGCGAGCTGCAGGAAAATCTCTGACCCCAGCCAATCCCCAAGCACCAGTTGATTGAGGGGAATGGGGAGAGCCTCAAGAGCGCCCCGTGCTAGTCGACCTCACGAGTTTAAGGAGAATCCTCGAACTCAGCCGATCCCCAAGCACTCGTTAATTTGGAGGGTACACGAGAAGATGAGAGGGCGCCATGTGCTGACCGAATCCAAGAGCTGCAGGAGAATACCCGACCCAAGGCAATCCCCTCACTCCACTGATTTGGGGGCAACGGGAGAAGCTGCGAGGGTGATTTCTGCTGGCCGCTCCCCCGAGCTGCAGGGAAATCCCTTCCCCCAACCAATATGCGCCCTGCTTAATGGCGGGGGGACGAGAGGACCTACGAGGGCGTTCTCAGCTGGCCGAGTTCAGGAGCTTCAGGACGGTCTCCGGATCCAGGCGACCCCAACGCTCCACTCACTTTTGCAGGGGTAGGGAAACGGCAAGAGCTGCGATGGCGTCCTCTACTGGCCGACCTCGCTAGCTGCAGGAGAATCCCCGACCTCAGCCAATCCCCAAGCACCTGCTGATTGGGGGGAACGGGTGAAGCTGCGAGGGCGCCCTCTGCTCGATCACCCAGAGAGCAGCCGGACGGGGCCCTGTCCTCGCCAATCCCCGCGATTCACTGAATGGGGGTTGGGCCGGGAGGAGCTGCGAGGGGGCCCTCTTGGCCGAGCCCTGGAGCTGCAGGTGGGTCCCCAGCTCCAGCTGATCCCCACGCTCCACTCAGTAAAGAAGGGTGGGGAAACGGGAAGAGCTGCGAGGGCGTTCTCTGTTCGCCGACCTCGCGAGCTGCAGGAGAATCCACGACTTCAGTCGATCCCCAGGCACCAGTTGATTTGGAGGGGATGGGAGAAGCTGAGAGGGCGCCCTCTGCTGACCGAGTCCAAAAGCTGAAGGGGAATCCACGAACCCAGCCAATCCCAAGGCACCAGTTGATTGAGGGAAACGGGAGGACTTCCGAGGGCGCCAGGACGTGGCGCTCTCTGCTGGCCTAGCCCAGGAGCTACAGGAGGGTCCCCGGCACCAGACGATCCCCATGCTTCACTCAGTGAAGTAGAGGGGGGGAAACGGGAAGCACTGCGAGTTCGTCCTCGGCTGACCCAGTTCGCGAGCTGCAGAAAAATACCCAAACCCGGCCAATCACCAAGCACCAGTTGATTTGGTGGGGACAGAAGCTGAGAGGGCGCCATCTGCTGTCCGAGTCAAAGAGCTGCAGGGGAATCCCCGACCCCAGCCAATCCTAAGGCACCAGTAGATTGGGGGAAACGGAAGGAGTTCCGAAGGCACACTCTGCTGGCCCACACAGAGAGCAGCAGGACGGGGCTCTCTCTGCTGGCCAAGCCCAGTAGCTGCAGGAGGGTCCCCGGCTCCAGACGATCCCCATGCTTCACTCAGTGAAGTAGAGGGAGCAAACGGAAAGCACTGCGAGGGCGTCCTCTGCTGTCCCAGGTCGTGAGTTGCAGGAGAATCCCCGAACCCAGCCATTCACAACGTACAAAGCCCCATCCAATCCCAGCGCTCCACTGTATGCGGAGTGGGCCGGGAGGAGCTGCGAGGGCGCCTTCTGTTGGCCGAGCCCAGGAGCTGCAGGAGGGTAACCGGCTCCAGCATATCCCCATGCTCCACTCAGTTAAGGAGAGGGGGGGAAGTGGGAGGAACTGCGAGGGCGTGCTCTGCGGGTCCAGCTCGCGAGCTGCAGGAGAATCCCCGACCCCAGACAATCCCCAAGCACCAGTTGATTGGGGGAACGGGAGGAGCTGCGAGGGCGCCCGCTGCTCGCCCACCAGTAGCCCTGTAGGACCGCTCCCTTCCCCAGCCAATCCCAGCGTTTCACTGACGTGGAGGGGGGGGCGTGAGGAGCTGCGAGGGCACCATCTGATGGCTGAGCCCAGGAGCAGCAGGTGTGTCCACGGCTCCAGCCGATCCCCACGCTCCAATCATTTAAGGAGAGGGGAGGAATCGGGAAAAGCTGCGAGGGCGTCCTGTGCTGGACGAGCTCGCGAACTGCAGCAGAATCCCCGACCCCAGCCATTCCCCAAGCACCAGTAGATTGGGTGGAACGGGAGGAGCTGCGAGGGCGCACACTGGGGGAAGACCTCGCGTACTTCAGGAGAATCCCCGACCTCTGTCGATCCCCAAGCACCAGTCGAGTTGGAGGGGACCGGAGAAGCTGAGAGGGCGCCCTCTAAAAACCGAGTCCAAGAGCTGCAGGGGAATCCACGTCTTCAGCCAATACAGGCACTCCACTGATTTGGGGGCGACGGGAGAAGCTGCGAGGGCGCCATCTGCTGGCCTGCCCCGAGAGCTGCAGGGAAATCCTTTGCCCCAACCAATTCGCCCCCCACTGAATGCGGACGAAGGGAGTATCTGTGAGGGCGCCCTCTGGTGGCCGAGCCCATGAACTACAGGAGGGTACCCAGCTCCAGCATATCTCCATGCTCCACTCAGTTAAGGAGAGGGGGGAAACGGGAGGAACTGCGAGGGCCTCTTCTGCTGGTCGAGCTCTGGAACTGCAGGAGAATTCCTGACCCCAGCCAATCCCCAAGCACCAGTTAATTAGGGGGAACGGGAGGAGCTGCGAGGGCTCCCTCTGCTGGCCCACCCAGAGCCCTGCTGGACGGGCCAGGGCCCCCGTCAATCCGCGCGCTCCACTGCATGTGCGGTGGGCAGAGAAGAGCTGCGAGGGCGACCTCTGTCGGCCGAGCCCAGGAGCTGCAGGACTGTCCCCGGCTCCAGCCGATCCCCACGCTAGACTCATTTCAGGAGAGGGGGGGGAAACGGGAAGAGCTTCGAGGGTGTCCTCTGCTGGCCCTTGCCCCAAGCAATCCGCCCCACACACAATGCGGAGGAAAGGAGGACCTGCGAGGGCGCTCTGTGCTGGCCGAGCCCTGGAGCTGCAGGAGGGTAACTGCTTCCACCATATCCCCATGCTCCATTCAGTTAAGGAGAGGGGGGAAACGGGAAGAACTGGGAGGGAGTCTTCTGCCGGTCGAGCTCGCGAACTGCAGCAGAATCCCCGACCCCAGCCAATCCCCAAGTACCAGTTGATTAGGGGGAATGGGAGGAGCTGCGAGGGCGCCCTCTGCTCTCGCACCCAGAGCCCTGCAGGACGGGCCCCGGCCCCAGCCAATACCCGCTCTTCACTGAATTGGGGAAGGAGGGGAGGAGCTGCGAAGGCGCCCACTGTTGGCCGAGCCCAGGAGCTGCAAGAGGGAGCCCGGCTCCAGCTGCTCCCCACGCTCCACTCAGTTAAGGAGAGGGTGGAAAACGGGAAGAGCTGTGAGGGCGTCCTCTGCTAGCCGAGCCCGCGAGCTGCAGGAGAACACCTGACCCCAGCCAATCCCCAAGCACCATTTGATTGGGGGAACGGGAGGAGCTGCGAGGGCGCCCTCTGTTGGCCGAGCCCAGGAGCAGCAGGAGGGTCACCGGCTCCTGGCGATCCCCACGCTCGACTCATTTGAGGAGAGGGGAGGAATCGGGCAGAGCTGCGAGGGGGTCCTCTGCTGGACGAGCTCGCGAACGACAGCAGAATCCCCGACCCCAGCCATTCCCCAAGCACCAGTAGATTGGTGGGAACGGGAGGAGCTGCGAGGTCGCACTCTGCTGACCGACTTCGCGAGATTCAGGAGAATCCCCGACCTCAGTCGATCCCCAAGCACCAGTTGATTTGGACGGAATTGGAGAAGCTGAGAGGGCGCCCTCTAATAACCTAGTCCAAGAGCTGCAGGGGAAACCCCGTCCTCAGCCAATGCTCGCGCTCCACTGATTTGGGGAAGACGGTAGAAGCTGCGAGGGCGCTATTTGCTGGCCGGGCCCGCGAGCTGCAGGAAAATCCCTGGTCCCAACCAATCCGCCCCCGCCCCCACTGAATGCGGTGGAAGGGAGGACCTGTGAGGGTGCTCTCTGGTGGCCGATCCCAGGAGCTGCAGGACGGTACCGGGCTCCAGCATATCTCCATGCTCCACTCCGTTAAGGAGAGGGGGGAAACGGGAAGAACTGCGAGAGCCTCCTCAGCTGGTCGAGCTCGCAAGCTGCAGGAGAATCCCCGAACCCAGCCCAATGCTCAAGCACCAGTTGATTGGGGGGAACGGGAGGAGCTGCGAGGGCGCCCTCTGCTGTCCCACCCAGAACTCTGCAGGACGGGCCACGGCCCCTGCCAATCCCGTGCTCCAGTGGATGTGCGGTAGGCCGAGAGTAGCTGCGAGGGCGCCCTCTGTTGGCCGAGCCCAGGAGCTTCAGGAGGGTAACCGGCTCCAGCATATCCCCATGCTCCACTCAGTTAAGGAGAAGGGGGGAAGTGGGAGGAACTGCGAGGGCGTCCTCTGCTGGACCAGTTCGCGAGATGCAGCAGAATCCCCGACCCCAGCCAATCCCCAGGCACCAGTTGACTGGGGGGAACGGGAGGACCTGCGACGGCGCCCCATGCTGGCCGACCTCGCGAGCAGCAGGTGAGTCCCCGGCTCCAGGCAATCCCCAAGCATCAGTTGACTGGGGGGGATCGGGACGAGCTGCGAGAGCTCCCTCTGCTGCCCACCAAGAGCCCTGCAGGACGGGCCCCGGCCCCAGCAAATCCCCACGCTTCACTGAATTGAGGAGGGACGGGAGGAGCTACCAGGGCACCCTCTTTTGGCCGAGCCCAGGAGCTGCAGGAGGGTGCCCGGCTCCAGCTAATCCCCAAGCACCAGTTGATTGGGGGGAACGGGAGCAGCTGCGAGGAGGGCGTTCTCTGCTGGCCCACCCAGAGCCCTGCAGGACTGGCTCCGTCCACGGCCAATCCCGCGCTCCACTGAATGTCGGATGTGCCGGGAGGAGCTGCGAGGGCGCCCTCTGTTGGCCGAGCCGAGAGCTACAGGGGAGTCCCTGGCTCCAGCTGATCCCAACGCTCCACTCATTGAGGAAGAGGGGAGGAATCGGGAAGAGCTGCGAGGGCGGCCTCTGCTGGACGAGCTCGCGAACTGCAGCAGAATCCCTGACCCCAGCCAATCTGCAAGCAACAATGGATTGGCGACGGCGCCCCTTGCTTGCCGACCTCGCGAGCAGCAGAAGAAACCCCGACCCCAGCCAATCCCCAAGAAAGAGCTGATTGGGGGGAACAGGAGGAGGTGCGAGGGCGCCCTGTGCTGTCCTACTCAGAGCCCCTCAGGACAGGCCCCGGCCCTAGCCATTCCCCGCGCTTCACTGAATTGGGGAAGGATGGGAGGAGCTGCCAGGGCGCCCTATGTTGGCCGAGCCCAGAGCTGCAGGAGGGTGCCAGGCTCCAGCTGATCCCCACGCTCCACTCAGTTAAGGAGAAGGTGGGAAACGGGAAGAGTTGCGAGGGCGTCCTCTGCTAGCCGAGCGCGCCAGCTACAGGAGAACACCCGACCCCATCAGTCCCCAAGAACAAGTTGACTGGGGGGAACGGGAGGAGCTGCGAGGGCGCACCCTGCTGGCCGACCTAGCGAGCTTCAGGGGAATCTCCGACCTCAGTCGATCCCCAAGCACCAGTTGATTTGGCAGGGATGGGAGAAGCTGAGAGGGCGCTGTCTAATAACCGAGTCAACGAGCTGCTGGGGAACCCCCGTCCTCAGCCAATCACCGCACTCCACTGATTTGGGGGCGACTGGAGAAGCTGCAAGGGCGCCATCGGCTGGTCGGTCCCTCGAGCTGTGGGGAAATCCCTTGCCACAACCAATCCGCCCCCCACACAATGCGGAGGAAGGGAGGACCTGCGAGGGCGCTCTCTGCTGGCCGAGCCCAGGAGCTGCAGGGGGGTAACTCGCTCCAGCATATCCCCATGCTCCATTCAGTTAAGGAGACGGGGGAAACGAGAACTGCGAGGGAGTCCTCTGCTGGTCGAGCTCGCGAACAGCAGCAGAATCCCCGACCCCACCCAATCCCCAAGTACCAGTTGATTGGGGGGGAATGGGAGGAGTAGAGACGGCGCCTTCTGCTGTGCCACCCAGAGCCCTGCAGGACGGGCCCCGGCCCCAGGCAATCCCCACACTTCACTGAATTGGGGAAGGACGGGAGGAGCTGCGAGGGCGCCCTCTGTTGGCCGAGCCCAAGAGCTGCCGGAAGGTACTTGGCTCCGGCCAATCCCCACGCTCCACTCAGTTAAGGAGAGCGTGGGAATCGGGAAGATCTGCGAGGTCGTCCTCTGTTAGACGAGCCCGTGTGCTTCAGGTGAAGCCCCGACCCCAGCCAATCCCCAAGCTCCAGCTGATTTGGAGGGGACGGGAGAAGCTGAGAGGGCGCCCTCTGCTGACCGAGTCGAAGAGGTGCAGGGGAATCCCCGACCCCAGCCAATCCCAAGGCACCAGTTGATGGGGGGAAACGGGAGGAGTTGGGAGGACGTTCCCTCCTGGCCGACCTCGCGAGCTTAAGGAGATTCTCCGACCCTCAGCCAACCCCCACGAACCAGTTGATTTGGACGGACGGGAGAAGAAGTAAAGGTGCCCTCTGCTGGCCCACTCAGACCCCGACAGTACGTGGGCCGGCCCCGTCCAATCCCTGCCAAGCACTGAATGTCGGCTGGGCCGGGAGGATCTGCGAGGGCGCCTTATGTTGGCCGAACCATGAAGCTGCAAGACGGTCCCCCGCGCCAGCCAATCCCCGGGCTCCACTGAATGGGTTGTGGGAAGGGAGGGCCTGCAAAGAGGCTCTTGCTTGGCCGAGCCCAGGAGCTGAAGGACGGTCCCCGGCTCCAGCCGATCCTCACGCGCCACTAAGTTAACGAGAGAGGGGAAAATGGGAAAAACTGCCAGAGCGTCCTCTGCTGGCCGAGCTCGCGAGCTTCAGGAGAATCCCCGATCCCAGCCAATCCCCAAACACCAGTTGATTGAGGGGAACGGGAGGAGCTGCGAGGGCGTCTTCTGCTGGCCGAGCTAACGAGCTGCAGAATCCCTGACCACAGCCAATCCCCAAGCACCAGTTGATTTGGATGGGACGGCAGAAGCCGAGAGGGCGCCCTCTGCTGACCGAGTCCGTGAGCTGCAGGGGAAACCCTGGCCCGAGCATATGCCCGCACTCCACTGATTTAGGGGCGACCGGAAAAGCTACGAGGGTGTGCTATGCTGGCCAAACTCGCAAGCTGTAGGGAAATCATCATCATCATCATCATCAATCGTATTTATTGAGCACTTACTGTGTGCAGAGCACTGTACTAACCGCTTGGGAAGTACAAATTGGCAACATATAGGGACAGTCCCTAGCCAACAGTGGGCTCACAGTCTAAAAGGGGGAGATAAAACCAAACATACTACAAAATAAAATAGAATAGATATGTACAAGTAAATGTAATTGTCTTCTTTTAATCAGGGATAATGTTGGAATAAAGCCAGTAAATTGTGTGATTCTCAGCATGTGACAGTTGAAACACAATTGTGCCACGCAAGGAGCCCAGTTTCTAATTCAGATTCCCTTGACCCAACCAATCCACGCCCCTCTGAATGGGGGGGGTCGGGGACAAGGGGACCTAAGAGGGCGTTCTCTGCGGGCCGAGCCCAGGACCTCCAGTAGGGTCCCCGGCTCCAGCCGATCCACACGCTACACTCAGTTAAGGAGAGGTGGGGGGGAACGGGAAGCGCTGCGAGGGCGTCCGCTGCTGGCCCCGCCCACGAGCTGCAGGCGAATCCCCGACACCAGCCAATCCCCAAGGATCCAGTTGATTTGGGGGGACGGGAGGAGCTGCCAGGGCGCCCCCTGCTGACCGATCTCGAGAGCTGCAGGAGAACCTCCGAATTCAGCCGATCCCCACGCGCCAGTTGACTTGGAGAGAACGGGAGAAGCTGAGATGGCGAACTCTGCTGAGCGAGTCCAAGAGCTGCAGGGGAATCCCCGGCCCCAGCCAATCCCTGCACTCCATTGATTCGGGGGCGACGGGAGAAGCTGAGAATGCTCCATCTGCTGGCCGGGCCCTCGAGATGCAGGGAAATTTCTTGCCCCAACCAATCCGCGTCCCACTGAATGGGGTGGGGCCAGGACTACCTAGGAGGGTGTTCTCTGCGGGCCGAGCCCAGGAGCTGCAGGAGGGTCCCCGGCTCCAGCCGATCCCCACGCTCCACTCAGTTAAGGAGATGGGGTGAAACGGGATGAGCAGCGAGACCGTCCTCGGCTGCCCGAGCTCGCGAGCTGCAGGCAAATCCCCGACCCCTGCCAATCCCCAAACACCAGTTGATTGCGGGGAACGGGAGGAGCGGCGAGGGCGCCCTTTGCTGGCCCACATAGAGCCCTGCAAGACGGGTCCCAAACCCAGGCATTTCCCGCACTCCACTGAATGTGTGGCGTCCCGGGAAGATCTGTGAGGGAACCCTCTGTTGGCCGAGCCCAAGAGCTGTAGGAGTGTTTCAGGAGCAGCCGATCCCCACGCTCCACTCATTTAAGGAGAAGTGGGAAACGGGAAGAGTTGCGAAGGCGCCCTCTATTGGCCGAGCCCAGGGGCTGCAAGACCTTCCCCGGCTCCAGCCGATCCCCATGCTCCATTCATTTAAAGAGAGGGGGGAAACGGGAGGAGCTGCAAGGGCGCCCCCTCCTGGCTGACCTCGCAAGCTGAAGGAGAATCCCCGACCTCATCCGATCCCCACGCACCAGTTGATTTGGAAGGACGGGAGAAGAAGGAAAAGTGCCCTCTGCTGGCATACTCAGATCCGAGTAGTACGTGCCCGCCCCGGCCCTCGCCAATCCCCGCCCTCCACTGAATGTGGGGTGGGCCGGGAGGAGCTGCGAGGGCGCCCTATGTTGGCCCAGCCCCGGAGCTGCAAGACGGTCCCCCACCCCAGCCAATCCCCGGGCTCGCTTGGCCGAGCCCAGGAGCTGCAGGACGGTTCCCGGCTCCAGCCGATCCCCAGACTCCACTCATTTAACGAGAGGGGCTGAAATGGGAAGAACTCCGAGGGCATACTTTGCTGGCCGAGATCGCCAGCTTCAGGAGAATCCCCGACCCCAGCCAATCCCCAAACACCAGTTGATTGAGGGGAACGGGAGGAGCTGCGAAGGCGTTTTCTGCTGGCCGAGCTCGCGAGGTGCAGAATCCCCGACCCCAGCCAATCCCCAAGCACCAGTTGATTTGGAGGGGACGGAAGAAGCTGAGAGGACGCCCTCTGCTGACCGAGTCCGGGAGCTGCAGGGGAATCCCTGGCCCGAGCCAATCCCTGCACTCCAATGATTTGGGGGCGACCGGAAAAGCTGCGAGGCCGTCCTCTGCTGGCCAAACTCGCAAGCTGCAGGGAAATCCCTTGACCCAACCAATCCACGCCCCTCTGAATGGGGAGGGGTGGTCGGGTACAAGGGGACCTAGGAGGGCGTTCTCTACAGGCCGAGCCCAGTACCTCCGCCTCTCTGCTTCCCGGCCCAAGTACACCTATGCCACTCTACCTCCGGGCCTTGGTTCCCCTGTCTCCTGGCCCAGGTACCCATCTGCCTCCTGGCCATGGTCCCACTCTGCCGCCCGGCCCTGGTCACTCTCTGCCTCCTGGCCCTGGTATCGTTCAACCTCCAGGCACTTGGGTCTCTCTCCGTCCCAGCCCTGGGTCCCCTCTACCTCCCGGCCCTCGTCACTTTGTCTCTCGGACCAAGTACCATTCTGCCTCCTGGTCCTGGTCCCCCTTTCTCCCGACCCAGGTACCCCTCTGCCTCCTGACCCTGGTCCCCCTCTATCCCGGCCCAAGTACCCCTCTGCCTCCTGGCCCCGGTCCCCGCCAGCCACGGTCCACCTTTACCACCCAGCCCTGGTCGCCTTCTACGTCCAAGCCTTGGGTCTCTCTCCGTCCCGGCCCTGGGTCGTCTCTGCCTCCCAGCCCAGGTCCCCCTGTCTCCTGGTCCAGGTAACCCTCTACTTCTTGGCCGTGATCCCCCCTGCCTTGCCGCCCTGGTCCCCCTCTGCCTCCCTGCCCTGGTCCCCAGCCTGCCTCTTGGCATTTGTCCCCCTCTGCCCTTTCAGCCCTGGTATCCCTGTCACCCAGCCTAGGTACCCATCTGCTTCCTGGCACTGGTCCCCCTCTGCCTCTAGGCCCCGGTCCCCTTCAGCCTCCCGGACCTGGCCCCTTTATGTGTCCAGGCCCTATTCTCCTTTTACTTCAGGGTTTCGAATTCCGCTCCACCGCTTGTCAGCTGTTTGACCTTGGGCAAAAACTTCACGTCTCTGGGCCTCAGTTACCTCCTCTGTAAAATGGGGATTAAGACCGTGAGCCCCACGTGGGACAACCTGATCACCTTGTAAATTCCCCAGCTCTCAGTACAGTGCTTTGCACATAGTAAGAGCTTAATAAATGCCAACATTATTACTATTATTACCAGTTGGCAATACAGAAAGCTTCGTACGTAGCGAGCGCGGGCGCGGTCCGACACCGCATGCGCCGCCCTGTCCCGGTCGTGCCCCCTTTTTCCCCTCCCGCCCGTGCTCCGACTGCGCTTGCGCTAAGCTCTCCAGGCAGGGGGCTCCCTTCTCCCCCTGACCGGGCACCGACCGCGCATGCGCCGGGCTCTGCTGGACGGTCCTCCCTCCTCCCCCCACCCCGTGGTGCACTCCGACTGCGCATGCTCGGCCCTCTCCGGGGCGGGGCCCCCTCCTCCCCTCCCCGAGGCTCCGAACGCGCATGCGCCCCGCTTCTTCCCGCCCTGGCTCCGCATACGCATGCGCAGAGCTCCCTTCCTTCTCCCTCCCATCCGGGCTTCGACTGCGCATGCGCTGCGCATTCTAGGGCTGAAGATATAGTTTGGGGACTGTATCATTCATTCGTTCATTCAATCGTATTTATTTATTGAGCGCTTGCAGTGTGTAGAGCACTGTACTAAGCGCTTGGGAATAGGATAGTATATAGTATACTACAGTATATTATAGTTCAGCATAGAGAAGCAGTGTGGTTCAGTGGCAAGAGCCCGGGCTTTGGAGTCAGAGGTCAGGGGTTCAAATCCCCACTCCACCGCTTCTCAGCTCAGTGACCTTGGGCAAGTCACTTCACGTCTCTGAGCCTCAGTTCCATCTGTAAAATGGGGATGAAGACTGTGAGCCCCTCGGGGGGCCACCTGATCATCTTGTAAACCCCAGCGCTTAGAACAGTGCTTTGCACATAGTAAGCGCTTAGTAAATGCCATCATTATTATAATTATTACAAGTTGGCAACATTATTAGCTTCGTACATAGTGAGCGCAGGCGCAGGCGGTCCCCCTTTCCCTTCTCGCCCGGGCTCTGACCGTGCATGCTGTACGCTTTCTAGGGCGGGGGCTCCTTTCTACCCCGGCCCCGCCTCCGACCGCGCATGCATCGCGAGCTCCAGGACGGGCCTCCCTCCTCCTCGCCCCCCTGGGGCGCAGTCCAACTGCGCATGCTCCGCCCTCTCCGGGGCGGGGACCCCTACTCACCTTGCAGAGGCTTCGAATTCGCATGCGCCAACTTCTCCCCCCGCCACTGATGCCGCTCGCGCATGCGCAGAGCTCCCTCCCTTCTCCTGCCCTCCTGGCCTTCGACTGCGCATGCGCCGCGCTCAGTTGGACTGAAGATATAGCTTTCGGGACTATATCGTTCATTCATTCATTAATCATTTATTAAGCGCTTACTATGTGCATAGCACTGTACTAAGCGCTGGGGAATTTACAAGGTGATCAGGTTGTCCCACGTGGGGCTCACGGTCTTAATCCCCATTTTTCAGTGGAGGTAACTGAGGCGCAGAGAAGTGAAGTGACTTGCCCAAGGTCACACAGGTGACAAGGGGTGGAGCTGGATTCGAACCCCTGACGTAAAAGGAGACCAGGGCCTGGATCAATCAATCAATTAATCGTATTTATTGAGCGCTTACTGTGTGCAGAGCACTGTACTAAGTGCTTTGGAAGTACAAGTTGGCAACATATAGAGACGGTCCCTACCCAACAGTGGGCTCACAGTCTAGAAGGGGGAAACATAGAACAAAACAAAACATATTAACAAAATAAAATAAATCGTATTTATTTATTGAGCGCTTACAGTGTGTAGAGCACTGTAATAAGCGCTTGGGAATACGATAGTATACCGTATATTACAGTATAGCATAGTGCAGTATAGAGAAGCAGTGTGGTTCAGTGGCAAGAGCCCGGTCTTTGGAGTCAGAGGTCAGGAGTTCAAACCCCAACTCCACCGCCTGTCAGCTGTGTGACCTTCGGCAACTCACTTCACTTCTCTGGGCCTCAGTTCCATTTGTAAAATGAGGATAAAGACTGAGAGCCCCGCGTGGGGCAATCTGATCACCTTGCAACCCACCCAGAGCTTAGAACAGTGCTTTAGCACATAGTAAGCGCTTAATAAATGCCATCTTTATTATTATTATTATTATTATTCCCTTCAGGCCCTGGTCCATCTCTGCGTCCTGGACTTGGGTTCCCTCAACCTCCCGGCACTGGTCCCCCTATCTTCCAGCCCAGGTACCACTTTGCCTCTCGGTCCGGGTCCCCCTATTCCCCTGGCCCTGGTCCCCATCTCCCGGCCCAGGAACTTCTCTGCTTCCCTGCCCTGGTCCCCCTGTCACCCAGCCCAGATACCCCTCTGCCATCCAGCCCTGGAAGCCCACTGCCTCCCTGCCCTGGTCCCACTGTATCCCGGCCCAGGTACCCCTGTCTCCTTGACCTGGTCCCCCTCTACTTCCCTGGCCTGTTTCCCCACCGCTTCACGGCCTTAGTTCCCCTCTGCCTCCCGGCCCAGGTACCCCTCTACCTCCGGGCCTTGGTCCCCGCCTGTCTCCCTGCCTTGGTCCCCCTCAAATTTCTGGCCCAGGCCGGCCTCTGCCTCTATGACCTGGTCACACCCCGTCTCTGGGTCCTGGTTCCCCTCTGCATCTCAGCCATAGTCCCACTGTCTCCCGGCCCAGGTACCCCTCTTACTACCGGCCCTGGTCGCACTGTCTACCTGTACTGGCCCCCCTCTTTCTCCCGGTCCTGGCCGCTCTCTGGCTCCCTGACCTTGTCACACCGCTTCTCGGCCCTGGTCCCCCTTTGCCTCCCGGCCCCGGTTTCCCTCTGCTTCCCGGCCTTGGTCCCCCGTCTACCGGCCCTGGTTCCCCGCTGCCTCCAGGCCCTCGGCCCCCTCTGCCTCCCTGCCCTGGTCCCCAAGGCCTCTCAGCTCAGGTCCCCCTCTACCTCCTGCCAAGGTACCACACCACCACCTGGACGAAATCCCCTTCAGCTTCCTTGCCCTGGCCCCCATCTACCAGCCCAGGTACCCCTTGGTCTCCCGGCTCTGGTCCCCCCGTATCCCTTCCCAGGACCCCTCTGTCTCCTGGCCCTGGTCCCCCTCGGCCTCCTGACCCTGGTCCCCCTCTGTAGCCTACCCTAGTCCTGTGCCTCCCGGCCCTGGTCTCCTGCTACCTCCAGCCCTTGGGTCTTTCTCCGTGCCAGCGCTGGGTCCCCTTTACCTCCCGGCCCTGGTCACTTTGTCTCCCGGACCAGGTACCATTCTGCCTCCTGACCCTGGGCCCCTCTCTCCCGGCCCAGGTACCGTTCTGCCTCCTGACCCTGGTCCCCCTCTTTCCCGGCCCAAGTACCCCTCTGCCTCCTGGCCCTGGTCCCCGACTGCCACGGTCCACCTCTGCCTCCCAGCCCTGGTCGCCTTCTACCTCCAAGCCTTGGGTCTCTCTCTGTCCCTGTCCTGCGTCTTCTCTGCCTCCCAGCCCAGGTCCCCCTGTCTCCTGTCCCAGGTAACCCTCTACTTCTTGGCCGTGATTTCCCCTGCCTCCCTGCCCTGGTCCCCAGAATGCCTCTTTGCCTTTGTCCCCCTCTGCCTCTAGGCCCCGGTCCCCTTCTGCCTCCCGGTACTGGCCCCTTTATGTTTCCAGGCCCTGGTCTCCTTTTGCGTCAGGGGTTCGAATCCCGCTCCACCGCTTGTCACCTGTGTGGCCTTGGGCAAGTCACTTCACTTCTCTGGGCCTCAGTTACCTCCTCTGTAAAACGTGAGCTCCACGTGGGACAACCTGATCACCTTGTAAATTCCCCAGCACTTAGAACAGTGCTTTGCACATAGTAAGCGCTTAATAAATGCCATCATTATCACTATTATTACAAGTTGGCAACATAGTAAGCTTCGTACATAGTGAGCGGGGGCGCGGTCCGACTGCGCATGCGCCGCGCTCTCCCGGGCGTGCCCCCTTTTTCCCCCTGCCGCCTGGGATCCGACTGCGGATGCGCTACGCTCTCCAGTGCGGGGGCTCCCTTCTACTGCGGCCCGGGCTCCGACCGCGCATGCGCCGCGCTCTCCAGGACGGGCCTCCCTCCTCCCCCCACCCCTTGGTGCACTTTGACTGCGCATGCTCTGCCCTCTCCGGGGCGGGGCCCCCTCCGCCCCTCTCCGAGGCTCCGAATGCGCATGTGCCCCGCTTCTCCCCATGCCTCTCCCCACGCGCATGCGCAGAGCTCCCTCCCGTCTCCTGAACAAGTCTTCGACTGCGCATGCGCCGCGCCCTCTGGGGCTGAAGATATAGCTTTGGGGACTGTATCGTTCATTCATTCATTCAATCAATCGTATTTATTTATTGAGCGCTTGCAGTGTGTAGAGCACTATACTAAGCGCATGGGAATTGGATAGTATATAGTATATTTCTATGCTATATCGTATAGTATATTACTCCAAAGAGCCCGGGCTTTGGAGTCAGAGGTCAGGCGTTCAAATCCCCACTCCACCGCTTGTCAGCTGTGTGACCTTGGGCAAGTCACTTCATGTCTCTGGGCCTCAGTTCCATCTGTAAAATGGGGATGAAGACTGTGAGCCCCGCGGGGGGCAACCTGATCACCTTGTAACCCCCCAGCGCTTAAAACAGTGCTTTGCACATAGTAAGCGCTTAATAAATGCCATCTTTATTATTATTATTATTACCTCCAGGCCCAGGTCCATCTCTGCGTCCTGGACCTGGGTTCCCTCAACCTCCCGGAACTGGTCCCCCTGCCTTCCGGCCCAGGTACCACTTTGCCTCACGGTCCGGGTCCCCCGATTCCCTTGACCCTGGTCCCCATCTCCCGGCCCAGGTACTCCTCTGCTTCCCTACCCTGGTCCCCCTGTCACCCAGCCCAGATACCCCTCTGCCATCCAGCCCTGGGACACCTCTGCCTCCCTGCCCTGGTCCCCCTGTATCCCGGCCCAGGTACCCATGTCTCCTGGACCTTTTCCCCCTCTGCTTCCCTGCCTTGGTACTGCCGTCTGCCTCCAGGCTCTGGTCCCGCTCTGCCTCCCTGTCCTGATCCCCCACCGCCTTTCTGCCTTAGTCCCCCTCTGCCTCCCGGCCCAGGTACCCCTCTGCCTCCCGGCCCAGGTACCCCTCTGCCTCCCGGCCCAGGTACCCCTCTACCTCCCGGCCTTGGTCCCCCTCAAATTCCTGGCCCAGGCCGGCCTCCGCCTCTGTGACCTGGTCTCACCCCGTCTCGGGGCCCTGGTTCCCCTCTGCTTCTCAGCCAGAGTCCCACTGCCTCCCGGCCCAGGTACCCCTCTGACTCCCGGCCCTGGTCGCACTGTCTACCAGCCCTGGTCCCCCTCTTTCTCCCGGTCCTGGCCGCTCTCTGCCTCCCTGACCTTGTCACACCGCTTCTCGGCCCTGGTCCCCCTTTGCCACCCGGCCCTGGTTCCCCTCCGCTTCCCGGCCTTGGTCCCCCGTCTACCGGACCGGGTACCCCTCTGCCTCCTGGCCCCGGTCCCCCTCGGCCTCCTGACCCTGGTCCCCATCTGCAGCCTGCCCTGGTCCTGTGCCTCCCGGCCCTGGTCTCCTGCTACCTCCAGCCCTTGGGTCTCTCTCCGTGCCAGCCCTGGGTCCCCTCTACCTCCCGGCCCTGGTCACTTTGTCTCCCGTACCAGGTACCATTCTGCCTCCTGGTCCTGGTCCCCCTCTCTTCCGGCCCAGGTACCCCTCTGCCTCCTGCCCCTGGTCCCCCTCTCTCCCGGCCCAAGTACCCCTCTGCCTCCTGGCCCTGGTCCCCGCCTGCCACGGTCCGCCTCTGCCTCCCAGCCCTGGTCCCCTTCTACCTCCAAGTCTTGGGTTTCTCTCCGTCCCGACCCTGCGTCCTCTCTGCCTTCCAGCCCAGGTCCCCCTATCTCCTTGCCCAGGTAACCTTCTACTTCTTGGCCGTTATCACCCCTGACTTGCCGCCCTGGTCCCACACTGCCTCCCTGCCTCCCTGCCTCCCTGCCTTGGTCTCCAGCCTGCCTTTTGGCCTTTGTGCCCCTCTGCCATTTTGGTCCTTGTATCCCTGTCACCCAGTCTAGGTACCCATCTGCCTCCTGGCACTGGTCCCCCTCTGCCTCTAGGCCCCGGTCCCCTTCTGCCTGCGGACCTGGCCCCTTAATGTGTCCAGGCCCTGGTCTCCTTTTACGTCAGGGGTTCGAATCCTGCTCCACCGCATGTCACCTGTGTGACCTCGGGCAAGTCACTTCACTTCTCTGGGCCTCAGTTACCACCTCTGTAAAATGGGGATTAAGACCGTGAGCCCTTAATAAATGCCATCATTGTTATTATTAGTAAAAGTTGGCAACATAGTAAGCTTCGCACATAGTGAGGGCGGGCACGGTCCGACTGCGCATGCGCCGCGCTCTCCCGGGCGTGCCCCCTTTTTCCCCGTCCCGCCCGGGATCCGACTGCGCATACGCTACGCTCTCCAGGGCGGGGGCTCCCTTCTCCCCCGGCCCGGGCTCCGACCGCGCATGCGCCGCGCTCTCCAGGACGGGCCTCCCTCCTACCCTCCCCCCATGGTGCACTCCGACTGCGCATGCTCTGCCCTCTCCGGGGCGGGGACCCCGCCACCCCTCGCCGAGGCTCCGAATGCGCATTCGCCCAGCTTCTCCTCCAACTAGCTCCACATGCGCATGCGCAGAGCTCCGTCCCTTCTCCCCCAACAGGGCTTCGACTGCGCATGCGCCGCGCTCTCTCGGGCTGAAGATATAGCTTTGGGGACTGTATCGTTCATTCATTCATTCCATCAATCGTATTTATTTTACATCAGGAGTTCGAATCCCGCTCCACCGCTTGTCACCTGTGTGACCTTGGGCAAGTCACTTCATTTCTCTGGGCCTCAGATACCTCCAATGTAAAGTGGGGATTAAGACCGTGAGCCCCACGTGGGACAACCTGATCAACTTGTAAATTCCCCAGTGCTTAGTACAGTGCTTTGCACATAGTAAGCGCTTAATAAATGCCATCATTATTATTATTATTACAACTTGGCAAAATAGTAAGCTTCGTAGACAGTGAGCGCTGCCGCGATCCGACTACGCAAGCGCCCCGCTCTCCCGAGCGTGTCCCCTCCCCCACCGCCGGTCGTGGCACTGACTGTGCATGCGCTATGCTCTCCAGGGCGGGGGCTCCCTCCTCCCCCTCCCCACAGTGGCGCACTGCGACTGCGCATGCTCCACCCTCTCCGGGGCGGGGCCCCCTCCTCCCCTCGCCTAGGCCCCGACTGCGCATGCGCCGCGCTCATCCCTTCCCTCCGGGCTCCGAACGCGCATGCGCCGTGCTCCTTCTCTTCGCCCCCTCTTTCCCGGGCTTCGACTGCGCATGCGCAGCGCCTTCTAGGGCTAAAGATATAGCTTTAGGGACTGTATCGTTCATTCATTCATTCATTAATCGCATTTATTGAGCGCTTACTGTGTGTAGAGCACGGTACTAAGCGCTTGTTAACAGGATAGTATATAGTATGCGACTGCGCATCCTCTATCTGGCCTGTGCCTCCTTTTCCTAGTCCTTCCTCGCTGGTCTGGAACTCCCTCTCCCTCCGTTCACATATGCCAGAACATCATTAGCCCCCTCTCCAAAGCATTAAGGTCACAACTCCGCCAAGAGGCCTTCTCTGATTAAACCCTCTTTCCTCCGGCTCCTTCTCCCTTCTGTACTGTCTACAACCAGGGCTTTGTGAAATTTGACCATTCGCTTTTGGCGCTGCATCACTTATATTGTAATACCAATAGTAATAATGGTGATGATGATGATGATGATGATGATGATGATGGTATTTGTTAAGCGCTTACTATATGCAAAGCACTGTTCTAAACGTTGGGGAGGTTACAAGGCGATCAGGTTGTCCCCGGGGGGGGCTCACAGTTTTAATCCCTATTTTACAGATGAGGTAACTCAGGCACAGAAAAGTTGACAGCCCAAAGTCACACAGCTGAGAGTTGGCAGAGCTGGGATTTGAACCCATGACCTCTGACTCCAAAGCCCGCGCTCTTTCCACTGAGCCACGCTGCTTCTCTGCATATCCCCGCATCCTACCAGAAGGAGCCGAGGCCTAACAAACACTACTATAATAATGACTGAAATTAAGAAATGAAAAAAAGGTCAGGTGGCAAGAGAAATGAGAACAGCACCTATGCTGATCAATTCCCCAAAGACTGGCCAAATCCAACTTCCCTGATAATAACAATAACAACTGTGGTCTTTTTAAAGCACTTATTATCTGCCAGATACTGTACTAACCGCTGGCTTAGACACAAGATAATTGGGTTGTAAACAGTCCTTGTCCAACACTGGGCTCACAGTCTGAATCCTTATTCTATAAAGGAGGAAACTGAGGCAGAGAGATTAGTGGAGAAGGGAAGGTCAGCAGTTTTGAACGGTCCATGCTGGATCACTTGGGGAGTGCCAGGGATAGGGATGGGAGCGGCAGGGGTGCTGGATGGTCTATGCTGGGTCACCGCTGGAGAATCAGAGACGAGGAGGTCAAAGAAACGTGGGTTGGATTGGTCACACTGCCAAGCAAGTGGTGGTGTGACCATTTGGTTTGGGGTTATTGTTAAAGAGTTTTTGCGGGGACAAAGGACCAACTATCAGTGGCCCGAAAGGGTTTCTGCCCTCACCCCACCAGCAGGGCCAAGCCCGTGGCTGAGCAGAATTTATCAGTCAGCCAGTCAATCCGATTAACTGGGCAATTACTGTGTGCAGAGCACATTATGAAGCAGTTGGTGGAGTACAATATACCAGTATTCATTCATTCATTCATTCAATCACATTAATTGAGCACTTACTGTGTGCAGAGTACTGTACTAAGCGCTGGAAAAATACAATTTGGCAACAGATAGGGACAGTCTCTACCCAGCAACTGGCTCACAGTCTAGAAGGGGGAGACAGACAACAAAACAAAACAAGTAGACAGGAATCAATAGCATCAAGATAGATAAACAAAATTATAGATACATACACATCATTAATAAAATAAATAGAATAAGAACTATGTACAAATATACACATGTGCTGTGGGAAGGAGGAAAGCAGAGGAAAGGAGTCGGGGCGATGGGGAGGGAAGGAGGAGCAGGGGATGAGCAGAGGATAAGGAGGGGGCTCAGTCTAGGAAGGCCTCCTGGAGGAGCTGAGCTCTCAGGAGGACTTTGAAGGGAGGAAGAGAGCTATTTTGGCGGTTGTGTGGAGGGAGGGCATTTCAGGACAGAGGTAGGACGTAGGCCAGGGGCCAATGGCGGGACAGGTGAGAACGAGGCCCAGGGAGGAGGTGAGCGGCAGAGGAGCGGAGTGTGCGGGCTGGGCTGGAGAAGGAGAGAAGAGAGGTGGGGTCGGAGGGGGCGAGGGGATGGAGACCTTTGAAGCCAATAGTGAGGAGTTTTGCTTCGTGCGAGGTTGATGGGCAACCACTGGAGACTTTTGAGGAGGGAAGTGACATGCTCAGAGTGTTTCTGTAGAAACATAATCCGGGCAGCAGAGTGAAGTATAAACTGAAGTGGGGAGAGACAGGAGGATTGGAGATCAGTAAGGAGACTGATGCAGTCATCCAGTCGGGATAGGATGAGAGATTGAACCAACAAGGTAGCAATTTGGATGGAGAGGGAATGGAGGATCTTGGAGATGTTGTGAAGGTGAGACCGGCAGGTTTTGGTGACGGATTGGATGTGTGTGGTGAATGACAGAACGGAGTCTCATTGACTCTATCCTCTCCGGTTCTCCTCTTATTTCTCTGGCCCTTCAATTCTCAGTCTCCTTTGTGGGCTCCTCCTCCTCCTCCTCCCATCCCCTTACTGTAGGGGTCCCTTAAGGGTCAGTTCTTGGTCCTCTTCTATTCTTTATCTACACTCACTCTCTTGGAGAACTCATTCGCTCCCTCGGCTTCAACTATCATCTCTATGCAGATGATACCCAAATCTAGATCTCCTCCCCAGTTCTCTCTCTCTCCCTCCAAACTCGCATCTCCTCCTGCCTTCCGGACACCTCCACCTGGATGTCCTCCTGCCACCTAAAACTCAACAGGTCCAAGAGAGATCTCCTTATTTTCCCTAGAGCCTGGGCTTGGGAGTCAGAGGTCACGGGTTCTAATCCCAGCTCCCCCACTTATCAGCTGTGTGAGTTTGGACAAGTCACTTCACTTCTCTGTGCCTCGGTTACCTCATCTGGAAAATGGGGATTAGCACTGTGACCCGCCCCGCCATCGACCCCCGGTCCACGTGCTACCCCTGGCCTGGAATGCCCTCCCTCCGCACATTTGCCAAACTAGCTCTCTTCCTCCCTTCAAAGCTCTACTGAGAGCTCACCTCCTCCAGAAGGCCGTCCCAGCCTGAGCCCCCTCCTTTCTCTCCCCCTCCCCACCCCCTCGCCATATTGCCTTCCCCTCCCCAAAGCATCTGCATATATGTTTGTACAGATTTATTACTCTGTTTGTTTTACTTGTACATATTTACTATTCTATTTATTTTCTTTTGTTAATGATGTGCATCTAGCTTTTCTCCTATTTATTCTGATGACTTGACACCTGTTCACATGTTGTGCTTTGTTGTCTGTCTCCCGCTTCTAGACTGTGAGCCCGTTGTTGAGTAGGGACCGTCCCCATATGTTGCCAACATGTACTTCCCAAGCGCTTAGTACCGTGCTCTGCAGACAGTAAGTGCTCAATAAATACGATTGAATGAATGAATGAATGTGGGACAACCTGATTACCTTGTATCCCCCCAGCACTTAAAACAGTGCTTGGCACATAGTAGGCATTTATCAAACGCTATTATTATTATTATTATCATTATGATTATTATTACAGTCTTCCCTTCGGTTTTGGGCTCTCAACGGATGAGCCCCTCACAGGGGAATTCATTCGCTCATTCAATCAATCGTATTTATTGAGCGCTTACAGTGTGCAGAGCACTGTATCTCCTGGCCTGGGTCCCCATATCTCCTGGCCCAGGTACCCCTCTGCCTCCCGGCCCTGGTCACCCTATCTCCTAGCCCAGGTACCACTCTGCCTCCTGGAAAAGGTTCCCCTCTGCCTACCTGCCCTGGTCCCTCTCTGCCTCCTGGCCCTGGTCCCCCTCGGCCTTGTGGCCCTGGTCCCCCTCGGCCTCCCTGCTGTTGTCTTGTACGCATCTCGGCCCTGGTCCCCCTCGGCCTCCCTGCTCTTGTCTTCCACGCTTCTTGGCCCTGGTCTCCCTTTGCTTCCCGGCCCAGGTACCCCACTGCCTCCTGGCCCTGGTCCCCCCTTAGCATGCTGCCCTGGTCCCCCTCTGCCGCCCTGCCCTGGTTCACCCCTGCCTCTCGGCCCCGATCCCCCTCTGCCTCTCAGCCATTGTCCCCCTGTCTCCTGGCCCAGGTACCCATCTTCCTCCTAGCCCTGGTCCCTTTCTGCCTCCAGGCCCTAGTGCCCCTCTGCCTCTCTGCCCTGGTCCCTCTCTGCCTTCCTGCCCTTGTCGCCCCCGCTTCTCCCTGGTCACCTTTGCCTCCCAGTCCAGGTACCCCTCTGCCTCTCGGCCCTGGTCCACCTCTGCGTCTATGACCTGGTCGCCCCCTGCCTCTCGGGCCCTGGCCCCGCTCTGCTTCTCAGCCCTGGTCCTCCTGTATCCCTGCCTAGGTACCTCTCTGCTTCCTGGCCCTGGTCCCACTCTGCATCCCCGCCCTGATCCCAGTCTGCCTCCAGGCCCTGGACCATCTATGACTCCCGGCCCTGGTCTCCCTCGACCTCCAGGCCCTGGTCCCTCTCTCCGTTCGGGCTTTGGCCCCCTCTATGTCCCGGCCCTGATCCCCATATCTCCCGACCTAGGTTTCACTCTGCCTCCTGGCCCTGGTCCCCCTCTGCGCAACTGCCCTGGTGCCCCTCTGCCTCTTGGCCCTGGTGCCCCTCTACCTCTTGGCCCTGGTCCCCCTTTTTCACGGTACAGGAAGGCCTCTGCCTCCTAGCCCCGGTCCCTCTCTGCCTCCAGGCCCTGGTCCCCCTCTGCCTCCCAGCCCTTGTCGCCCCCGCTTCTCCGCCCTGGTTCCCCTCTGCCTCCCGGCCCAGGTACCTCTATGCCTCCTGGCCCACGTTACCCTCTGCCTCCCGGCCCTGGTCCCCCATCTCCCGGCCAAGGTACCCATCTGCCTCCCGGCCCTGGTCCCCCTCTGCCTCCCTGTTCCGGTAGCCACCTGCCTCTCAGCCCTGGTCCCCCTCTGCCGCCCGGCCCTGGTCTCCCTCTACTTCCAGGCCCTTGGGTCTCTCTCCGTCCCAGCTCTGGGTCCCCTCTACCTCACAACCCTGGTCCCCCTGTCTCACGGCCCAGGTACCTCTCTAATTCCTAGCCCTGGTACCAATGTCACTCGGCCCAGGTACCCCACTACCTCCCAGCTCGGATCCCCCTCTGCTGCCCTGCCCTGATCCCCCTCTGCCTCCCGGCCCTGGGTCCCCTCAAACTCGCGGCCTTGGTCCCCCTACCCCCTGACGCGGGTACCCTTCCAAATCCTGGCTCTGCTCCCCCTCTGCCTCCCTGCCATTGTCTCCCCAGCTTCTTGGAAGTAAGGGGTGACTAGCGCTGGCAGGCACAGGGGAACCAGGGATGGGAGGCAGATGGTGACCAGGGCAATGTGGCAGGGGGGACCAGGGCCAAGAGGCAGAGAGGTACTTAGTCTGGAGACGGTGGACCAGGGCCAAGATGCAGAGGGGGACCAGGGCCGAGATGTGGGTAGGAGAAGGGCTCGGAGGCACAGAGGACCCAGGGCCAGGAGGCAGAGGCGTACCTGGGCGGGGAAACTGGGGGACCATAGCCAGGATCTAGAGGGGGAACAGGGCAGGGCGGCAGGGGAGGACCATGGCCAGTAAGCGGAGGGGTACCAAGGCCGGTAGATGGTGGACCATGGCCAGGAGCCAGAGGGTGATGAGGGCTGGTAGAACAGGGGGATCAGGGCTGGGAGGTAGAGTGGACCCATGGCCTGGACGGGGAGAGACCCAGTGGCCTGGAGGTAGAGGGAGGCCAGGGCCGAGAGGCTCAAAGGGACCAGGGCCGGGAGACGGGGGATCAGGGTCGGGAGGCAGAGGGGGCCCAGGGTCAGGAGGCAGAGGGGGACCCGGTCCAGGAAATGGGGATCAGGTTTGGCGGGCAGAGGGGTACCTCTGCCTCCCTGCTCTTGTGCCCTCCGCTTCTTGGAGGTAAAGGGGAACTAGGGCCAAATGTCAGTGGGGAACCAGGGACGTGAGGCAGGGGGAGACCAAGACAGGGAGGCAGAAGGGAGTACCTGGGCCGGAAAACAGGGGGACCTAGGCTGGGAGGTAGAGGGTCCCAGGGCCGGGATGGAGAGAGGTGCCAGGGCCTGGAGGTAGAGGGATACAAGGGCTGGTAGAACAGGGGGACGAGGGCCAGGAAGTAAATCTAACCCATGGCCGGGACGGAGAGAGACCCACTGGCCTGGACGTAGAGGGATGCCGGGGTTGGAGGTACAAGGTCACGAAGGCTGGGTAGAACTGTGGCACCATGCCGGTAGACAGAGAGGGACCAGGTCCGGGCGGAAAATGGGGACCAAGGCAGGGAGGTCAAGGTGAACTAGGGCCGGAGGGAGAAGGGGACCAGGTGCAGAAGGTCGGGGGGGTCCAAAGCCAGAATGTAAAGTGGGACCAGGGCTGAAAGGCAGAGCGGGACCAGGGTCGGGATGCAGAGGGGGACCGG
Source organism: Tachyglossus aculeatus (assembly GCF_015852505.1). Taxonomy (NCBI): domain Eukaryota; kingdom Metazoa; phylum Chordata; class Mammalia; order Monotremata; family Tachyglossidae; genus Tachyglossus; species Tachyglossus aculeatus. The sequence goes on along the minus strand of NC_052086.1, from coordinate 82,488,924 downwards.
GGCTGGGAGGCAGAGGGGGACCTGGGCCGGAAGGCAGAGGATTACCTGGGCTGGGAGACATTAGTACCAGGGTTGGGAAGTAGAGAGGTACCTGGGCCGTGAGGTGGGGAGACCAGGTTCGTGAGGTAGAGGGGACCCAGCACTGGAAGAGAGAGAGACCCCATGGCCTGCGGGTAGAGGGAGACTAGGGCCGGGTGGCAGAAGGGGAGCAGGGCCGAGAGGCAGAGGGGGACCATGGCCAGGAGGCAGAGGGGTACCTAGGTCGGGCGACAGCGGGACCATGGCCGGAAGGTAGAGGGTACCAATGGCCAGGATGGAAAGAGACCCAAGGGCCTGGATACAGAAGGAGACCAGGGCCCGGAGGCATAGAGGGACCAGAGCCTGGATGCAGAGGGGGACCATGGCAGGGCGGCAGAGAGTGAACAGGGCCAGGAGGCAGTGGTAGACCAGGGCTGGGAGGCAGAGGGGTACTTGGGCCGGGAGACGGGTGACCAGGGCTGGGAGACAGAGGGGGAAAAGGGTCAGGAGCCGGCTGGGTAAATTGGCTGGGAGGTAAAGGGGACCAGGGCCGAGAGGCGGGGGAGACCAAGGCAGGGAGGCAGAGGGGGACCTGGACTGGGAGTCAGAGGGGGTCAAGTGCTGGGAGGCTGAAGGCGACCATGGCCAGAAGGCAGAGGGGGACCATAGCGAGGAGGCAGAGTGTTACCTAGGCCAGGAGGCAGAGGGGTACAATGGCCAGGAGGTAGAGGATTACCTGGGTCGGGTGACGGGGACCAGGGCATAGAGGAAGATGGGGACCAGGGCCAGAAGGCAGAGGGGCACATGGCCAGGAGGCATAGGGGGACCAAGCCCTGGTGGCAGAGGGGCACCGGGGCCAGGAGGCAGAGAAGTATCTGTGCCTGGAGAGAGGGGAACCAGAACCCGGAGGCAGAGGTTTACCTGGGCCGGAAGAAAAGGGGACCAGGGCCGGGAGGTAGAGAGGACCCAGGGCAGGGACGGAGAGAGACCCAAGGATCTGAAGGTAGAGGGAGACCAGAACCAAGAGGCACAGAGGAACAAGGGCCGGAAGGCATAGGAGGACCAGGGCCAGGAGGCAGAGCCATACCTGGGCCGGGAGACAGGTGGATCAGGACAGGGAGGCAGAGGGGTACCTGGGCCGGGGGACAAAGGGAGCAGGGCTGGGTGGCAGTGGGGGAGCAGGGCCAGGAAACCTGAGGGGTACTTGGGCCGGGAGGTGGGGGACTAGGGCCGGGAGGAAGAGAGGGACCAGGGTCAGTAGGTAGAGGGGTACCTGGGCCGGAATGCAAAGGGGGATCAGGGCTGAGAGGCAGGGCAGAAAAGGTCAGGGAGGCAGAGGGGGACCAGGGCCTGGAGGTAGAGGGGGACCAGGGTCGGAAGCCTAGGGTTACCTGGGCCGGGAAAAGGGGACCTAGACCGGGAGATAGAGGGGACCGACGGCCGTGACAGACAGTGACCCAGTGGCCTGGAGATAGAGGGAGACCAGGGCCAGGAGGCTCACAGGGACAAGGGCCGAGAGGCGGGGAGCGACCAAGTCAGAGAAGCAGAGGCGGACCAGGGCTGGGAGGCAGAGAGGGACCTCGACCGGGGAAAAGGCGGACTAGGTCCCGGAGGAAGAGTAGGCCCAGGGCCGCAAGGCAGAGGTGACTCCAGCCCAGGAAGGAGAGCGGGACCAAGGCTGGGAGTTAGAGGGGGACTGGGGCCGGAAGTTAGAAGGATACCTGGGGCAGGAGACAGGGGGACCAGGGCTGGGAGTTCAAGGGGAAACAGAGCCGGGAGGCAGAGGGGCACCACGGCAGGGCGTCGGGGGGGGGGACCAGGGCGAGGAGGCAGAGGGGTACCCGGGCTGGTACCTGGGGGACCAGGGTCAGGAGGCAGAGGGGGACCAGGGCAGGGCAGCAGTAGGGGAGGAGGGCCAGGAGGCAGCGGGGTGACTGAGCCTGGAGAAGGGGGAGCAGGGCCCGGAGGAAGAGGGGGCCCAGGGCCAGGATGGCAGAATGGTACCTGGGTCAGAAGGCAAAGGGGGACCAGCGCCGAGGAACGGGGGGGACAGGAGCGGAGAGGCAGAGGGGGACCAGGTCCTGGAAGCAGAGGTGGACCATGGCCAAGAGACAGAGGGGTATCTGGGCCGGGAGATGGGGGACCAGGGTCAGGAGGCAGAGGCCGACCAGGGACAGGAAATGCGGACAATGGCCGGCAGGCAGAGGGTTTCCTCTGCCTCCCTGCTCTTGTCCCCCCCCCCCCAACTTCTTGGAAGTAAAGGTGGAACTAGGGCTGGTAAGCACAGGGCGACCAGGGATGGGAGCCAGACGGGGAGGAGGGCAGGGTGGCAGGGGGGACCAGGGCCAGGAGGCAGAGGGGTACCTGGGCCGGGAGATGGGAGACCAGGGCCGAGAAGCTGGGGGGACAAGGGCCTGTAGGCAGAGAGGGACCAGGGCCAGGAGGCAAAAGAGTAGCTGGGCCGGGAGACGGGGGACCAGGGCCCAGAGCCGGAGGGGCATCAGGCCCTGTAGATGGGGAACCAGGACCAGGAGGCAGAGGGGGACCAGGGACAGAAGGCTGAGGGGTACCTGGGCCAGAAGGCAGAGGGGTACACGGGCCGGTAGACAGGGGAACTGGGCCGGGAGGCAGAGGGGGACCAGGGCCAGGAGGCAGAGGGGTACCTGGGCAGGGAGATGGGGGAGCAGGGCCGGGAGACATAGGGGGACCAAGGCCGATAGACCGGGACACCAGGGCTGGAAGATATAGGGTACCTGGGCCGGGAGACAGTGGTACTAGGGCTGAAGAGCATAGAGGAACCAGGGCCGAGAGGCAGGAGTGACCAGGTCGGAGAGACAGAGGCCTTCTAGGGCCGGGAAGCAGAGGAGGACCAGGGCGGCAAGGCAGAGGGATACCAGGGCCAAGAGGCAGAGGGGTACCTGTACTAGGATGCAGGGGGACCTAGACTGGGAGGTAGAGTGTCCCAGGGCCGGGAGGGAGAGAGGTGCCATGGTCTGGAGGTAGAGGGAGAACAGGGCTGGTAGAACAGGGGGACTAGGGCCGGGAGGTAGAGGGGACACTTGGCCAGCAGGGAGAAACACCCAGTGACCTGGTGGTAGAGGGAGCCCAGAGCCGGGAGGCTCAAAGGGACTAGGGCTGGGAGGCTTAGGGGGACCAAGGCCTGGAGGTAGAAGGGAACCAGGGCCAGGAAGCAGAGGGGTACCTGGGCCTGGAGACGGGGGACCAGGGTTGGGAGGCAGAGAGGGACCAGGGCCGAGAGGCGGAGGGTACCAGGGTATGGAGGCAGAGGATGGACCAGAGGCGAGAGGCCGGGAGGGACAAGGTCAGGGAGGCAGAGGGGGACCACGGCTGGGAGAAAGAGGAGGACAAGGGGCGGGAGGCAGAGGGGTACCTGGGCCTAAAGGACGAAGGCAACCAGGTCAGAGAGGAAGTGGCCGGCCAGGGCCGGGAAGCAGAGGGGGACCGGGGCAGTGAGGCAGAGGGGACAAGGACAGGGAGGCAGAGGGGGACCGGGGCCGGTAGTTAGAGGGGTAACAGGGCTGCGAGACAGGGGGACCAGGGCCGGGAACGAGAGAGTGACCAGGGCCTAGAGGTAGAGGGAGAACAGGGCCGAGAGCCAGGGGTCGACCAGGGCCGGGAGGTAGAGGGGGACCGGTGCGGGGAGGCAGAGGGGGACCAGTGCGGGGAGGCAGAGGTGGACCAGGGCCAAGATGTAGAGGGGTTCCTGAGTCCGGAGACACGGCGGCCAGGGCCTGGATGTATAGGGGACCCAGGGCTGGGATGGAAAGAAGGGTCAGGGTCAGGAGGTAGAAGGTGACAAGTGCTGGAAGGGACAGGGGGAGCAGGGCCCGGAGGCAGAGGGTGACCAGGGCCCAAAGGTATTAGGCAACGAGGGCTGGGAAGCACCGGGGCACCATGCCGGTAGGCAGAGAGGGACCAGGTCCGGGCGGGAGATTTGGACCGAGGCAGGGAGGTAGAGGTGAACAAGGGCCAGAGAGAGAAGGGGACCAGGGCCGGAAGGTTGCGGGGGGGACAAGAGTCAGAGAGTGAAGTGGGACCAGGGCTGAAAGGCAGATATGGACAAGGGCCAGGAGGTAGAGGGGGACCAGGGCCGAGAAGCGAAGGGGACCAGGGCAGAGAGCCAGAAGGGTACCTGGGCCTGAAGACAGTGCTACCAGGCCCGGGAAGTAGAGGGGTACCTGGGCCATGAGACAGGGGGACCAGGGTCGGGAGCTTTAAAGGGAGCAGGGCCGGGAGGCAGAGGGTGACCAGGGCCTGGAGGCAGAGGGCGACGAGGGCCAGGAGGCAGAGGGGTACCTGGCCATGGAGATGGGGAAACCTAGGCCGGGAGGTAGAGTGGTCACAGGGCCAGGACGGAGACAGGGACCAGGGCCTGGATATAGAGGGAGACCATGGCTGGCAAAACAGGGGGAACAGGGACGGGAGTTAAAGGGGTACCTGGTCCGGGAGACAGGGGGACCGGGGCCAGGAGTCAGAGAGGTACCAGGGTCGGGAGGTAGAATGGGACCAGGGTTGGGAGGCAGAGGGGGTTCAGGGCCGGGAGGCAGAGGGGTACCTGGGCTGGGAGACGGGGGGATCAGGGCTGGGATGTGGAGGAGTAACTGAGCAGAGAGTTGGGGGACCAGGGCCGGGAGGCAGAGAGTAACCAGGGCCAGGAACCAGAGGCGTACCTGGGCCGGGAAGTAGAAAGGGACCGGGGCAGAGAAGTTGAGGGGACCAGGGCCCGTAACTAGAGTGGGACCTGGACCAGGAGACAGGAGGACCAGGGCTGAGAAGCAGAGGGGGACCATGGCCGAGAGGCAGGGGGTGACCATGTCATAGATACAGAGGCCGACCTGGCCCGGGAGCCAGAGGGGTACCTGGGCCGGGAGGCAAAGGGGGACCAGGACGGAGATGTGGGGGGCGACAAGGGCAGGGAGGCAGAGGGGGGCCAGGGTCGGGAGGCAGATGGGGGACTGTTGCTCCCCGTGGTTTCGGGGACAACTCTCGGGTTCTTACCCTCTCCGGGTCTTCGGACGTCTCCGGACGCGGGCCGCGCGTTCACACCAGGAAGAGTCAGCCAGAGGTCCAAAGCTTGGTTGCCGTTTATTTGCTATCAGCGATTACATGGTTAATAAGGAGAGAGAGAACGAGAGAGAGAGAGAGAGGGGGAGGGAGAGAGAGCACCTGTGCCCCCCCTTGTCCTGTTCGTCTCTTATACCCCCCGTTGCCCGGGGGCAGGGTTTTCTCAGGCCATGTAGCACACTCACTCGCCACCCTCCAGCCACTAGCCTAACAACAGCTCTGTCCATCACGCAGCGTTTGCTCTGGCTCGCCCCCAGCCACCCGTTGCCAACCATCGCTGGCTGTGGATATGGCCTTGAGGTTGCCTCCGAGCCTGGCAGGTGCAAGCTTGTTTTTCTTGCCCTGGTCCCTTTATCTCCTGTTGTTGAGTCTGTTTGGCTTTGAGCCGTTGGGTACGGTTTGTGTGCACATACTCCCTGTCTCAGCGCCTTCCCACGCTCCCCACGTGTCCCCCTCCCGTTATGGCGGGGACCGCTAAGGGCGTCCGCGCAATGGGAGCATCTCGACCTTAAGCTCGCGGACCACCCGGGCAACAATGGAGCAAAAGAGACGAAGGAGGCACGGGAGGCACATGAGCAAAAGCAAAACCCCCCCGGTGGCGGCAAGGATCGAGACCAGCCAAGGGGCGATACCCAGCATGGCCTCAAATAATTCCCTGCGGGTGCGCAAGCCGCGCAAGCGGGTCACTAGGGTGTGCCATCGATGGTCGGAGGCCTGGGAAAACCAAGGGTCAGTGGACTTAACGGGTATAAGGGTGTAGCGGGGCCGCCGGACCAGCCAAACAGCGTAATCTGCCGCACCCTCTGTGGTCATGGGTCGCGCCCGAGACATAAGGACGCATTGTGAGGAACCCGTGGTGGACAAAGAGAAGTCGCCATAAGCCGACCGGGAGGCAGTAAGGTCCCAGCTGGGGTCAGTACTTGGGCAGGCTATAAGCGCGTAAGGGGCAGGGATGCGGGCGTTCCCTTGAAAGACATAATCATGGTCGGCACAATTGCCCTGCAAGTGCAGGGAAACGTTCAGACCCTCACGGAAAATAATACGATACACCGAGAAAGGGTAATCCTGGCACGTCGCCCCGTCAGGGCAGGCGCACGAGCGGACCCTGACGGTCGCGGTGGGGGAGCGCAGGGAAGTAAAGGCTTTCCAGAGACCGGGGTGGTGCGTCCCCCACGGTAGCGCATAAAGCCCGGGCGCGGCCGCCTCCGCATATGTGTGGTCCCTAATGTGGTCATCCCAGGAGAGTAAGAGGGTACCGTTACCGTTATGGGGAATACAGCGGAATATGCCCGTGGAACAGTCAGTTAGAGGCATCCAAACCCCACCCCGACCCTCGGCGCACATTCTCCCGGGACCGGGGAGCGAGCTCGCATTTCGGATATGGCCGAAATACCCCCCGCTTCCCCCGCTGGAGTTTTTACCGCGGGGGGTGCACTGAAGTGTGCCGTGGATCCCCAGCAGGGTAAGGTTTCGGTGTGTGGGGTGCCCCTGACCTTGGGGTATGTTGACTTCCAGTGTATAAGTGAAATTTAGCAACCGCAAGCAAGATCGGGTTACCTCGGGCTGGTTCGAGAAAGCCCCATTGCCGGTGTACCAGTATATGGGGGGACCAGTGCTGCGCAAGATAGCGCCCCGAATACGGATATCACGCCGGTCTGTGTCCGGGGACTGATCCCGGTGCTGGCCCGTGAGTTTGGTCACGTTCCCTCGGAATGAGAGTTGGGGGGAGTCCTCCTTCCAGGAGACCATGCGTAACAAAGGCGCATTGGCGAGGAGGGCCCACCTCCAAACCCCGCTCTGCTCCTCAACATCCTTCAGGTGGCTATTTACCAGAGCAGTCCAGTTAATCCGCGTCCCGGCCTCCCTCCCCACCGCGCCCCCGCGAAGAAGAAGGGGAAGGGGAAGGAGGGGGAGGAGGAGGGGAATCAGAGCGCTGGGACTTCCCCTGCGGCTGGGCATCGTCTTCCTCGACGAGGCGGAGGTGTCGCGAGGAGATCCAAACGGGGCCGTCACCTGTGGAGATACAAGCATATCCTCAACCCCGAATTAATACCGGATCAGGACCGCGCCAATCGCCCTCCACAGTACGCCACATCGCTCGCCCCGTAGTGCGTGCGTGCGGGTGGTGGCGCCGGGGTTTCACGGTCGCGGACCTGTGGCAGAGTTGCCGCATGGCGGGGGAGATTCCCGTCTCCCGATCGACAGATAGAAAGTTATGAGTATACGTTGCCTTGTCTAGGGCGCACTGCGTGACCCGCTTCCCCACCCCCTGCTTTTGCAAGAGAGTTTTCAGCGTCCTGTTTGCCCTTTCCACTATGCCTTGGCCGTTGGGGCTGTAAGGTATCCCGGTAATATGGGAGATGCCAAAGGAGGAGAAAAAGAGGGACATGGCTTTGGAGAAATAACAGGGGCCATTATCGGTCTTTATCTCCTGGGGTGTGCCTATAGTGGCAAAGCAATGGTACAAATGGTTTCGCACATGTTTTGCGGCCTCTCCGGCTTGGCGTGTCGCCAACATGTTTCCGGAGAAGGTGTCAATGGTCATATGAATCGTGGAGGTCCCCCAATGGGTGACATCCATTTGCCACAGCTCGTTCGGCGTGAGCCCCCGGGGGTTCACTCCCGTCGACCCTGCCGGCCGTGGGGTGAACGGAAGACAGCGAGTACAGCGCCGGACAATAGACCGGGCTTCCTCTCTGGTGACCCCATACAGCCGGCGGAGCGAGGTAGCCGGGAGATGGAACTCCCTATGCGCCGCAGCCGCGGCATCCAGCCCCATTAGTGACGGCCCTGCGGGGTGTAGGCTGGCATCCACAGTGCGGTTGCCTTCAAAGATCGGCCCATGTCCGTCCGTGTGGGAACGGACGTGCGTGAGGTATACCCTACATTCCCTAGCCGCTACGGCAGCCTGAAGCCGAGAGATCATGTTCCCAATCTCCGAGTGCCGGTCGAAAAGTATGGAGGTTTCGATTCGCCGGGCAAGATTAACGGCATACAGGCTATCCGAGATAATGTTGATCGCTTGGGGGTAGTTAGTCATTGCCCATATGATAGCGAAAAGTTCATTTCGCTGAGTCGAGCCGTATGGTGTGTCGAGCACCGACAAGGCACCGGTGGTCTGATTGAAAACTGCCGCCCGGTGTTCCTTGGTGGCGTCTGTAAAGACATTGTCACCTCCGACCGGAGTATCGGAGATCACCCGAGGGGTCAGAATGTCCGATCCCTCGTATAAGTGGCTAAGAGTCAACGGGGAGCGTTCTGTAAAGGTGGCCTGCTGTAGGAGCATGGCCCACAGGAAGCTGTCCCTGGCTATCGCCTCAAGGTCTCCCATGGCTATCCCGACATGGACTATAGGGTAAGTGGCCGAAAGCGCCACTACCCTCTATATGGCGTTCTGGCAAAAGCGACCGAGAAGCTCAGTCTCCTTTGGGAGAACACGGGAGGGGTTCCGAGGATAACACCATTCGAGAAGCTCGGCCCCTTGGTGTACAGCCGCGAAAAGGCTGCCCTCCCGAAATATGGTGACCTCCATGGGGAGGCAGGGTTCAGCTCGGCAAGTATGGCTACCCGCCAACCGCTGTGTGATTTCTCGGAGCGCGCTTTTCGCGGACTCCGTCCATTCGCGGCGCGATGTAAGATTGGGGTCTCTTTTAGGAGATCGTACAGGGGTTGCATGAGGCGGAGGGGATGGGCGTTCTCGCGCGCATCCATTGAATCCTCCCTACCAAACCCTGCATATCGTTTAACGTGACGTATTTTCGGGGGTCAATTTGGGGTGGTCTTTGAGTCACCCGGGTCTCGGTGATGTCAAACCCAAGGTACGTGTACGGGGCTGATTCTTGTACCTTCTCAGGTGCTACGAATAAACCCTGGGCTGCGAGGGCTGTCACCACTCGCCGGGTGAGCGTCTGTACCTGCCCTTAGTCCGGCATACCCAGAAGGATGTCGTCCATGTAATGGACGATCGTCGCCCCCGGGTATTCCTTGCGGAAAGGGGCGAGTATCCGCCCCACGAACCACTGGCATATGGTGGGACTACAAGACATGCCCTGTGGCAGCACCTTCCACTGGTACCGGAGTGCTGGCTCCGCGAAATTCGGGCTCGGGACAGTAAAAGCGAACTTCAACCTGTCGTCAGGGTGTAACGGGATACTGTAAAAGCAGTCCTTTATGTCTATGACCCGGATCTGGTGATTTTTTGGAATCATGTTAGGGGAGGGCAATCCGGGTTGTAGGGGTCCCATTGGCACAATGAGTGCATTGATTTTTCTTAAATCCATGAGGAAGCGCCACTTCCCCGCGGCTTTCTTTTTTATAACGAATACGGGGGCGTTCCAGGGGCTGAACGATTCCTCTAGGTGCCCCTGTGCAAATTGGTGCGCATCGAGCTCCCTCAGCGCCTGTAGCTTGTCCTTGGTCAGGGGCCACTGGTCCACCCATACCGGTGGGTGTGGAAGCCATACCAGTGGGGGTGTTGACAAGCCCCGGAACCCAGTGGCCCCACCTAAAAAGGATCAGCTTCATCTATAAGGTGGGCTCCCAGCCCCTGAAGAACATCTCTACCCCACAGATTCATACGGAGCCCTTGAACGCACAGCGGGACGAACGCACCTTGCCTTCCCCGGCAAGACCAAATCAACGAACGGCCCGCCTCTCTTGCGGCTTGCAGTCCCCCCACGCCTTGAACCCCCATCAAGGGGTTTGCTAGTGGCCACTCCGCTGCCCAGCAGCAATCCTGAATAACGGAGCAATCGGCCCCGGTGTCCAGGAGCCCTTTAAGGGGCTTTCCCTCAACTAAGAGGGTCCGCCAGGGTTTATCAAGGGTTATTTCTTGTATTATTCCAATGGCTGGGGGAGGGGGATCAAGGGGCGGGGGGTCAAGGGGCATAGCACGAGCAATGACCGTTCCCGATCCTAGGTATATACCATACGGATGATGGTTGGTGAGGGGGATCTTCCCGGGCCCTTCCCCCCGTTCGGACGAATGAACGACCACCGCCGCTCTTGTCTGAAGCCCCACCACTAGGGCCCTCCAGGGGAGGGGCTGTATTGGGACGTTTACAGTGTCCCCGGGTCGGATTCCCACTGGGGCCAGGCATCGGACTTCAGCCCAAGTGGCTCCCGGGACCGAAGCCTCTGGTACTCCTCTATGAGAGAAACCCTTTTCGGGCTCTCTCCCGCGGCTGACACGGGGAACGCGTGATTCGGGGCCCGCGCGGGGCCCCTCCACCCGTTTCCCGACGCCGTTTGGGGTCTCCGCCTCGAGCGGCATGGTTTCGCATAATGCCCGTGCTTCCCACATTCAAAGCCAGTCACACCCTTTCTCGGCTGTGCTGGGGGGCCACTTTTGTCCTGAGCTCGGCATTGAGCCATCAGGTGTCCCATCCGTCCGCACCGAAAGCACTGTCGCCCCCTTTTCCCGACTCCCGATAATCCTTTCATTATTGCCCCCGCAAGCATCTGCGCCTTGTACTCTTCTCCTCCAACCCCTTCGCATCTTTGCAGGATGTCCCCCAATGTGGCCTCTCTGGGCAGCCCTGCCAATGCTTTCCTGCAGGCACTATTCGCGTTCTCTCGGATCATCTGCTTCAATACAATTTCGGCGCCGTCCCGATCCCCTATAATACGGGTGACCGCGGACTGCATGCGTGAAACGAAATCTTGAACCGCCTCGTCCGGGCGCTGTCTGATCTGCGTTAAGGGGGAGCGATGGTCCCCTTTCTCGGGAACCTTTTGCCAGGCAGTTAGGGCAACCCTGGCAATCACCATATACATCTCGGGATCGTAGTTGACCTGCGTCTCAGCAGTCTCGAATTGTCCCGTCCCGGTCATAGCTGCAAAAGCCTCGGCGGGGTTCGGGAAACCCCGTCTGCATATTAGTTCTCTCGCAGCGGTGGTAAACTCAGACATCCATATAAGGCCCTGTCCGGGATCCAAACACCCGCGGGCAAGGGATTTCCAATCCTTCGGGATCAAAACGCTTTCCAGGGACATAGTGTCCAGGAGCTGGCTCACGTAAGGGGAGCTGGGACCGTAGGCGGCACACGCCGCCTTCAACTCTTTGAGTTTCACCCAAGGTATCGGGGCGAAACCTCGTCCCCCGTCTGGTCTTTCTATCACGGGGAATACCTCCCATCCCGCGATGTCCTCTCCCCTCGCCGCCGCCTTTTCCAGAGCCAGCTGTAGGGCTGAAACCGCTCTCGTCCCCTCCCCACTTTTAACGATCGGTTTCTTGCTTCCCACATCCATCTGCCTGAACTGTTCCCGCGTATCCCCTATCTCACTCTCAACCTCCGTCTGTGTAGCCTGACCTCCTCTTTCCCGCTCGGCGTTGGGCGTTTCACTCTGGGTGTAAGGCCCGAGATCAGGATAGATGCGGTGGTAACTCGGGGCCCGTGAGGTGGGGGGGGGGTGTCTCTGCCTCGGCCTGACCAGTCTCCTCAGGTTGTCGGCTATTCTCCCCTTCCTGCCTCGCTTCCTCCTTGTCAGTCTGGCAGGTCACGTCAAACTTACGAACGAGTCTCTCTGGCCCTTGAAAGGTCGCACAGAGGATACCGTGTATAAGAAAGTCCACGTCCTTTAGCTCCCCCGGGTGGGAGTCTTCATAGGCCGTCATCTGTTCCCCGATAACGTCCCACCGCTCCTCCGTGATCCCGGAATCAAATATCCATGGGGAGGTCACAGTTACCTTCCCTATATATTCCCTTATTGTTTTCAGCTCAATCTTTACCCCTTTACTTCTCAATATCTTGTAACAGTGCCGGGTGTAAAATTCCTTATCTTCTGGCTTATATATGGGCAGCGATCGTGCCGTCCCCATCTTCCCGCCTGACCTTTAGCTACCTGGCCTAGGGGCACTCTCCCTGGTCTTCCCCTATGGGGGTACCCGAGCCCCACGTTGGGTGCCAGTCGTTGCTCCCCGTGGTTTCGGGGGCAACTCTCGGGTTCTTACCCTCTCCGGGTCTTCGGACGTCTCCGGACGCGGGCCGCGCGTTCACACCAGGAAGAGTCAGCCAGAGGTCCAAAGCTTGGTTGCCGTTTATTTGCTATCAGCGATTACATGGTTAATAAGGAGAGAGAGAACGAGAGAGAGAGAGAGAGAGGGGGAGGGAGAGAGAGCACCTGTGCCCCCCCTTGTCCTGTTCGTCTCTTATACCCCCCGTTGCCCGGGGGCAGGGTTTTCTCAGGCCATGTAGCACACTCACTCGCCACCCTCCAGCCACTAGCCTAACAACAGCTCTGTCCATCACGCAGGGTTTGCTCTGGCTCGCCCCCAGCCACCCGTTGCCAACCATCGCTGGCTGTGGATATGGCCTTGAGGTTGCCTCCGAGCCTGGCAGGTGCAAGCTTGTTTTTCTTGCCCTGGTCCCTTTATCTCCTGTTGTTGAGTCTGTTTGGCTTCGAGCCGTTGGGTACGGTTCGTGTGCACATACTCCCTGTCTCAGCGCCTTCCCACGCTCCCCACGGGGGACAGAGCCGGGAGGCAGAGAGGGACCAGGGCTGGGAGGCCGAAGGGAACCAGTGCCTGAAGGCGGAGAGGGACCAAGGCTAGGAGGCAGAGGGGTACCTAGGCCGGGAGACAAGGGGACCAGGGCGGATAGGCAGAGGGGTCCAGTGCTAGGAGGCAGAGGGGTACCTAGCCTGGAAGACAGGGGGACCAGGGCCGGGAGGTAGAAGGGGTCCAGTGTCCGGAGGTAGAAGGTGACCAGGGTCAGGAGGTAGAGGGGAACCTGGGCCGGAAGACAGGGGATCCAGGGCCGAGAGTCCGAGGGGGATCAGGGCAGGGAGAGAGGGGGAACATGGTCGAGAAGCAGAGGGTGACCAGGGCCGGGAGGCTGATGGGGACCAGGGCGGATAGGCAGAGGGGGACCAGGGCCAGGAGACAGAGGGGTACCTACGCCGGGAGACAGGGGGACCATGTCCAGGAGGTAGAGGGTACAGAGGGATCAGGTCACAGACTCACCCAAGGGCCTGTAGGTTGCAGGAAACCAAGGCTAGGAGGCCATGGGGGACCAGGGCCGGGAATCACAAAGGGACCAGAGCCAGGAAGCAGAAGGTTACCTGGGTCGGGAGGCAGACGGGGAGTAGGGCTGGGAGGCCGAAGGGAACCAGGGCCTGAAGGCTGAGGGGGACCAGGGTCGAGAAGCTGGGGGGACAATGGCAGGGAGGCAGAGGGAGACCAGGGCCAGGAGGCTGAGGAAGACCAGGGCCGGGAGGCAGATGGGGACCAGGGCAAGTAGGCAGAAGGGGACCAGGTCCAAGAGGCAGAGGGGTACCTGGGCCGGGAGACGGGGGACCAGGGCCGGGAGACAGGGGGAGACCAGGGCCAGGACGTAGAGAGGTACCTGGGCCGGGAGGCAGAGGAACCAGGGCGGGGACCTCTGCCTCCTGGCCCTGGTCCACCTCTACCCCCAGGACCTGGTCCCCCTCTATCTCCCAACACTGGTTCCTTCGAGCCTCCCAGCCCTGCCCCCCCCCCCCCCCCGCCACCGTCTCCTGGCCCAGGTACCCTTATGCCTCCCGTCTCTATTCCCCTGTCTAACGGACCTGATCCCTCTCTGCCGTCCTGACCTTGTCCCCCATGCTTCTCCGCCCTGGTCCCACTTTGCGTCCCGGCCCAGGTACCCCTCTGCCTCCTGGCTCTAGTTCCCCTCTGCCTCCTGGCTCTAGTTCCCCTCTGCCTCCTGGCTCTAGTTCCCCTCTGCCTTCCGGCCCTGGTCCACCGTCTACCGGCCCGGGTACTCCTCTGCCTCCCGGCCCAGGTCACCCCCAGCCTCCCTGCCCAGGTCACCCCCATCCTCCCGATCCTGGTCCCCCTCTGTCTCCCTGCCCTGGTTCCCCTGTGCCTCACAGCCCTAGTTCCCCTTTAGTTCCAAGAAGAGGGGGGACAAGGGCAGGGAGGCAGAGGAACCAATCAGCCCGCAGGACCTGGTCCCCGTTTCCCAGCCCTGGTCCCCCTCTGCCTTCCGACCCTGGTCCCCCGTCTCCCGGCCCAAGTACCCCTCTGCCTCCTGGCCCTGGTCCCCCTCTGCTTCCAGGACCTGGTCACCCTCTGGCTCACTGCCCTTGTCCCCCACCGCTTCTCGACCCTGGTCCCCATTTTCCGTACGGCCCAGGTACCCCTCTGCCTCTTGGCCCTAGTCACCCACTGCCTCCCTGCACTGGTCCCCCTCGGCCTCCCGACCTTGGGTCCCCTCAAACCTCCGACCATGGTCCCTCTGCGTACTGGCCCTAGTCCCACTCTGCCTCCCTGCCTTGGTCGCCCCCTGACTTACGCCCCTGATCCCCCTCTGACTTTCGGCCCTAGTTCCCCTTTACTTCTGAGAAGCGGGGGGTACAAGCGCAGTGAGATATTGGTACCACTCTGCCTGTCTGCTTGATCCCCATTTCCCGGCCCTGGTCCCCCTCTGCCTCTCGGCCCTTGTCCCTCTCTGCCTTCCCAGCCCTCGTCCTCCTCTGCCTTCCCGCTCTGGTCCCCCTCTGCCTTCCCGCCCTGGTCCCCCTCTGCATACCGACGCTGATCAGCCTCTGCCTCTATGACCTGGTCGCCCCCGGCCTCTCGGCCCCGGTTCCCCTCTCCTTCTCAGCCATATTCCCCATCTCCCGGGACAGGTACCCCTCTGACCCCCAGCCGTGGTCCCCCTGTCTCACGTCCAGGGACCCTTCGGCCTCCTGGTCCTGGTCCCCCTGTCTCCAGGCCAGGGACCCTCTTGCCTCCTGGCCCCGGTCCCCTTGTCTACCGGCCTTGGTCCCTCTCTGCCTCCAAGCCCTCGTCCCCTTCTGCCTCCCTGCCACAGTCCCCTTCTGCTTCCCAGCCCTGGACGGCCTCTGCCTCTCTGAGACCTGGTCGCCCCCCACCTTTCAGCCCTGGTTTCCCTCTGCTCATCCATGGGCCCCGACTCCTGGCCCAGAAAAGCCTCTGGCTCCCAGCCCCAGTTCCCCTGTCTACCGGCCCTGGTCCGCCTCTATCTCCTGTCCCCGGCCACCCTCTACATCCCTGAAAATGTCCCCCATGC
This sequence comes from Tachyglossus aculeatus, assembly GCF_015852505.1. Taxonomy (NCBI): domain Eukaryota; kingdom Metazoa; phylum Chordata; class Mammalia; order Monotremata; family Tachyglossidae; genus Tachyglossus; species Tachyglossus aculeatus. Next base: position 82,473,805 of record NC_052086.1, on the reverse strand, counting down.
TTCTTGGACCTGGTCCCCCTTTTCCTCCAGGCCCTGATCCCCATTTCCCAACCCCGGTCCCCCTCTGCCTGCCAAACCTGGTCCCCCGTCTCCTGGCACAGGTAACCTTCTGCCTCCTAGCCCTGGTCCCCTTCTGTCTCCAGGCCCTGGTCACCCTCTGCCTCCCTTCCTTTGTTCGCCCCCTTCTCGGCCCTGGTCCCCCTTTGCCTTCCAGCCCAGGTACCTCTCAGCCTCCTGGCACTGGTCCTCCTCTGCCTCCCGGCCATTGTCCACCTGTCTACCGGTCCAGGTTCCCTTCTAAATCCTAACCCTGGTCCCCCTCTGCATCCCGGCCTTGGTCCCCTTCTGCCTCCCTGCCTTGGTCCCCCTGTGCCTCTAGTCCCTGGTCCCCCTCTGACTTTCGGCCGTAGCTCCCCTTTACTTCCGAGAAGCAGGAGGGACAAGGGCAGGGAGGCAGAGGTACCCCTCTGCCTGCCAGTCCTAATCCCTGTTTCCCGGCCCTGGGCCCCTCTGCCTCCCGGCCCTGGTCCCCCACTACCTCCTGGCCCAGGTACCCCACTGTCTTGCGGCCCTGGTCCCTTTGAGCCTCGTGGCCCTGGCCTCCCTCTACCTGCAGGCCACTAGTTCTCTCTCTGTCCGGGCCATGGGTCCCCTCTACCTCCGGGCCCTGGTCCCCCTGTTCTGCCAGCCCTGGTCTCCCTCTACCTTCCCACGCTGGTTCCCCTGTCTGCTTGTCCAGGTAAGCCTTTTCCTCCCTGCCCTGGTCCCCCTCAGCTGCCCTGCCATGGTCCCTCTCTGCCTCTGAGCCATGTTCCCTCTGTACCTCCCAGCTCTGGTCTCCCTCTACCTCCAAGCCCTTGGGTCTCTCTCCGTCCCGGCCCTGGGTTCCCGCAAATTCCCGGTCTTGGTACCAATATCTCCCAGCCCAAGTACCCCTCTGCCTCCTGGTCCTGGTCCCGCTCTGACACCCTGCCCTGGTCCCGCCCCACTTCTCGGCCCTTGTCCCCCTCTGCCTTTAAGCCCTGGTCCCACTTTACTTTATGGCCCTGGTCCGCCCCCTGCGACCTTCCAGCCCTGATCCCCTTCTCCCTCCTGCCCTAGTTCCCCTCTACCTCCCTGCCTTGGTCCCCATCTTTCGCCCGAACCTGTCCCTCTCTGCCTTCTGGCCCAGGTCCCCCTGTGCCTGCCAGCCCTCGTCTCCCTCTCCCTCCTGGAGCTGGCCTTTCTCTCCATCTCGGCCCTGGCTTCCCGCTACCTTCAGGCCCAGGACCCCTGTCTCCAGACCCAGGGAACTCTCTACCCCCTAGCCCGCAGATGGCGTATCCTTCTGCCTTACGGCCCTGGTCTCCCTCTACCTCACGGCTCTGGTCCCCCAATCTCCCGTTCCAGGTACCCGTCTCCCGTCCCAGGTACCCCTCTGCCTCCTGGCCCCGGTCCCCATCTGCCTCCAGGCCCAGGTCCGCCTCTGCCTCCATACCCTGGTCCCCCCTGCTTATCGGCCCCGATCCCCCTCTGCCTCCCGACTCAGGAACCACTCTGCCTCCTGGCCCTGGTCCCCCTCGGGCTCCCCGACCTGTCCCCGTCTGCCTCCCGGCCCTGGACCCCCTGTGCCTCCCGGCCCTGGTTTCCCTGACCCTCCAGGCTCTGGTCCCTCTCTCCATCCCGGCCCAGGTGCCCTCTACCTCCCGACCCTGGTCCCCCTGTCTCCCGGCCCAGGTTCCACACTGCCTCCACCACCACTGGCCCTGGTCCCCCTCTGCCAACCTGTCCTGGTCCCCCTCTGCCCCTCGGCTCTGGTCTCCCTGTCTCCCGGCCCAGATCCCCCTATGCCTCATGATCCCGGGACCCCTACTTCGTGGCCATGGTCTCGCCCTACCTCCCGGCCCCGGTACGCCTCTACCTCCTGACCCTCGTCCCCCATCTCTCGGCCCAGTTACCACTGTGCCTCCCGGCCCTGGTCCCCCTATCTCCCAGCTCAGGGATGCCTCCGCCCCCCCGCTGTGGTCTGCCCCTGCCTCTCTGACTTGGTGGCCCCCGCCTCTCAGCACTGGTTCCCCTCTGTTTCTCAGCCATTGTCCCCCTTTCTCCAGGCCCAGGTACACCTCTGCCTACAGGACATGGTCCCCTTGTCTCCCGGCCCAGGTACTCCTCTGCCTCCTGGCTCTGGTCCCCATCTGCCTCTCCACCCTGATCCCCCGTCTGCATCCCGGCTCTGGTCTCCCTCAACCTCCAGGCCCTGGTCCCTCTCTCCATCACGGCCCTGGGTCACCTCTACGTCCAGGCCCTATTCCCTGTTTCCCCGGCCTCCAGGACCTGGTCCCCCTCGGCCTCCCACCTCTGGTCCCCCGTTGCCTCCCTGCCCTTGTCGCCCTCACTTTTCCGCCCCGGTCCCCCTGTGTCTCCCCACCCTTGTTCCTCTGTCTACTGGCCCAGGTCACCCTCTGCCTCCCGGCACTGATCCCTCATCTCCCGGCCCAGGTATCCCTCTGCCTTCTGGCCCTCGTCCTCCTCTGCCTCCAGGCCCGGCTCCCCCTCTCCATCCCAACCATATACATCCCAGCCCTGCTGCCCGTCTCCTGGCCTAGTACGCCTCTGCCTCCTGCCCGTCGGCCCCGTCTCCTGGCCCAGGTACTCTTCTGCCTCCCGGACCTGGTCCCTCTGCATCCCGGACTTGGTCTCCTAACACCAGGCCCTTGGGTCTCTCTCCATCCCGGCCCTTGGTTCTCTCTATCTCCGGGCCCTGGTCCAACTGTCTCCCAACCCAGGTACCCCACTAACTCCTGACCCCGTTACCCTTCTACCTCCCCACCCTGGTCCCCTTCTACCTCCCATTCCTGGTCCACTTCTGCCTTCCCTGGTCCTCCCCTGGCTCTCGGACCTGGTTCCCCTCTGCTTCTGGATCTGATCCCCCTCTGCCTCCCGGCCCAGGTACCCCGCTGCATCCTGATTCTTTTCCCCCTCTGCATCCTGGCCCTGAACCCCCGTCTCCCAGCCCAGATACCCCTCTGCCTCTGGGCCCTGATCCCCCTCTGTCTCCCCATCCTGGTCCCCCTCTGCCTCCCTATCCTGGTTCCCCCCACCTCTAGGCCCTAGTCCCACTGCCTCCCGGCCCACGTCCCTCTGTGCCTCTGTGCCTCTGTGCTCTGTGCCTCTGTCGCTCTGTGCCTCCCGGCCTGAATCTACCTCTACGTCCAGGCTCTTGGGTCTCTCTAAATCCCGGGCCTTGGTGCCCTCTACCTCCAGGCCCTGGTCCCCTTGCCTCCTGGCCCAGGTACCCCTCTGCCTCCCAGTCCAGATACCCCTCGGCCTCCTGGCCCTGGTCCCATTCTGCCACCGTGCCGTGGTCCCCCTCTGCCTCCGGGGCCTGGTCCCTCTGTGCTTCCCGGCACTGTTCTCCCTCGACCTCCAAGCCCTGGTCCTTCTCTCCGTCGCGGCCCTGGGTCCCCTCTACCTGCCCGCTCTGGTCTCCCTGCCTCCCGGCCCAGGTACCCCTCTAATGTCCGGCACTGGTCCCCTTGTTTCCTGTTCCAGGTACCCCTCTGCCTCCCTCCCATGGTCTCCCTCTGCCACTAAGCCCTAGTCCACCTGACTGCAGGCCCAGGTACCCATCTGCCTCCTGGCCCTAGTCCTTCTCTGCCTCCCAGCCCTGGTGCCCCTCTACCTCTTTCGCCTGGTCCTTCTCCTTCACTGCCTTGGTTTCCCTCTACCAACCGGCCCTGGTCCCCCTGACCTCCGGCCCATGTACCCCACTACTTCCCGGCCCTAGTCCCTTCGTTTCCAGGTCCGGATACCCCTCTGCCCCCTGGCCCTGGTCACCATCTGCCTCCTGACCTAGATCCACCTCTGCTTCCCATTCCTGGTCCCTCTCTGCGTCCCTGCCCTGGTCCCTCCCACCTCTCAGCCCTGGTCCTCCTCTGGCTTCCGGCCCATGTACCCCACTGTATCCTGGCCCTGGTCCCCCTCTACCTCCCAGCTCGGATCCCCCTCAGCCTCTCTGCCCTGCCCACCCCTCCGGCTTCTCGGCCCTGGTCCCCTTCTCCCTCCCACCCTAGTTCCCCTCTACCTCCCTACCTTCCTTCCTACCTCCCTACCTCCCTTCCACATCTTCTGCCCGGATCTGGTCTCTCTCTGTCTACCGGCATGGTGCCCCGGTTCTACCCAGCCCTTGTCGCCTTGTACCTCCGGTCCCTGGTCCCCCTCTGCCTCCCGGCCCTTGTCCCCCTGTGCCTGCCAGCCCTCATCACCCTCCACCTCCAGGCCCTGGCTCTTCTCTCTATCCCGGCCCTGGGTCCCCTCTACCTCCAGGTCCTGGTCCCCCGTCTCCGGACCCAGGTACCTCTCTACCTCCTGGCCCAGGTCCTCCTCTGCCTTCCCTCACTGGTCCCCATCTGCCTCCCGGCTTTGGTCACCCCCTGCCGCTCTGCCCCGTCTCACTATACCTCCTGGCCCTGGTCACTCTCTTGTTCCCGGCTCTGGGTCCCCTCTACCTCCCAGCCCTGGTACCCCTCAAACTCCCGGCCCAGGTCCCCCTGTTTGCTGGTGCAGGTATAACTCTGCCTCCATGCCCTGGTCCCCCTCGCCCTCTAGGAACTAGTCCCCCTCTGCCTCTCAGCCCTGGTCCCACTTTACTTTCTGGCCTTGTTCCCCCCGGATCTTCCGGCCCCGGGCCCCCTCTCCCTCTGGCCCTATTTCCCCTCTACCTCTTTGCATTGGTCCCCATCTTCCACCCGGACCTGGTCCCTCTCTGTCTTCTGGCATGGTGCCGTGGTTCTTCCCAGCCCTTGTCGCCTTGTATCTCCGGCCTGGCCCCCCTCTGCCTCTGGACCCTGTTCCCCCTGTGCCTGCCAGCCCTCGTCTCCCTCTACCTCCTGGCCCTGGCCCTTCTCTCCCTCCCGGCCCTGGACCTCTGTCTCTGGACCCAGGTACTGCTCTGCCGCCTGGCCCTGGTCCCCCTCTGCTGCCTTGCCCTGGAACCCTCTGCCTCCACGTTCTTGTCACCCTCCCCCTCCCGGCCCTGTTCCCTCCCTGTCTATCGGCCATGATCTCCCTCTAACTCCAGGCCCTGGTCGTCCATCTCTCAGCCCAAGTACCCCAGTGCCTCCCTGCCCTTGTCCCCATGTCTCCCGGCCCAGGTACCCCTATGCCTCTTGGCCCTGGTCCCCCTCTTCCACCCTGTCCTGGTCCCCCTCTGCCTCCCCGCCCTGGTCTCCCTCTGACTCCTGGCCCTGGTAACCTTGTCCCCTGGCCCAGGTACCCCTCTGCCTCCCTGCCCTGGTCCACCTGACTTCCAGCCCAGGTACCCCTCTGTCTCCTGGCTCTGGTCCTCTGCGTCCAGGCCCTGATCACTGCTTCCCGGTCCTTGTCCCGCAGTACCTGCCAGCCCTAGTCTCCCTCTACCTCCTGGCCCTGGCCCTTCTCTCTGTCCTGGCCCTGGGTCCCCTCTACCTCCAGGCCTTGGTACCCATGTCTCCGGACCCAGGTAACATTCTCCCTCCTGGCCCTGGTCCCCCTCTGCCTTCCCAGCCCTGTTCCCCCCTCCCTCTCGGCCCTGGTCTCAGTCTACCACCAGGCCCTGGTTACTCTCTCGTTCCTGGCCCTAGCTCCCCTCTACCTCCTGGCCCTGGCCCCCTCTCCCCCGGCCCTAGTACCCCTCTGCCGCCTCCCAGCACTAGTCCTCTTTTGCCTTTCAGCCCTGGTCCCACTCTACTTTATGGCCCGCGTCACCACCAAGCTTCCGGCCCTGGTCCCCTTCTTCTTCCAGCCCTAGGTCCCCTCTACCTCACTGCCTTGGTCTCTATCTTCCACCCAGACCTGATCCCTCTCTGCCTACCGGTAGGGTGCCGCAATTCTTCCCAGCCCTCATCAACTTGTTCCTCCCAGCCCTGGGCCCCCATCTACCTCCCAGCCCTGGTCCCTTGTCTCCGGACCCAGGCACACCTCTGCCTCTTAGCCTTGATTCCCCTCTGCCTCTCCTCCATGGTCCACATGTACCTCCCGTCCCTGGTCCCCTCCTGCCTCTCAACCTTGATCCCCCCCTGACTCTTGTCCCTGGTCCCCTTGTCTCCCGGCCCAGGGACTTCTCTATCTCCCGGACCTAGTCCACCTGGCTCCCAGCCCAGATACCCCTTTGCCTCATGGTCCTGGTCCTCCTCTGCCTCCAGACCCTAATCCCACTCTACCTCCAGGCGCTGGTCCCTCTGTGTCTCCTGGCCCTGGTCTCCCTCAACCTTCAGGCAATTGGGTCTCTCTCTAGCCTAGCCCGGGATCCTCTCTACCTCCCAACCCTGGTCCCCCTGTCTCCAGGACCAGGCACCTCTCCACCTCCCAACCCTGGTCCCCGGGTCTCCTGATCTAGGTACCCCTCTGCCTCCTGTCCCTGGTCCCCCTCTGCCTCCCAGCCTTGGTCCCCATCTGTCTCCCAGCCCTGGTTCGCCTCTGCCTGCATATCCCGGTTCCCCCTGCTTATCTGCCCCGATCCCCCTCTGCCTCCCGGCCCTGGACCCCGACTCTTGGGCCACGTACCACTCGGCATCCTGGCCCTGGCCCCCTCCATTTCCCTCCTTGCCCTGGTCACCCACCGCTTCTCGGCCCTTGTTCCTTTCTGCCACCCTGACCAGGTACACCTCTGCCTCGTGTCCCAGGTACCCCTCTGGCTCCCGGCCTTGGTCCCCCCTTGCCTCCAGGCCCTGGTTCCCCTCTGCCTCCTGGTCCTGTTCGCCCTCGGCCTCCTGGCCCTGGTCACTTTGTGCCTCCCAGCCCTAGTCTCCTTGTCTCCTATTACCTTGGGTCTCCTCTACCCGTCCTGGCCCTGGGTCCACTCAACATCCCGGCCCAGGTACCACTCTACTTCCAGCTCTGGTCCCCCGTCTTCTGATCCAGGACCCCATTTCCTCCCAGTCCTCGTCCCCCACTGCGTCCCTGCCCTGGTCCCTCCCGCCTCTCAGCCCTGGTCCCCTTCTGCCTCCCAGCCATGATCCCCGTCTCCCAGCCCAGGTACCCCTTTTCCTCCCGGCTCGGTTTCCCCCCTACGTCTCGGCACTGGTACCCCTCTGCCTCTCGGCTGTGGTCCCCCACTTCCTCACGTCCCTGTTTCCTCTGTCTATGAGCCCAAGTACACCTCTACCTCCCGGCCCGGATTCCCCTGTCTCCAGGCCCAGATACTTCTCAACCTCCCGACCTGGTCTCCGGGTCTCCTGGCCCAGGTGACCCCTCTACATCCCGGCCCTGGTCCCCCGTCTCCTGGAAAAGGTACCCCACTGCCTCCTGGCCCTGGTCTCCCTCTGCTGCTCGGCCCTGGTCTCCCTCTGCCTCCCCGCCCTGGTCCCCCTCTGCCTCCCAGCCCTTGTACCTCTGTGCCTCCTAGCCCTGACCTCCCTCTACTTTCAGGCCCTGGGCCCTCTCTCCTTCCCAGCCCAGGGTCCCCTCTACTAACCAGCCCTGGTCCCCATGACGTCCGGTCCAGAGGTACCCCACTACCTCCCGGTCATGGTCCTTTTGTTTCCCGGATCAGGTACCCCTCAGCCTACCGGCCGTGGGTCCACTCCACCTCCCAAGACAGGTCCCCCTCTGCCTCCCTGCCCTGGTACCTCCCGCCTCTCAGACCTAGTCCCCCTCTGCCTCCCAGCCAAGGTGCCCCTCTGCCTCCCGGCCCTGGTACCCCCCTGCGTCACAGCCCCGGTATCCCTCTGCCTCTTGGCCGTGGTCCTCCTCTGCCTATCGGCCCTGGTCTATCTGTCACCAGGCCCAGATATCCCTCTGCCTCCCTGCCCTGGTCCCCCTGTCTCCTGGCCCAGGTAACCCTCTGCCTAGCGGCCTTGGTCTCCTTCTGCCTTCAATCAGTCAATCAATCAATCAATTAATCGTATTTATTGAGCACTTACTGTGTGCAGAGTACTGTACTAAGCGCTTGGGAAGTACAAGTTGGCAACACATAGAGGTGGTCCCTACTCAACAGTGGGCTCACAGTCTAGAAGGGGGAGACAGAGAACAAACCAAACCTATGAACAAAATAAAATAAATAGAATAGATATGTACAAGTAAAATAAATAAATAAATAGAGTAATAAATACGTACAAACATATATACACATATACAGGTGCTGTGGGGAAGGAAAGGAGGTAAAGCGGAGGTGATGGAGAGGTGGGAGGGGGAGAGAAAGGAGGGGGCTCAGTCTAGGAAGGCTTCCTGGAGGAGGTGAGCTCTCAGTAGGGCCTTGAAGGTAGGAAGAGAGCTAGCTTGGCCGATGTGTGGAGGGAGGGCATTCCTCCCGTTCCTGGTACCCTTCTGCCTTCTGACCCCGGTCCCCCTCTGTCTCCCGGGCCTGGTCCCCCAACTACCGGCCCGGGTATCCCTCTACCTCTTGGTCCGGGTCCCCCCTGTCCCCCGGCCCAGGTACCGCCTGCCTCCCGGCACTGGTCTCTTATACCTTCCCGCCCTGGTCCCCCTCTGCCTCCCGGCCCTGGTACGCCTTTGCCTCTCTGACCTGCTCACCGCCTGCCTCTCGGCCCTGGTCCCCCTCTGCTTCTCAACACTGGTCGCCCGTCTCCCAGCCCAGGCAACCCTCTGCCTCTTGGCTATTGTCCCCCTCTGTCTCCCCACCCTGATCTCCCTCTGCCTCCCTGCCCGCGTCCCTCTGTGCCTCCTGGCGCTGGTCTCCCTTGACCTCCGGGCCCTGGTCACTCTCCCTGCCCTGCCCTGGGTCCCCACTACTTCCGGGCCCTGATGCCCCTGGTTCCCAGTCAAGGTCCCCCTCTGCCTCTCTGCCCTGGTCCCCCCCAACCCCACCCCCGCTTCTCGGCTCGAGTCCCCCTCTGCCTCCCGGCCCAGATACCCCGCTGCCACCAGGCCCTGATGCCCCTCTGCTTCCCTGACCTGGTCCTCCCCACCTCTCGGCAAGGGTCCTCCTCTGCCTACTGGCCCCGGTTTTCCATCTACCCCTGGTACCCCTCTGCCTCCTAAACCTGGTCCCCCTCTGCCTACCTGCTCTGGTCTCCATCTGCCACCCGGCCCTTGACCCCTCTGCCTCCAGGCCCCGGTAACTCTGTGTCTCCCAACCCTGGTCTCCTTCTATCTCCAGGCCCATGGGTCTCTCTCTGTCCCGGCCTGGGGTCCTCTCTACTACCCGGCCTAGCTCCCCCCTCTGCCTTCTGGCCCTGATCCACCTCTGCTGCCCTGCCCCGATCGCCCTCTGCCCTTGGTTCCTTGTCCCCCTTTACTTCTTGGCCCTGGTCACCCTCAAACTTCTAGCTCTGGTAATATTACCCCGCCGGCCCATGGTCCCTTCTACCTCCCTGCCTTGATTCCCATCTCCCACCTGGACCACACTGGTGCCCCGGTTCTTCCGAGCCCTCGTCGCCTTATACCTCCCGGCCAGGTCCCCCTCTGCCTACTGTCCCTGATCCCTGGATCCCTGCCAGACCTGGTCTCCCTCAATCTCCAGGCCCTGGCCGCTCTCCTCGTCCTAGCCATGGTTATCCTCTATCTTCCAGCCTAGGTGCCCCTATCTCCTGGACCACGTAGCCCTCTGCCTCCTAGCCCTGGTCCCGCTCTGTCTTCATGCCCTGGTCTCCCTATGCCTCCCGGCCCTGGTTTCCCGTTCGACCAGTCCTGGTCTCCCTCTACCTCCAGGCCTTGGCCGCTCTCTCCGTCCTGGCCCTCGGACCCTCTACCTCCTGGTCTAGGTACCCATATCTCCCGGCCCAGTTCACGCTCTGCCTTCTGGCCCTGGTCACCCTATCTCCCGGCCCAGGTACCCCTCTGCCTCTTGGCCCTGGTCCCCCACTGCCTTCCCACACTTGTCCCCCTCTGCTTCCCGGCCCTGGCCGGCCTCTGCCTCTCTGTCCTGGCTGTCCCCCGCCTCTCGTCCCTGGTTCCCCTCTGCTTCTCAGCCCGAGTCCCACTGGATCCCGGCACAGATACCCCTTTGCCTCCTGGCCCTGGTCCCCACTGTCACGTCCCTGGTTCCCCTGAGACTGCCAGCCCTAGTTCCCCTTTGCGTCCAAGATCGGGGGGAACAAGGGCAGGGAGGCAGAGGAACCCCTCGGCCTGCCGGCCCTGGTCCCCGTTTTCCAGCCCTGATCCCCCTCTGCCTCCTGGCCCTGGTCCCACTCTGCCTCCCGGCCCTGGTCACCCTCTGCCTCCCGGCCCTGGTCTCCCATCTCCCGACCCAGGTGACTATCTACCTCCTGGAACTGGTCCTCTTCTGCCTCCAGGCCCTGGTCCCCTCGGCCTCCCTTCCATTGTCCCCCCGCTCCCTCTTCTTCACCCTGGTCCCCCATCTCCTGGCCCAGGTACCTCTCTGCCTATTATACTTGGACATATTTACTATTCTATTTATCCTGTCAATGATGTGCATGTAGCTATACTTCTATTTATACTGATGACTTGACACCTGACCACGTTTTGTTTTGTTGTCTGTCTCCCCCTTCTAGACTGTGAGCCCGTTCTTGGGTAGGGACCGTCTCTATATGTTACCAACTTCTTCTTCCCAAGCGTTTAGTACAGTGCTCTTCACAGAGTAAGCGCTCAATATATACGGTTGAATGAATAGTCCTGGTCCCCGACAGCTGCCCTATCATGGTACTCCTCTGCCTCCCGGCCCTCGGTCCCCTCACCCTCCAGGCACTGGTCCCACTCTGACTCCCGCCCATGGTCTCCCTCTCCCTCTCTGCCCTTGTCCCCCCAAATTCTCGGCCCTGGTCCCCCTTTGCCTTCCGGCCCAGGTACAACTGTACCTCCTGGCCCTGATCCCCCCTACCTCCCATGGGTGCAGTCTATGTCCCTGCCCTGGTCCCCCTGTTCTGCCTGCCCTGGTTTTCCTCTACATCCAGGCCTTGACCCCTCCCTCCTTCCCGGCCACGGGACCCTTTACTTCCCGGCCTAGGTCCCCTTGTCTCCCGGTCCAGGTACCTCTCTGCCTCTCAGCCCCGGTCCCCTTTTCTCCTCGCACAGGTACCCTTCTGCCTCCTGGCCCTGGTCCCCTTCTGTCTTCCCGCCCTGGTCCCCCTTTGCTTCCCGGCCCTGGTCTGCCTTTGCCTCTCTGACCCGGTCGCCGCCTGCCTCCTCGCCCTGGGTCCCCTCTGCCTCCCGGCCCTTGACCCCTCTCTCCTGGCCGAGGTAACTTCTAATCCTGGCCCTGGTCGCCCGCTGCCTCCCGGTCCTAGTTCCCCGCTGCCTCCCTGCCCTGGACCCCTCCCCCCCGACCTCTCATTCCTGGTCCCCCTCCGATTTTGGGCCCTAGTTCCCTCTACTTCTGAGAAGTGTAGGGGACAAGGGCAGAGAGGCAGAGGTACCCCTCTGCCTCCTGTTCCTGATCCCCCTCTAACTCCCGGCCAGGGTCCCCCTCTGCCTCGCGACACTGGTCCCTTTGAGCCACCCATCCCTTGTCTCCCTCTACATCCAGGCCACTGGGTCTCTCTCCGTTCCCGCCATGGGTCCCCTCTACCTCCTGGCCCTGGTCCCCTGTTCCTGCTAGCCCTGTTCTTTCTCTACATCCGGCACTGGCCCCTCTCTCGTCCCGGCCCTGGGACCCTCTACCACTTGGCCTAGGTCCACATGTCTCCCGGCCCAGGTACCCCTCTGCCTCGTGGCCCTTGTCCCCCTGTCTCCCGACCGTGGTCCCCCATTGCCGGCCTGCCCTGGTACCCCACTGCCGGCGTGCCCTGGTCCCCCTCTGCCTCCTGGCGCTGGTACCCAGTCTACCGGCCCAGGTACCCCTATTCCTCCTGGGCCTGGTACACCCCTGCGTCCCTGCCCTGGTCCCCCTCTGACTCCAGGCACTGGGTCTCCTCTACCAACCGGCCCTGGTCCCTGTTCTGCCAGCCATGGTCTCTCTCTATCTCCCAGCCCTGGGTCCCCTCTACCTCCCAGCCTAGGTTCCCCCATCTCCCAGCCCAGGTACACCTCTGCCTCCTGGCCCTCGTCCCCCTCTTCCACCAGACCCTGGTCCCCGTCTACCTCCCGGCCCTGCTCCCTTTAAACCTCCCGGCCCCGGTCTCCCTCTACGTCCAGGCCACGGGGTCTCTCTCTGTTCCGGCCATGGCTCCCCTCTAACTCCCGGCCCTGCTCTCCCTGTTCTACCAGCCCTGGTCTTTCTCTACCTCCAGACCCTGACACCTCTCTCCATCCCGGCCCTGGGACCCTCCACCTCCCGGCCTAGTTCCCCCTGTCACCCTGCCCCGGTGCCCCTCTGCTTCCCGGCCCTGGCGGGCAACTGCCTATCTGATATGCTCATCCCCTGCGTCTTGGCCCTGGTTCCCCTCTGCTACTCAGCCCTCGTCCCCCGCCTCCCGGCACAGGTACCCCTCTGCCTCCCTGAACAGGTACCTCTCACCCTGCTGGCCCTGGTCCCCCTCTGTCTCTTGGTCCTTGTCCCCCATCTACCGGCCCTGCTACCCCTCTGTCTCCTGTCCCGGGTCCTGCTCTGCCTCCCGGCCCAGGTCCTGCTCTTCCTCCCGGCCCTGGTACCTCTCTGCCTCCCGACCCTGGTCCCCCTGTCTCATGGCACAGTTACCCCTCTACTTCCAGGGCCTGGTACCAATGTCTCCGGCCCAGGTACCCTTTTGCCTCCCGACCCTTGTCCCCTTCTGCCTCTCTGCCCTGGTCCCCCCGGCTTCTCGGGCCCAGTCACCCTCTGCCTCCTGGCCCTG